>NW_005054337.1:1552195-1560495 GCF_000277835.1 Geospiza fortis | reverse complement strand
AAGAGCTACATTGCCCAGGTTAAGTGAAGAAGGGGATTAAAACCACCTGTGTTTGCACTTTCAGTCCCTTCCAACATCAATTAAGATTGTTCTGATAAAGACCCGGGCAGTGCTCAAACAGCTGCTGAAGCTGTTCCCGGCTGTATCTCTGGGTAGGATCACAAAGGAGCCTTTGTTGTTTTTCAGTCATGGCTGAAATCTAAATCTCAGCAGTGCAGCTCAGAGGGTGACATGTGCTGGCACTGGGGCCACTGTGTGGGACTTGTTTTCAGGAAAATGGGAGATGCAGAGGAGAGGTTCCTGGATACAGTAACTCTACCTACTCCCAGAACTGAGGCATCTGCCCAGGGATTCCATATTCACCGTCTGGGAGGGAAATCTAATCAGGGCTTGCTAATTTTCATGAAGTCAAACACCTGGGATTCACTTCAGACTCGCATTTTCCTGGAATAATTCAATACAAATGTTGTATATTCATACACAGGCGCTTGACTTTTCTGTTGTTTGATGAGACTACAATTTGTCTTCCTCTTGTGGTTCCTGCAATCCTTACTTTCCTGTGGTTTGCAGTTGAATTACCAACCTCTACCCCAGGAATATTCATCTGTTTTGTTTTGGATATTGTTGTCCTTCAAAGCAAAGCAAACAATGCCAGTTTAAGCCAGCCCTCTTCCCAGGCAGATTTTGTTGGAACCAAATCCTGCCTCAAACCAGAATCCAATCTCCTCTCCATTGTTGTGTATGTCTATTATTTTTCTCATCATTGCTTTTCCATTTCTTATTACTATGCAGTTCTCAGTCTTGAGCAACATCATTCAGAATTACAGACATCACAAACTGCTGCTTTTCTATTCATATCTGCTTGTTACCTAATCCCAGCCAGCTCTCTATTGAACATCTGCTTTTACCTGGGCTGACAGGTGTATTTTTCTAGCTGCAAATATTGCAAATCAGGGGTGCAGAATTTTTATTACTCTGTGAATCTGATCAAGGTCCTTTTCCAATGTGGAAATGAATTCTCCAATGAACAATGAATTCTCCCTTTATCCCAACAACCTCCAGTGCTGTTTTTGGCTAAGATAAACCAGACAGTGCTGTTTGGAGTCACTCCCTACCTGTTTTTCCATCTCATCCAGTGGCTGGGGTAGGATGGCTGGTTGGGTTGTACAGACAATGTGCTGCACCTTCCCCTGCTGGTGTCCAGCCTGGATCATGGCAGGTTGGATCCATGGGATCCATCCTTTGCCATGCCATGTGATCCTCCATGCAGTAGGGATAAAAAGCCCAGCATTGGGGAAGCCCAGGTGCTGCAGCAGTGATATTTTTGGGAGAACCACAGAGCTGTGCATGGCCAGCTGGATGTCTGTGCTGGTGTGAGCACCAGGCCTGATGTGCTGAGCCCAGTGCTCACCCTGGCTGGGACACTGAGTCAAGGAGCTTTCCAAGAATTGTTTAGCTTGGAAAAGCTCTCAAAGTTCATGGAGTCCAACCATTCCCCCAGCACTGCCAAGCTCACCACTAAACCATGTCCCCAGGTGCCACATCCAACACTTATTTTAAATCCCTCCAGAGACGGTGACTCCAGTGCCCTGGGCAGCCTGTGCCACTGCTGGACAATCCTTTTGGTGAGGAAATTTTCCTAATGTCCACTCTAAGCCTCCACTGGTGCAACTTGGGGCCGTTTCCTCTTGTCCTGTACCTGGGAGAAGACACTGTGCACACACACACACAGAGGAAGAGATGGGCAGGGAAATGGGAATTCCCTTTGACTCTTCCAGCAGAAACCCATGTGGATGATCCTTCTTTTATCACAGTAGGTGGAAACTGAAGCAGTAAGATGTATCCTAGCTAGGGAGGTGGGGGTAGAAAGATGCTTTGAAAGGGGATAAAACTTGCTGCCAGGCTTTCCTCTGTGAGCAAGTCCAATTTCTTTCTCTCTCTCTCTCTCTTTTTTTTTCTTTTGGTGCTGTGTTATTCCTCCGTGGGCAGGAGGCTGCAGGCATTTCAATTTTCTTCAAGTCCTTGTTTCAAAAAGGGCCCAAAATATGTTCTCTTCTCAGAGGCAGTAAACAGCAAGTGCACAATGCAGCTTCTCTAAGCCTCTCTTCTCCTGTCTCAGGGAGAAAGGAATTCTCCAAGCCCTAGAGCCTGACTCACTCGCTGTGTGAGCATGAATTAACCAGGAATGTTCGAGAATTATTCCTGAATAATTCATGAACCTGAATTAATCATGCATTTTCATGAATTATTCATGAATAACTCATGGAAATGCAAGGTTTATTCATGCTCCAAAAAACCCAAGGCTTTTTCTCTTCTCTTCTGCTCTCTCTCCCTGTAAGAAACAGACCTGAAACAAGCTAAGGAAAAAAATAATATATGTATATGGGAAAAGAACAGGAATAATAATGCTGAAACAAAACAACCAGGAAAAAAGAAAGCAAAACCTCTTTTTTCTCTTTGCAGTGGGGACAGCAGGTGGGAGCTTTCCAAGCCAGACAAAGGAGACCTGACAAGGACCTGTGGTGAAGGGACCAGCCCAAGGCAAGGAAGTGTCCGGTCACCTCCTCTCCTGGAGCAGGCAGCAGAGACCTGGAGAGACAGGAGACATCTTGCACGACTCAACACCTGGAGCAGTGCTAACCAGGCAAGGAGCAGCTCTGTTGCTATCAGGATTGTGATCTCTCTCTTTTTTTTTTTTTTTTTTTTCTCTCTCTGTTTGTGATTTTGTGCAATTTTGTTGCATTCGTAAGGGTAAATGAACAACTGGTTTGGGGAAGGAAGCTGAGTGTTTTTTCTTTAAATGTTAAAGGAAAGCCCCTCCAGAGAGCTGTTTGGGCTGGGGTTGTTTGCTGTCTGGAATGTGGAGCTCTGTTTCTGGGAGGGAGAGGGCTCAGCTATGCATTTATCCCAGTTTCTGCTCTGTAGCATTGCCTGTGTTTGGGAGAGGGCTGGGGGCAGCTGGAAGGGGATGTGGGGAGACAGGCGCACAGATCATTTGTATATGGTGCTTCCTGATAAAAAAATCAATGCCAGGGTGTGTATCAGTCAGGAGAAAAGGGCTGGAGAAAATCAGGTGTGAGACTGTGCCAGCAGGGCGTACTGGCATGTTTGGGGAGAGTTACAGTTCCTGCAGAGAGCTTTGCTGCAGCTGATGGTGGCTGAGATAGGGATGGAGAAAGTTCTCAAGGGTGAACTTGGACTTTCCAAGTGAGAGAAATCAAATCCAGGCAGGACTTTGTTGGGGGTGTGGAGACAAAACAAGAAACTGGAATAAATTGGGTCCTAGCTGCCTTTTCTGCCAGGTCCAACTCTCCTCTGCCTGCCACAGCTCCCTCCCACCTTCTTTGGACACCGTGGCCATTCCCCACCTGGTGCCCAGCACGTGGGCTCAGCCCTGTCCCCAGAACCCTTCTGCCAAATGCTGCTGCCAAGCAGAGCAGGCAGGACTGGGGTGATGCTGCCGGAGCCCTTAGGAGCTGGAAAGAAACTGCTCCTGAGCTCAGCAGCCCTCAGCTGCTCCTCTGGCATGGGAGGTTTTGGAAATCCCCACCAGCCTGGCTCTCCAGCTTCTCCAGTGATTGAAGTCTGCAGCTCCAGGGGCAGAAGGAGAAAGCTCAGTGGGCAGAGCAGTGGGCCAGGACTTAGGTTGCAGCTCCTTGCAGCTTTGTTGCTTGACTGCCTTAGACATAGCTATCACTGGCCCGTGCCTCAGTTTCCCCATGGGTGAAATGAAGGGAATTTTCTGTTCTCCTTATCAAAGCATTTTGGTGTTCACTGGGGGAAATAATTGTGCAGGCAAAGGAATTTCATTTCCTGGAATACCCCTGGGTCTTTTTGAGTCTCTTCTCTGCACTGGCTTGATATCACACAGACACAGCCCTGCGCTGGAGCAAACTGCTGTAGATCCACTGAAGTCCTTTGAGCAGAGGAAGCAGCCTGTGTCTGCTCAGGGTCTTGTTCAGCATCTGCTCAAAGTATCAGCTGTGAGGGCTGCCTGATCCCAGGTGAGACCTGACATGGCAGTCACTGCAGAGGACACTTGGATGCACTGGAGGCATGTGGTGCTGTGCTCAGCCAGACCCAAGGCAGCCTGCCAGAAAAAGGGCTTTAGGATGAGGCAAGCTCAGAAGGGTGGGAATGGGAACAGAGAAATAACTGGTAGAGACCCAAGATAGCCTCCTAGCAAAGGGCTTTAGGATGAGGCAAGCTCAGAGGAGTGGGAATGGGAACAGAGAAATAACTGGCAGAGAAAATGCAGTGCCAAGTGCTTTATATCTGCAGGTTGTGCTGCCCCGGGTAAAGCACAGCTTGTGAACACTCCCACCCACAGGAGAGCCCAAACCCCTGTGGTGACACTCCCATCCTGTCCCTCTGCTCCAGGTGGGCAGCCCTGATGTCAGGCAAGCTGTACGTGCTCATCAGCTGGCCCGACGGCAGCCGGGTCATCAGCATGGAGAACATCAAGGAGCCCCGCAAGCCCTTCCACCTCTACACCGTGGGGGAGCAGGTCCTGGCCCGCTGCCCTGGCTTCAGTGGGCTCTACTGGGGTGTGGTGGAAGGCATCAGTGGTAAGTGACACCCCCCTGGCCTGGGTTTGCAATCTGAGGCTGCTCAGGAGCAACCTTCCAAGAAGGAGTTCAGTGCTGAAAGATCTTCTCTTGTTACAGAGCATAAAGGTATTTTGGAGAAGAAGCTGCTGGAAGATCGACAGCTCCTGGAGAAGTTAAGTGAGTAAGGGCTTTTGAACATTGCACCTTTCTACTTCCATGGGGTTTTTTGGGTGGGAGGATGGTGAGCATGTTGTAGTGGCATTATAAATTTCACATCACTGCAATCAGTGTACAGAGCACTGAGTGGGAGTGGAAGGCACACACATTGCTGCCCCATTGCACATCCTGAGCCTCTCCCTTCCTTTCAGAAGAAGAACCAGCTGTCCACAGCATGATGCCGTCCCCACCAAAAAAATCCAGGAAAACCTTTCCAAAATGGACCCCAGGGAATGCATCCAGGAAACACCCCAGCGACAAGACCTATCCTGCAAAGCCACTACTGAGGGTGGCTGAGGCCAGCCTGCCCCACGATGCCAGCAGCTCCTCCATCCTCAAGGACAGGCGTGTCCTGGGAAGCGTGGCAGGGAGCCCCCGCTCGCTGGCAGCTCCCCCACACCCAGCCAGTGCCTTCACACCTCCCTCCACCTTCATCACCATGGCCATGCCAGGGCCAGGCACTTCCCAGAGTGAAGAGGACAGGGCTGGTCCAGCTGCCAGAGGTAACCTTGGGTTCTGGCTCTGCTGCCTGGTCCTGAGTGACAGGATGGGATGGGGACTTGCAGAGCAGCCAGAAAACCTCTGCTTTGCTCTGGGGCTCTATGGGCTTTGTCTCAGGGCTATAGAGGTTAGAGATAGCATTTCCTGGTCCTTTCCACCTGGGAGATCTGTTCCAGCAGGGGTGTCTAAGGGGAGATGCAATGTATGGTCTCTGCTCTGTCTCCTGGGCTAGCAGTTCTCTCCCCCCAAGCCAAAAGACAATCTGAATGAATGCCTGCCTGAATAACTGAAATTCCCAAAAGCCCTGTGTCTCCATTAGTCAAACCTTCTAGATTTGCCTATTTCCCTATTTTTCCACCCACTACTACACCCATTAAATGCACTTATGGAAATGTGCTAGTGTCTTATTTACCTGCTGACTAACAGCAGCATCCAGAGACAAGTTGGCTCTGTTTGCCTTGCCCCCACCATATCATTTGCACTGAGAACAGAAGCCCTTGAGATGCCACCTTTTTCTAACAACAAATCCCCATTGATGAGTCCTGGAGAGCCTGTCTGGATCACTGTTATGCAAATGGAATAACGTGTTGCCATGCAATCTAGCAGAGGTTCTTAGATAATCTGTTCTGGGGACAGAGGGATTCAGGACCTTTTCAACAACTGATTCTTCAGCTTGTCTCCCACCCCTGCTACAGATTATGTTGCCCTACCAATGAAGAGGAAGTCAGATGGCATCTTGTCCCCGTGCCAGCAGCAGATCTGTCTAAACAGGTAACACCTGAAAGCACAGTGAGGAGCCTGAATGTTTCACACCACACGTATTGGTTTCTGTCCACTCTGTCTCCATTCTCTGCCAGTGCTTGCTTTGAGTAGATGCTCATGGAGGTTAAACCCAAAGCCCAGAAGATAATAGGAGCTTGTGTGGGCACATACAGCAGAGAAATGAGCCTGTGCTCTGAAGTCCTGATTCCATGGTGGGTCAGTGTGGGGTCCCCCATATCTGTGTGCCAGAGGGATGCACACGAGTTTGTTCACATCAAGAACCCCCTCATCTTCCCTCTCAGTCTATTTTATTCTTGTTGCAAATGAAACCAGAATTGGCTTTGCTTTGCATTCCAGATAATTCTCCTCAGGAATGAATTTGAAGATGAGCACAAAGCTGTTTGTGGCAGTGCTGTTTGACTTGCTTGTTTCTTCCAGCCGTGAGGAGCGAAAGATCGATGCTTTGCAAGAGATGGATGGCTTCGAGAGGGCTCACAAAAATTTCAATCCTGCTGAGGTGGAAAGGTAATTAGCAAAAGAAGGCACTGTGTTCTCCTCCTCACTACAAGAGTGAGCAGCAAGATCACAGATGGTGACAAAGTGGGATGATTTTAAACTCCAAAGTTGCTGAGTCTCTTTACAATTGAGCCAGGTGTTTCTGATTGTATGGCTTGGATTATAGAGATGCAAGAAAGCTCTAAAACAGTGCAGAAACTACAAAGCTCTTGCCTATAACAATCAAAACATGGTTGTGTGTTCCTTGTTTTATTGCTCATTACTTTGATGGCCAGTATCCAGTGATAAAGTGATGCTAGGGACAGTTTTCTTGCAAAGAAATGGGTACCAAAAATTCAAGTTATCGTTCTTGTATTGTCATTTCCCACAATTCTGTTGTTTAATACCACAAATATGTGTGTCCTGGGACTTGCAAGCCAGGCTTTATGTCTTTCCTTAAAACTGAGAAGAGAATTGAGCATCAAAGTCTCCACGTATGCATGCCAAGGGGGATTTGAGGGTTAAACTGAACATTCCTGAGAACTGAAAGTCCAGACCATGTTATTTTTCTCTCCTGCCTTATTCTTCACCCAGGATTAGCTGGAAGGGCTGGTACTCTGCCAGAGGAGCTGTCCTGCCCTGCTGGCAGAAGGCGCCTAATCACTGCTTGGGTGGAGGAGCGACATCCACAGTGAGGATGTGGCGTCTTTTTGCCTTTAAACAAGCAACTTTAATTTTTCAGGGTGGAGAAGATGGAGCAGCTGGAAAGGATGGTGTTGGATCTCCAGCAGGACGTCCTCTCTCTGAAGAAGAAGGTGCAGAGGCTGGAATCCCTGTCCTTCCAGGAGGAGCCGCACCGACAGCCATGTGAGGTGGTGGAGCTCTTCAATGGCTACACCAAAGAGCAGCTGAAAGAGACCATCAGGTTTGACCAGAAAATCAGCACAGCCTGCAAGACTCTGCTCTACAAACTCTTCACCTCTGACTACATCCAGAGCCACTCCATCACGGGGCGCAGGGGCAACACCTTCCGCGAGGCGAAGCCCATGATGGATGAACGCTGCATCAAAATCATCAGGGTGCTGCTGAAGCAGAAGTTTGGGGATCACCTCAGTGACACTGTGATCACAGAGAAGATCCAGAACGTGCAGAAAGCCCTGAGGCAGAAGTTTAAGACAGAATGTCTCTGAGGTGTGGGGGATTTGGTGTCTCCTCCTGCCATTCCCTGCGTGTCCCTGAGCAGCTTTCCCAGGAGAGGTGAGCTGAGCAGCTGCTGCTCAGTAGATTTCCCCCAGGGAGCCAGCCCAAGTAAAGCATGTGCTAAACTCAGCTCAAACACTGCCAAACCTCTGCCTCCATTAACTGAGCAGGAATTGGGCTCAGCTTGGTCCAGTTTTTGCACTCTACAAATTCCTTCCCATCCAGTCTGTGTGCAAACCTCACTGTGGGTGCATGGAATCACCTCTGTGACTCTGAGGATGTGCTCAAAGGCTTCAGGGCTCCATTTGGGTCCAAGAATGGGTCAGGAAGGTAGCTCTATTCCACACTGCAGAAATGTTGGCTTTGGGATAGGGAATCCAGCTGCAGACAGGCTGTGTCACCCAATGCAGCTTCTCTCTGTCTGCCTCTGGTTGCTTGTTCTGCCTGTGGGACAATATTTACTCTTTCCTCACAGTGAATGTCTTATTTTCAGCACTAACAAAAAGGCAGACTCATTAAAGCAACATCTTAAAACATTCAGAAAAAGATAACTTGTTTTTTTTTCTGTTTATTTTG
>NW_005054337.1:1547631-1552149 GCF_000277835.1 Geospiza fortis | reverse complement strand
AAGGAGTCACCCATGGAAGTTCCATTAATTTTCCTTTCAAGATCAGATTATTTCCATACAGGAGAAATCCCTAACATTTTTATGACACAAGAGTGAGGGATGGAGGACAAAATATGGCCCAACTTTGCTTTGAAGGTATACATCTTGTGGACACTGACACTATTATTTAAATGCAGTAATTTTATCCTAGATAAGAAATGCCAAGTACAATCAGTCCCTTTGCTGAGGGACTATAGAGAAGGTCTGAAAGACACATCTTTTCCTAAATAATGCAGAACTGGAGTGTGGGTGGGTTAAAATTGTTCTAAGTGTTAAAAGAATGAGATGCTGACACCAGTCCAGCACTTAACAGAAGTGCTGCAAAATACCAAACATTCCCTTTTACAGAGGCTTCTCAGACAGGGAATTGGTTTTCTCAGCTTAATTTTTAAATTATTCAGGAAAAGAAATGCCAGTGGGTTTGCATTAATCAAAACATTTGGTTTAATTTATATGTTTTGTTGTGTTTTCAAGTATTTAATTTCTTCACAGTTACATGAGAAATAATAATGCAAAATAAATGTATTGGAGAAACAAGGAGCTGTTTTGAAAGGGGAAAAAAAAAGAGAGATGTTATTCTCAGAATTTTCCTCCCCCTTCAGCCTTTTTTTTGAGCTCATCCATTAAAGTGGGGCTGATGCTGTGATGTATTTTGGTTTTGGAGGGAGATAGGCTTGCCAATGTTTCTGGCACTATTTTCATCAGATGTTTCTGACAGTCATGTTAAATTGCAGAAGTAAGAACTAAAGATATTCCTTCTGTTTTCCCAGTGCAAATGCTTTTCCTAACTATGGTGCAAACGCATTGGTGATGATTTCTCCTTTGTAGGGACCTTGGTCTGAGCAGCACCTGGAGCAAGTCTGCTGTGGTCACTTAGAGCCCAGAGTGCAGCCAGTCCTGGAAAATCCACTGAAACTGAGCAGAACTGCCCCAAAACCTCCTCAGTGCAGAAACACATCTTGAAATACACCAGCCCTGCCAGAAACCTGGCACCTTAGGCTGGAATCACTGCTCAGGGAAATGCCCCAGGGGATGTTTTTAATGTTAACTTATCAGAAAGAATATTGAGGAGGCACAACCAGCCTTATCCTGCAGAACCTTAAAGCTCACCTTGTTCCAGCCCCTGCCATGGGCAGGGACACCTTCCACCATCCCAGATTGCTCCAAACCTTGCCCAACCTGGCCTTGGACACTTCCAGGGATGGGGCAGCCTCAGCTTCTCTGGGCACCCTGTGCCAGGGCCTCTCTCAATCTTTTCCTCCCGATGTTCATCACATCCATCACCGAGCTGCAGCCTGGAAAGCCAGCTCATGAATGTTATTTATTAAAATAACTGCTGCTGCTGTCCTCCCCTGCTGAGCCCCCTCTGAGGAGCTGCAGATCATTACTGTGAGCAAAGGGAGAAAAAAGAACTGGGGAATGGACCTGCTGCGGAGTGCCATGGCTCCCAAAACACGCGGCTCTAATCAGCTCCCCTAGAAGCAGATGAGCTGGGTGACCTTTCTGCTTGAAAAACCCTGCTTGAAAAACCCTTCGGTGGCTCCCTCAGAGGTGACTTCCCAGCCTAACACACTTGCTGGTGTTCAGGAGTGCTCCTGTTAAGTGGGCTGATGGATGCTCTGCATCTCCGTGGGCAGCACAGCCGCAGCACTAATGAGCGAGCGCTCAAATGGGCCCTTCTCGGCTGTAAAAGTTGTCCTCAGATACTCTCAAAGGCTTTGATTTGGCAGAGAGGGTTGAAGAATGGCAATGCAGGTGGCTTTTTGTCAAATTTCATTTTCGAAAGTGTCTGTGAGCTGGAGGCGGTGTTTGCAGGCTAATTGGGAGCACGGGCAGCCGCTGGATCAAACGTCAGCGCCAGGACGCCGCTGCTCTCACCTCCCTGAACTCTCCAGCTCTGGCTAATCAGCCTCCAGAGGGAGGATCACACAGCCCTGGCATGTGGCATTCCCCAGGGATGCAGGGGTCAGGGCAGATAGAGGAGGAGGAGGAGGAAGGTTTGTGCCAGAACCGCTTCACTCAGGGACGTTCAAAGCTGTGTCCGTCTAAGTGTTGAAGGGCAGCTCCATTGAATGGAATTAACTTCCCACTTTAAATGAATTACCAGGAAAAAGTGGATAGCACTTGCTGTTGAGATTAATTACTCTGCTGAATCTGCAGCATCTTGTTAAAAATGGTGCTCCTGCTCAGCTTCTGGGTGAGGTGGGTGCAGGAGGGTGCGGACAGCAAAAATGAAGGTCAAAACTCATGGGAGGTCTCCAAGGAGGTTTTGCATTTGGTTCAAAAGCAGAAGAAATGGTGCCTGTCAACACTTGCAAAACCAGGACAGGAATGGAGCATCCAGACCTCTCTCCCTCCAGGAGGAGCTGGAACAGCAGGGCTGACCTCAGGCTGGATTCAGCTGGGATGTGCAGGGACCTCAATGGGCTGTGGGGCTCTCTGAGGGCCCTTGGTCCCCAACACCCCAAAATGGGGCCCTGCCACACCCCCCACACCTGGGTACACCTCTGTGGTTTCCTTAGGAACCAGCTGAAAGCTGTGTGTTGCTCACTGGCAGCAATACACAGGTTTTCAGGGAAAGGTGGGAACCTTTCCAGCCTGCTCTGTATCAACCTTTGCATTTTCAGCTTGGCCAATGTGAGGCTTCTGAAATTTCATAAAAATCATGGAATTGCTTGAGTTGGAAGGGACCACTAGAGGTCTTCTAGTTTCAACCCTCTGCAATGAGCAGGGACATCACGTTGTTCAAAGCCCCATCCAACCTGACTGTGTCTGTTTCCAGGGATGGTTCATCAACAGCTTCTCTGGACAACCTGTGCCAGTGTTTAAAGAAAAAAAAACAATCCAGTTGTACAGGTGCTGCTGGCAGCATGATTTTTTGTGGGAAAAAAATCCCCAACCCAAACAAGTGGGAGATTCTTTGGTGTTTAACCCCATTTATTTAAAATTAATTTCCTTGACCCTGCCAGGGGGGTTCCATGTTCAGCACAGGCAGATTTTAATTTTCCCATTATGTGGTCTGTAGGAAGCACTCACTGCTGAGTCTCTCAATGCCTGCACTGTGTGCATCCCCCAGAAACCAAAACACATTCACTTAATGACATGCAGACTGTGAGTATCAGATAAAGGAATGATGTTAAAATGGAGCTGAATCCCTCCCTGGGTTTTAATCTAGGCTTGGAAAGCCTGGCTGCCTTTCCATGAGCCCCAGACAGTCATCCTGGTGTTCCAATCTGGTTGGATGCACTTGGAAAAATCCTCTGCACAGGAGGAGAGGTGCAGTGGGTGGTGGAAGTGCCTTTGGTTTGATATCCTCCCATCAGGCAGCTGCAGGAGCAGGGAGATCTCAGCTGGGGGATGAAAGAAATACCAGAAGGACAAACCTTGGCCTGTGTGAGCTTGGAGCTGTGTGTCATTTCCTACTGTCACCCACACACAATACTCTGTGTCACAGGAAGAATTTTTTGTTGTTGTTCTGGTAATTCTTTGTCTTGTTTTGTTTCAAAAAGCTGGTAAAAATAAAACAACACACAATAGAGTGTGGCCCCAGAGCTATATCTGGACAATATTTTTATAAAAGTAAGTTTTTATATAATTTTACTTTCTTCTTGAAATCATATCTGGTTTTGGTTTTTTGTTTTTGGTTTTTTTTTGGGTTTTTTTGGGTTTTTTTTTTTTTTTGAGAGTGCATTCCCATGCCTGAGAGATGAGTAAATACATCAGATTTTGTATTTAAAGCAGTCTTTTATGTCTCTGCCTCAGTCATATATTCATCACACTTCACTTTAACCAGTATTTCTCTGTCTGCAGTACGTGATTACATTATTCCAACTCTCCATATCTCTCCATCTCCCCCACCTTTTCAGAGCTGAATGGAACTGGGGAGATCATTATTAAAACACAGAAAGCAAAGAAATAAAATTAACCAGAGCACCAGTTCTCTTTGTGCTGAATACACTGAGGAAATAAAAGGGCCTTCCACTTCTAATAAAATCTGGATGTGAATTGCCTCATAAAAGCTTGGATGAATTATATTCAGAGGCCACAGAGAGAGAAGAGAGAGAGCTTGGAGCCCTCCACCAGCAGGATGCTCTCCCTGCCATGGGGTGCAGCCCAACAGAAATGCCAGGAGGGCTTTGGAATCAGGTGAGATGTTCTGCTCAGAGGATGAGCTTCAGGCCTGGATGAAACACTTGAGTCACAGGGCCACAGGCTGTTCAAGTCCCTGCCAGTGAAATATTAGTGCTGCTGAAGTTGCTGGAGCTCTTCCTGCTGCCTGCTGAGGTGTCAGCCTTCCCTTTGGTTCTTGCCCAAGTCGCTGGATGGTGGAGGAAGGAGCCTGCAGTGGTAGGGTGACTTCTCAGCCCTGTTCACCCCCACTCTGACCTCCCAGGGTCCCAGGAAGGTTTTAGGATATGGACATGGCTTCTCAGCTTCATCTGTGTGCTGGAAGAGGAAGGTGGTGAGGGACATGCCCCA
>NW_005054337.1:1542396-1547621 GCF_000277835.1 Geospiza fortis | reverse complement strand
TTCCTGCTGTCCCAGGACACTGCTGTTCTCAGGAGATGCAGTCTGGTGACATGCTCACCTTTAAGGATGTATCTGATGGTGTTGGCTTTTCTTTTGGCACACAGATTCAGCTGAAGCCAAGGGGACTGTGCCTAACTGAGTAATGGAGAGATTACCAGCCCAGAAAACCAGGCCTGCACGGTGCTCATTGATTGTTTCTCTCAAATATAAGCAGAGCAGCCCAGAGTGTCAGGCATCTGAGGAGAGAGGAGACAGCAGAACTGATGTACTCCTGCTAATGAATAATCGTTAAACTGCAAAGGAGTTTATTATTATTGCCATTAATTCTGGTTGTACTGTGCCTGGAGACAAGGAAGGTGGAGAAAGATAAGTTCATGACCTACATACTACAGAGTAGATTTTATCCTGGTAATATGAGAAAATCGATCATTTCTTAAGTGAGAGGACTGATAAAATCACTGACTTCTGAAGAGCAACATCATTGCTTTTATGTGTTTAACAAGCTCACCAGGATGGTGCTGGAGAAGGGTCAAATCCTTCTTCTGGACATCCTAAGGTCAGGAGTTAGTTTGCCCTCAGTTTCCCAGAGGGAGGAGAGAAGCAGGAAACACCATCAGCATTCACACCTTCGCTTATATTAGGATTTCTCCTCCATGCTAACCATGAGGTTTTACTCACCCTGAACTCAGAATAAATTGCCAAAAGTCAAGGAAAGCCATAGGAAGATCCCTCCAGCCATAACAGGGATGGACCCAAGACAGGGGTTTCATTTTGTTCCTTAAGGTGTTTTGGATCACAAATAAAATACCATCATGATCTGAGAACCCTCCTCTTCTTCACACTCCCCAAATTACTCCAGCACATTCCTGAGCAAGAGGACTCCTTCCTCTCCTGGAAACTAAAAAGTGAAAGACACAAACCACCCACAAAAAATATCTGTTGTCATTTGTGCAGGCCAAAAGAGAGGTGCAAACTGCTCTCTGCCTTTTGGCTCTTTGATCAGTGCATTTCCAAGTCTCTAGAGCTGAACCAGGAAGAAGTTGGGTTTGCTTTCTGCAGAAGTGCTTCCTTCCCATGTGGAGATGTTTCTGTATTTCTTGGCTCAGAATGGAAGGAGCAAATATGAATGCATCCATGATCCTTCCCATGAGATCTTTAAGGTGAAAAATGGAATCAGTCACTTCAATGGGTTGTCTTGGTAGAGGAATTTTACATCTTACTGTAGTCTAGTCATTAATTTAATAATTCCTATTTATATAATACCCAGTGCTGGTTTAGCCAATGCTCTGAGGAGTGGGCTAGGAATGCTTATTTGTGGGAGGGAAAGCAATTCCTGAGAAAGCCAGAAGCAGACCTACTTTCTGATGAATAATTTGAAAGTTGGAACTGTGATCCCCATATTTTTCCTATAAATGCTGCAGACTCTGACCCGCTTTTTTGTGCTTGCACAGCTTGGAGGGCTGTGTTTACCAGGTCACTCGAGAGCCACCAATACAAACCAGGGAAATGTTGGCATTTCCAAAGAACTGAGAGAGAGTTGGGACCCTCTGTTCTTTGGGAAAAATAACCCACTAACCCTGCCTGCCCTGGGAAAACTGTGTCAAAAATCTGGACTAATCTTTGGTGACAAATGGCCTGGAAAGTGGGAAAGGAGAGAGCTCATGCTCTTTTGTAAGAATAATGATGAGTTAATTCTTGATTAGGAAAGACGGCAAGCGGAGACACTTCCAGCTGCATGGACATTGTCTTGACATTGCCTGTTAAATGCCTAATGATGACAGTTAGTGTGAATTAGCTACTGAATATGTTTTATTGTGTTTTGTGGTCCCCAGGGCAGACATGCCAGACACTTTTAAAGAGAATAAAAACAGAGAAGAGGAGGCCTTCATATAGCTCATTTTGAATTTGTAATGCCTGGTTATTAATGGTATTGAACAGTCAAAAAGCCACATGTGGCTCCCATATAGTACATGTTAAGCCTCAGCATGTTGTACCTTCATAAATAAAAGCATGGAAAAATGGATGGATCTCAAAATGACAGGCAGAAACATACCTGCACACAGGAATTGTTTTTTTCATTTTCCATGCTGAAAAGTGGGATAATGTTTTTGATAAGCTGTTGAACTGGCAGCTCTTCCCATCCCTTTCCCAGGATGCCAATGCAGGGTCCAATTTTCATTGCTGAAGTCAGTGTGAGTTTTTCTCAATACCTTTGATAATCAGAAATTCAGATACAAGAAAAAAAAAAGTCATCAGAACTCAGCAGGATCCAATTTTCCACCCCTGAATTTCAATTTGTCAACAACAGTCCATAGAAAAAATGCAAATATGATTTCTGGTGCAGGCAGGAAGGAGAGAGGGTGCTGAGAGCTCTCGTGCTGTTTGATCACTTTAAAGCCTTTCCTGCAGAAACCGAAATGGTGAAGTTCTGCTTGAAATGTGCTGGGTGCATTTGCAGGCAGAGAGATGAGACCAGTAAATCTTCTTCAGCTTGGAGCAGCCTCCCCCAGACCTTTATGTTTATCTACTTAAATACAAAGACAGGATTTTTTTATTTTTTTGTGTGGCTCATCTGTGGATTCACCCTGAGTGCTTCTGGTTTAACCATCCAGTTCAGGGAAAGAAGAACCAAACAGGTTCCATCTCTTTCCCCCAGCCCAGCCTTTTCTGTCCTGCGATGTTAATGAGTGATAATGCTTCATGAGGGTTTTTCACAGGCTATTGCTGCTCAGAATCACTTTGATGCACTGGGACTCTTATTTTCTGGGTATATCAAGAGCTATCTGCAAAGCAGAGGAATAAAGACAAATGGAGTGTTGTGGCTACAAATCCCTTAATGGCTTGCCCTTTATTTCTCTCAGAATCAGGTTTTAAAGAGTGGGTCCCTCACCAGGCACGCTGGGGATGCACAGCACTGCTTTGTCCCTCTCCTCCATAACTCACACTTCCAAAAGGCAATAATTTCCATTCGGACTGAGGAGTTGTCGGGAACTGGACAAAGATTTTTCTTTTCCTGGTTAAACTATAAAATATAAGACTGATGAGCTTATTGCCTGGGGTGGAATTAGTTGTGAAGAGAGGCTGGGGCAGCTCTGTGGCTCCATCCCTGCAACCTCCTCATTGCCACAGTGAATGTCTTGGGCTCTCAGTAAGGGAGGGATCACTGGGGTTTGGGTAACCAAGATTTCTTTGGGGTTGGTGGTTGCTGAGGCATTAATGCAGCCAGGAGAAATGGGAAGGACCCTCTGATAAAACAAATCTTTTTCTCAGTCTGTGACAGAGCAAGCCCCTCTCCCCAAGGCTCTAATAAAGCTTTGCAGGCAGTGGTACGAACCCCATCACATGTGGCAGGGAGCTGCTGGATGGAGCCTGGGCAGGGGGATGGAGGGAGAGAATTTCTGAAACCTTCTTGCCTCTCAGTACAAAACCAGCAAGTCCTTCATGCATCCCCTCATTGACCTTTAATATCCCTTCCAAAATTCCATGGTTGGACCTGCAGTACTTGCTTGTGCATATGTAGATATGGATAGTGGGATTTCCTTCCCAGAACCTTTGTCCTCTTTCACTTCTTCCCCAGTTTTTCTGGTCCCATAGGAGACAGGAAACATGAGTGGCTGCAAAAGTGATGCTCCACAGCCAGATTCAAACCCATCTTGCAAGCTGTGCCCTGTCAAAGCAGTGAGAAACCTGACAGTGGCACAGAGCGCTGCCTTTTTTTCCTTCTCATTTTGGCACAGAGAAAATGCTTTTGGCCTCTCCTGTCCCAAGAGGAGTGGGACACAGGTGTTTGACAGAGCTGTGAGCACGACTTGAGAGCCATTGAATCCGTGGGCGAGGTGCAATATCCTCACTGCCCGTGTCCATTTGCAAAGGTGCTTTGAGGCAGCTGCATTCCCAGCTTGCACAGGCACTGGCAAGGGATTTCTGGGCTCACACTGTACCATTTCTGAAAGGATAACAGCCTTGGATGTTAAAGAGCCTCTGGTGGAACAGGAGCAGCTGCGCGATGTTTTTGTAGACCGAAGGTGCGGCTCTGGCAGCGCTGAATCTGGAATGTCAGCAGGCAGATTAAACAAGATGGTTTAGCTCTGAGAGCCAGCCTCTGGCTTGCCACTGAAATTGGTTATGAGAGGCTGTAATTGAAAGGAAGTCTGATATTTCTGAATCTCAGAGGGTTTGGAAGCTCTGGGTGATGGTGTGCAGGTGTGGGAGGGTGCAGCTCCATCCCAGTGAACCACTTAACTTCTCTTGTAAACATCCACAGATCATCTTGGTTACCATTTCATTAGGAATGAGCACTTGCTGGCTTCAAAACCTAGAGTAAGATTATTAATTATTTGTTACATCTACTTTCCTTTGCCCTTTTGTCTGTGTGGAGAAGGATGAGTGTGTGTCTGGTTTGGGGTTTGGATCATAATGTTTTTCTTATCTCATGCAAGGAGTCCTTGCAGCCTGCAGCTGACCAGATTTTACAGCCCACACTTGCAGAAGTGGGACTCTGAAGTGTCTCCCCTCCATCATCACCTACCAGGGATGACTGGTAGCACCAGCACAGGTTCACTTCAGCTTCTGAATATTAAAATACTGTCACCCAGGTTTAGGGGTTTATTCAGGAAAAGGGCAGCACAACAGCAATGCTTTCCCTTTCCATCTACTCAGCACAGAATGAATTTTGCTCAAGTGTCAACTTCTATTTTTCAGAAAGAATTTTTTTTTTTTTTTCTGGACATAAATGCATCTGTTTTATTTTCTTATTCGGAAAAGAAATGAAACAATCCCCTCACTTATTCTCATCACTCAACTTTGATAAAACTGCAGCTTAGAAAACTCTATATATTAATAGTGTGAATCACTTAAGTGGGGTATAAATTTCCATGATGCTTTTAGTGTAGGCAACTTATCAGGGGCTGCCTTTTAATCTGTTGCAGCAATCTTGAACATTAAAGCCAGGTTGTTTCATAAAGGGATGTATTCCTTTCACTGGGGAGGTTAATATCACCCATGATTATATTTGACATTTGGGCCTGGCATATTATTTTTCATACTGTGTCTGAGCCTAACTACCCACTCCTCTCATGAGCAGAGTTTGAAGTGGGTACATTTCAAATCTCTGCACACATCCATGAGTGCCATCCTAACAGCCTCATCACTGGAAATAAGAAAAGACAATTTAATGAACAAAACAGGGAGGGTGAATTCAGTAAATGAAATTTCTCTGGAGCAAG
>NW_005054337.1:1540194-1542369 GCF_000277835.1 Geospiza fortis | reverse complement strand
AACCACAGAAGGGGAGAGGAGCATCTCCAGAGCATCCTCCCTGGAAATACCCCTCAACAAACACTGCTGAGGTGCAGCTGATGTGCAGCCAGGCCTCCCAGCTTCTTGCAGAGATTCCTTTCAGAATACAACCCACAGCATGGCTTAGGGGGCTCCTCTCCCTGAGAAACAGGGATGCATTTGGAGGGACAGGTCAGGGGCTGATGGCTCAGACTGAGGACATGTCCTGGAAAGTCTCTAAAGCAGACTCTGGCTGGCAGGGCTGCTTGGGTATGAGCCTGAAAGGCTTCAGAAATGAAGGTGGTAAAACTAATCTTGAATTTCAGTGCTGGCCTGGTGAAGCTGGCAGGTCTCAGTTAGGGTAAATGCCTTTTGTTCAGTAGTCAAGGGAGCCCATGGCTCATCCTTGTCTCCACATGAATTTATCTGCAAAGTCGAGCTGTTCACTCTCTATTGGAGCCCCACCAGCTCCTGTTTGTTTTTGCTAAGAGCAGGGAGTTGAAGGTGGAGCTCTGGATGCTGTTCTTGGACATTAATAACTTGAGGAGCTTAGTGCCACCAGCAATACCTTGAGCTGAGCAAGTTCTTGAGGAAACCAGGGCCTTTCTATCTAAAGTGTGAGTTCCTAAAGTGTGAGTTCCTAAAGTGTGGGTTCCTAAAAGTGTGAGTTCCTAAAGTGTGAGTTCCTGGGCTCTGTGCCTGTCATTAGCCAGCTGTTTGCAGTGTGTTGGAGCCAGCAGGGCCTTGCCATGGCCTTTAGGTGTTTGGTTTTGTTAAATCACTGTCCTATTTTAGGCTTTGTTTGTTCAGCCTTAGAGCCTTGGTTATGTCCCAATGAGCCCTGGAAACAGAGCACTGGACTGAGGGGGAAGAAAGGGATCTGAGGAGATGACAGAGCAGGAGAGGGGAAGAGTAAGTGGAATTAAATTACCACCAATTGCTGATGCACAGCAATGCATTAGGGGATTTCATGGAGGATTCAAACAACTGGGCTTGAAAAAACTCCTTTCTCAAAATTTCATGTCATCAAAGATGCAATTTCCACAGTCCCAGCTTTTGATTTATTTTCAAAGGTAGCTGATAATGCTGCCGTAAATTCTTCTGCCTTTGCCTTTTATCTGATGCTGACACTGAGGCTGCAGTGGAGGAAAGACTCCAAGCAGTGAGAACAGCAGCTCTACCCGTCGTTTCCTGCAGTGCAGGGAATTTGAGACAAAAGGGACTCTGTAGGACTACAGGAGCAAACCTAAGCAGGCAATGAAAGAAAGAATACCCAGATTCCAGGCTCTCTGAGCACTGCTTGGGTAAAGATCCCAATCTATGGGATCACAGCCCACTTCCCTTTGCTTCCTAACCCAGCCCAGCTCTCCCTGGGGATGTTGCCTATCAAGGGTTCTCCTGAAATGGAAGCCCACTTGACAAATCTAAGCACAGCTTAGAAAAATGTCACCAAAATGAAGCCATTTGGATTAATCACAAAACACCCTGAACTTAACAGGGCCAGGATTTTATCCTGAAATCCTCCTATTGCTCTCACATATTAAAACAGTCCCAGTGATGGAAAATGGGGGTGGGAGAGGGCATCAGGATGTCACAGAAATCTGCTCCTCCATCCACCTTTATCTGATCTATCATTTCCATTCCTGTTTACACAAATCTCATAGACTTGGAGAGACTCAACTTTCCCCACACAACTGGCTCTGGGGAAGCCTTCCCAAAGCCTGACTCCCACCAAGTGTGGGTTGGGGAAGTTCCAGAGGTGAGTTTAGGGTACAGATAACCTTGCCTGTCTTTTGAGAAGTGATCAAGTGGAATATTTTTGTTTCATAAAACACACTGTTGGGCAAGCTGGTGGCTTTTTATGTATCAGCCCCAAATTTTTAAACCCACCTGTTTTCACCTGTGGCACAGCACTGCTTAAACAGAGCTGCTCATGGAGGAGCCCAGGACTGTTCAGGGGGAGGGAAATGCACCTCTGGACCCCCTGTCCCCTCCCTCCTTGTTCCCCACTCACATGCTCTGCAATCAGACCTGGTTCCAATCAGAACTCCTGTACTCATGTTCTGGGGTTTTTTATGACTGCAATTTTGTTTAACATTGCCCCTGAAGAGCTCTGTAGTGTTTTGCAGAGCTCCAAGTACAAGAGCTCCTTGAATCTTTCCCCTAAGTATTCCT
>NW_005054337.1:1530084-1540184 GCF_000277835.1 Geospiza fortis | reverse complement strand
TATGAGCGAGTGTGGTCCTGCCTTCCCCTCTCTCATTTGGAGGCTGTGATTCATGTTTTGCAGCATCCTGCTCCCATTACCCAGCTCTGTGTTCTGGGGGTTTGTTCTCTAGCATCTCATGCAGCTGTAGGGCTAATGAGTTTTTATCTCCCATGGGTTTGCATCCTTTATCTCATATCTGCTCTCTTTGATTTCAGTAACCCTGATCCTGTATCCTGCCCCTTGGCCATCCTGTCCACATGAGCCAGGGCAGAGGGAAGGATGTTTTCCAGCTGCATGGATGCAGACTGGTCCAGCACGGCCCAACTGTCCAGCAGGACACTGCCACCAGAAAACACAATTTTTGGTTGTTTCATTTACTTTACTCAAGCCATACTTTTGACTAAAGTTCAATTTCAGACCCTTCCTACTTTCCTCCCACCCATCCTTCCCCTCATAACTGAGTGATTTGAAACATTGGTAATGTTTAAACATTACCATGAGAATGAACATGAGAAACAGCCACAAACATGAGAAACAGCCAGATCAACCAGTACAGTTGCAGAAACCTCTTCTCCTTTAGAAACCAGGATAAAAATCCAGCTGCAAGGACTTTGAAAATGCAGGGAGAGGATTCTACAAACAACTCCTATCAGGGAATGCTTGTGAATGCCATTTGATAAGAGCTTGTCAGCATAGTGGTGTGGAACAGCTGAACTTGTTAATGAAAATGCCTTTTCCATCACCATTCAACTATTTTGCAAGGCAGGATTGTCTCAAACAAAATTATTTTTGTAAAGAAGAAAAGATTTCTCTACTATCGCATCTAATTGTGGCATTGGGGAGCAAAATATAATTTTGAATGGACTTTTTGGAAGGGAACTGGTTATTTTTAGCCATACTTTGTAAAAAATTGGTCAGAGCAATTGTTTGAACTGAAAAGAAGCTCATTAATTTTTTCTCTCCCTTTCCTCTGCCAGGGCAAACAGCTGCTCTTGGGCTGTGCCCAGCATGGAGCTCTCTGCAGACCAGCAGTGCCACTGCAAAAAGGAGGCAAAAACATCATCTGGATGATCATTATTTCATTTCAGACTTTTTTGGTTAGAGGAGAAGACTCTTGAGGTGAGGGTGAGTTAGGAACACACATTGCTGGTGACTTCCCTGGGTTTGTGTGCCTGAGCTCAGGGCTGGGCTTTCCATCTAAGGTGTCCATCACAGGAGAGCTCCTGGTGGGCCTGGAAAACCCAGCCGTGCTCCATCCTGGATCCCATGCTGTGCTCCCCTGGATCCCTGTCAGAGCCCATCTGTTGGAACCCAGGACATTCCTCTGGCTGCCCTGGAGGACTTGAGACCCTGGCAGGGGGCTCAGAGGCCTTGGCACAGAGTCAAAACCACCTGTGCCTTTGGTTTTAACCCATGGACAAAATTACCAACTTTGTGTGAGGATTTACAAGCCACGAGGGTTTGAATAGAATGATGGTGAATTTATCACAGGGTGAAAAAGTAGAATTTTGGGGATTTAGAATGGAGGTTCAAGAGGCAAGATGGAGGGATCTCACACAGGAGTGTGTCCTGTCTTTCTCCTTCTTCTTCTTGTCCTCCCTCTTCTGCTGTGATGGTGGCACTTCTGGATTGGTTTAGAGTAGAGGCAGACTGTCTAACATAGGTGATAGGTATTGGAAAATTATTGTAAATAACGTACTTGTAGTTTTTAGTATAAAAAGATAACACTGCCCTGAGGGCAGTCACTGTGCCACAATCTGACCTTTTGGACAGATCTCAGCAGATCAGAAAAAGAATGTCATAGATAAGAGAAAATAAACAACTTTGAAAAGCACAGCTGAGGAATCTTGACTTCTTCTTCAAGCACAGGGCTGGGAAAAAAGACTCTTTAATACCCTGGGAGCCATTTCAGCAACAACAAACCTGACACCCATCCTCCTCAGGCCTCCTGCCCCTCTCCAGCTGCTGCTCTCAAGCAGGTCTCTGCTGAGCTTTGCCTTTGCTGAGCTCTGCCTGTCCAAGCTTTCCAAGGAGATAAATGCTGGCACAGGCCCTGCATTGCTAATTAGCAGTCAGTAAATGAGCCAGCATCCCACTGTGATGCACTGACACTGCCTGGTGTTGCATGGTGATATCTGGGATCGGAGCAGGGATAGCAGGGACTGATTTTACTGCACATCTCCCTTTGTGAAACCTGGAAACTGGCATGGGGGACATCATCAGAACATCACCACCTCACCTTTGCTTCTGGGTGGTGCAGCCCAAGCTCATTGCCAGGCCAAGATGCTGTTGGATGTTATCCCATGGGTGTGTAAGAGGAACAGACATTTTCAGGCTGTGATGTGGACTCAGCTCACCCCAAGCTGGCCCCAAACCCACCCCAGAATCCTGGGAGCTTTCCCCTCTGTCAGATTTGTTCTGCAGCTGAGCTGCTGTGGCTGGAAAGTGTTCAGCATCATGTCCACAACTCATCTTGTCACACAAGGGAAGCCCAAAAGTCTCGTTAAAATATGAGGGGAGAGGATAGTCCTGACAGTTCAATTAATGCAGGGATTGGGACATAAAAATCCATCAGGAAATGTTATGTACATTTGTGAAATGGCACTTGCTAGGTAGGAGAAAATGTAATTAAGGTGCTTTATTTGAGAATTAATATGAGCCCATTTCACCACCTGGGGAGAGCCAAGGGGAGAGTGTGACTCTGTGCTTAGATCTTCACAGCAGCTTCTACTTTCAACTGTTCAAACCCAGCACCACTTTAAACTTTTTGTACAAATAAGAGTGAAAGCAACACTAAGCCCTTCATTGTGAAGCGCAGAAACATCATTTTTCTTTGTAAGTCATCGTGAATTACAGCTGCAGAAGCAAACACTGCTCCACCTGTGTGCCCAGTAAATCAAACTAAGCTCCTATAAAATACAATGCTCTCCCCACAGACACAAAGTCCTTGCTGAAAACCACTAGGATAACATGAACTGACCAAAGAAGTGAAGCACTTTAATCTTTGTTTTGAAATCCCCTAAACTGCAGCCCTGCCACTGCTCAGAGCCACCTGCTTCCTCTCCCCACTAACACAGCCCAGGCTATTTAGCTCCAGCCTCCAATTTTGCTCTTCATTATTTGCTGGCTACTCAGAACTGCTCCACTTGGGGAAAATTGCTGTTTCCATGTGCCAGCCTGGCTGTGATGTGCTTTTCTCCAACTGCTTGGCTGCTGTGTGTGCATGAAAGCATCCAGGTGCAAACAGCTGGGGAACCTGTCCTGCAGAAATGCAGTGCTTCCCTTTGGGTTATTCCCTGCCTCTCTCCTTGGCTGCTCTGGAAAAGTTCTGCCTTAGGCTGTGCTGGGAAGGGGGATTTAGTGTCCCTGTGGGTGCAGTGGGGTGAGGTGAGGTGTTCCCTGAGGTGAGAGCTGGGGTTGGGTGGGTAAAACAAACAAAGCCCAGGCTGGGCTTTCCCTATGGGAGGAAAGGCGAGAGCAAACCACAGCTCAGGCTTTGTCTTCCAAAATCTGGCAGTGCTGGAAACCTGCTGGTGTCTGGGAAGCAGGTGAGGAAGATGGTGATTCCCAAGGGAGTCTCATTGTCCTAGTTGAGGAAACTTAATTACCAGCAGTGCCAGCTTTGCTTTTGTATGACAGAACATTTTCTGTATCAGACAAACTCAGGCAGGAGAACCCACGGGGGCACCACACCCAGCCAGAAGGGCAGATGGCATTTTATAACTCCTGCAGTATCCTTAATTCCCACCCAGTCCCAGGAAGGAATGGGAGCAGACAAAACTTTCTCTGTGCAGCAGGAAGGTGTTCCCAGAGCAAGCTGGAAGTGGGACCTCCTGGCACGTCAATATTTGGCTGGGGGAGGTGTGGGGGTGGCATTGATTGTGTTGTGGCTTTGATGCATTGTCACTTCAAAGCACCAAACTCCCCACATAGTTCAGGATCTGCACAGGTGTTGGCAGGTGATGATAAATCCATGCAGAGATGGGAAAACCCTGTCTTTGGGGAGAGCTTCAAAGCTGAAGCTGAGAACATTGCAAATGTTATGAAATATTTCAAGACTGTCAAGTGGGAGCTGTGCTTTTAGATTAGGTTAAGAAATGTGTGGGCTAATTTTGTGAGACTCTCCAGCATTTATTGTGGATTATGGAGTCTCTTTTAATCTTGAAGTGGCTGCACTTTTCTTTTAGTTTTCAGAAAAGAAAAAAAGCCTCAAAGAAACCTGACAGAAGTGTTTCTCCATAGGCTCAGTTTGAAGACAACTCCCAAATGACTGCAGTTAGTGAATTTTACGGAGCCTGTTGCTAACAAAAATGGGCAGATGGGTCAAATGGGTTCCCAGCTCAGAACCTGCAGCACTCCTGGCACAGGGAAGGACACAGCATCAGGGGACAGCAGCAGGGGGACCACAGACTGCTCACAGCTCCTCCTCCCATCACCTCCTGTTTTGCTGCTCTTGCTCATCCATCTTCATCTTTCCAGCTCAGTGTTTTCCCAGCCTCACAGGAGTGACACAGAGCTGAGAGAGCAGCCTGGACCTCCTTGGCTGCTGCATTCCAGCAGAGCTCCTCCCTTACTGATACAGCCCTGGAAGGGACACAAAGATAATTTAGTTCCAACTTCATCTGCGATTTGCCCACCTTCCAACCATGTCAAGCCTCACCAGAATAAATCCCAATGCTGTGTTTTTTGCTGTGAATCCCCTTTTAACTCTGCTTTGTTTGGCCGCCACTGCCCTCCAGCCAGATGCAGCACCCACCTAAATTTAGTCCCGTGAGTCAGAGTTAATTTTTTGGCAGGGGAATATTTTATTTCCCTTTAGGCGGTGCGGGAGCCCTCTCCACACACCCCAAGGACCAACAGCTCCATCAGTGGTGTCACTGTAAACACACGAGCAGCTCTGGGCTTGCGGGGACAGACTTTTAGCAGCGTGCGTCACCAGAGCCACCAGCTCTGCTCATTAAAACAAAGTCAAGGACCGGCTGCTAATGGAGTGCCAAGTGGATTTTTTTATCCTCCTTTTCCTTTCTGTACACAGGGGAAAAAAAAAGAGTGAGCTTCTTGAACCTCCTAATTGTAAGCTAATGTGTTACCCGCTCAAAAACCTGTCAAAATCAAGAGGAAAGAATTATAATTTTGATGTTCAATTGCATGATTTCTTTGTCGCTTTGAGTCAAAGCATTGTTTTAAATTATTTCATCCATCAAAGCTTATTTAGCAGAGATTAAAATTCAAAATGAGTTTAAGAAAAGATAAAGAACCATTTGGCTTGTTTTAATTCCTGTTGTCTTTGTGGGCGTTAGTGTGAATAAAATAGAATAATACATTTGGTGCTGGAGAGCAGAAACTGGAATTTGAGCCTAAAAAACCAACACGTACTTATGTAGGCACAGCATATTTTTTTCAGGAATTCTTTATTTCAGATACTTAAGGAACCCAAGACATTACAGAAATGACAAAAAAAGAGAAATATCTTGCTTTATAGCAGCTCTAGAGCTGTGGAGGCAGATATTGCTTCTCTTGGAGGCAATTTGCAGTGTGGGAGCTTTGGTCTGGGCATTGGGTTGTAAACTGGTGTTGTTGGTACCTGCTGTACACTCAGACATCTAAAGGGGATGAGCAGGGGGCACTGAGCAGGAGTGAATGAAAAATCTCCTTTGGGATTTCATTTTGTGATAATTGTGGGATTCCTTTCTGGTTAGAATAAAGCATTTCTCCCAACAGTGAGTCCTGTGCTTTGCCCGGGTTTCCAAACCGAGTTCATGAGCCTGTGATGAGGAAAGCCGTGTGAATCACTAAAACACAATGTGTGCTGCTGAGCCTCTGGGGCAAAGCTCATTCCCAGGCTGTGAGGGGCACTGACATCCCAGAGCCACACTCCCGCCAGGGCTGGGGCCAAGCACGGAGATAATGAGGCTCAGCCCTGCTGCTGGCCCTGCCTGCTGCTTGCACAGGTGGAATGAGGTCCTGGGAGACAGCAGCCTAAACTGATTTGGGGGATCTGTCACACCTTGGTTGGTGCTGGTGCTGAAATGACATTCCCTGGTGCTGAAATGACATTCCCTGGTGCTGAGGGGGAACTGGAGGGACAGTGGCAGCACTGTCAGCTCTGCAGCATCACAATATTCCCATGGAAGCCCCTCCAGGAGATTTTCCAACAACTTCATCTTGACCAAAGACAGGGCTGCTGCTTCTGTTTCTGTTTAAATTTGCCCCTGAGGACACATTTCAGCAGTGGGAGGTGGTTTTGATCCCCACACCACCTGGGGTGGGATCCTGGGATCAGATACAGAAAACCAGCCCTGGTCCTTTCTGTATCTGCGCAGCAAAGGTGTAACATCTGCATATTAAAACAGGATTTATGGCAATGCAGCATAAATAAAGTATGTGGATGTAGTGGTCTTCTTGTGGGTGTGTTAATGAGGATATGGAGAATGAAGATCTGCAGGGATAACATGAATAAATTGTATATTTATGCTACAGAAAAACCCCAGCAAGGATTTCCCTCCACTTCAAACCAAAAGCCCCATAAAGGGGTAAAGGAGAGGAGATTTATTCCCAAAGTTTGCTGTGTTCAGCCACAGGAGAGCTCAGCAGGAGGAGGGAACTCGGCCTCCTCTTCCTCAGCCTGCCCTGAGCAGAGGGAGCTGCACTGTTGGAGCTGGGGAAAGAAATGAGCTCTGATCAGGTACAGGTAATTCATGAATTCAGTCTCCTTTCCCTGCCCCTCCTCAGCCTCTACCCAGGCAGCCCTGGAAGGAGCAGAGCTGCTTATGGGTTGAGGTGATGGTAAAAGTGGTAATTTTGTCAAGATTTTGGCCAAGATTCACTTAAATGAATACAAGTGAAGCTGTAGGGACAGAAGGGCGTTTTTTTGGTGGTTTTTTACTGCTTCTTGTACCTTGAAGTGCTGCCTTTAAGCCATCAGGAAGGTCCCTAAGAGCCTTTCTGGGAGAATAGGGAAAGCAAAGCCTCTTCTCTGAGCAGTGGTGGGAAGTTATTGTGCAATCAGGATTAGTTGGTGTTAAAAGTCAATATTCTGGCAATTTTCTGCCAGGGATGGAGCACTTTAGAGGCTGTAGCTACAGACTCTTACAAGGCCCTTTTCTGCTTCCTGAGTTGGGCAGCTTTTCCTCTTCTTTTCTTGTCCTGTGTCCTACAACAGGAAAAAGAAAATTAAGTGTGGAGTGGTCATCCAGTGATGAAATGTGGGGGCGAAATGGGACAGTCCCTGAGCCAGAGAGCTGAAGGAGAAGGGAAAATCAATTAATCCATCAGGCTGAAACCCCCAGTGTTGAATATTCTTTTCCACCAGAGTGTGTTGACAGTTGGAGCCCATGAGCAGCCCAGGAATGACAACCAACAGGAAACTTGGGACCAAAATGAGGGAAGAAAACCTCAGCAGCGTTTTCTTGGTAAAACTTGTGGCAGATGCCACATGAGAGCCAAGAGAAATGAAAGAAGCAAATATGAGGTGCCAGGGGAGGGAAGGGAGACGCGAACATTTTTCTAATCCCTGAATTTGACAGCCAGTTTATATGAAATAAACTCTGAAGGCTCCTGCCTTCCCCAAGGTATTTTCCTTCTAAATAGATCTATAGATACACTAATTAGTCAATGGAGAAGCACAGGAGTTAATCCCTAATCATGTAAATGTGTTGTTTCAATTAATTAATGCACGTGGCACTTGTGCTCTAGTGATCGGCACCCTAAGGAAAGACAGAGGAAAATAATCATATTTAACAGTCTACTCCCATTAATTCCTCCAAACACTGATGGTGTCAAAGCTTCCCATGGTCTTTTCCTACAATTCAGTGTTGTTCTGCAGTGGTGTGTTAGAAATTAGCCAGAATCACAGGCTGGAAGTGGCAGTTTTGGAAAAAAAAAGAGAAAATCAAAAATTGTTCAGAGGGATTTTTTAAAATTTTTTGGATGACTCCATAAAGTGGTGCAGAGAAGGGGAGAAATGAAACACTATTTAATGGGTGCTGATGGGGCTTTGCCTGTCTGCAGGATTATAGGGGGATTGTTGGAACCAGCAGAAAGACCTGGAAGAACAAAACAAATCAGCAAAGGGAATATTTTCTGCCATGAAACAACTCTTCCCTTAATTAAGCACCTCTCTACTGCCCTGCCTAAGAGAGCTGCCCAAACCATTTCTACTGCTTTTTTTGCCAAATATTAGCATTTCAGCTCAGACAGTCATGATGAAGGTTAATAAAAAGAACATGCTTAAATAAACCTGAGGGGACTGTAATGTCCATTTTGTGCTGTTACTGAGAACTGGAAGCACCAGAATCAGAATTAAAAGCTGCTTTGTTAAGGAAAAGGCATAAAAGCAATCTATGAAATAAGGCAAGATGGATGAGCCCTCCAGAGCAGACAGCACAGGAT
Organism: Geospiza fortis; assembly: GCF_000277835.1. Taxonomy (NCBI): domain Eukaryota; kingdom Metazoa; phylum Chordata; class Aves; order Passeriformes; family Thraupidae; genus Geospiza; species Geospiza fortis. The sequence continues at coordinate 1,531,811 of NW_005054337.1, read as the reverse complement.
GGGGCTCACAGGAGAGTTCTGGCTCTTGGCAAGATAAAAATACCCACAAATGGGGGGCAGAGGCATCTGTGGAGGCAGCAATTGCCTCCTGACCAGTCAAAGGCTGCTGTTATGAAAAGGCAGAGCTCTGTTTGGTTTGCCTGGGGTCTCTGTGGAGAGGTGTGATGTTTGCAGAGGTTGTTCTGTTTTAGCTTCACTGACCAGCAGCAAACATGCCCTTCCTGCAGCCCATCCTTTGGGGTTTGGAGCTCCAGGGCGAGGGTGATGCTCAGGATGGAGGACGGGCAGGCTGCAGAGGTGCAGGAGCAAAGTCCTGGTGGTGCTGGGGGGAACCTGCAGAGTTTGGGGTCTGCAGAGCCCCTCGTGCTTGTCCTGACAGCAGCAGCCTCCTCAGCCACCAGGCACCCCCAGGCTGGTGGTTCTTCTCCAGCAGAAATACCATTACTGCCAATAACTGGTTCTTCTCCAGCAGAAATACAATTTTTGCCAATAGCTGAAGAAGTGATTCAAGGAAAGGCAGGAGTCAGGTGAATTGCAGAGGCCACTGTGGCTGTAAAAATTGGGGTTTTTGTGTCTGCTCTCTCACCATGTAGCTGTGGGCTGATCTGAGAGGAGCCCTGGGGCTCTGGCAGCCCAGGGAGCTGAGGTTCATGGCTCTTGGAGTACATTTGATTCTGGCTGCTTTGCACCTGACTGCACTGCTCAAGGTCTCATTAATCCTCCTGGAAACACAATTTTATTGAAAACTCCTTGGAAATGCACTGCACAGGGGCTGGGGGCAAATGCACTTGGACTTCTTTGGCCCCATGGGCCAAATCTGTCTATTCTAAATTTGATTTTTTGGAAACTTTTCTTTCCCTTTCCTGGAGAACTCACACTGCAGCTTCCTCAGAGGCTTCCTCCTTCTCCTAGAAAGCAAAGAAAGCTCTTCACACATCAGCCAGGGTTTCCCAGCTTTCTCAGGCTGATGAAGAGGAAGGGTTTGCAGTAACAAACTGTGAGCTCTGCCCTGGCTCTGCAGCATCCCAGCGCAAACCCCAGCCCACAGTGGCTGAGCACATCTGTGTGATGCTCAGTGCAATTAGAAACTGTTTTTTCCTCAATTTATTGGGAGGGTAGGGGAATATCTGAGTTTTCTGTGGCATTTTTTCCCACCTGTTGCTACAGTAACTGTTTTGTCAGGCTGCTGATTTGGGTGTTTGAGTGACAGGAGGTTTAATTTTGCTGTAGCAAATTGTCCCTCTTCTTTGAGAGTGATTTCCTCTGGTGAAAAATCCCTCCTGAAGCTTCCCCTCCCTTCAGAGAGAATTATTTTTGAAGGTCACATCTCTCTGATTTCCACAGGGAGCACAAAACCTCCCGTTTGTCCCTTTGCTGGACTGGCTGGGGTTTGCCTCCCTCCTCTGCAGATGCATCTCAGGGTTTGTGTCCTGATTTACAGCAGTCAGCCCCAAGCTCAGCTGTGGGGAGGGAAACTCAAGCCCAAAGGAAAGTAAATGGATTGCAGGGAGGAAAATCACAACCCTGCTCTGAGCCCCAGGGCATCACTGGCGAGCACAGGAAGGTGCTGCTTCACCCAAACTAAACCAAATTTGTCTCTGCCCAGCCTGGAACAATGCTGACAGCAGGGCTGAAAATTGTACTTTGTGTTGTTATTTTATCCTTCTTCCTCAACTGATCAAGATCTATGACAAGATAAAGCTGATTATTTTTTCTTGGTTCTTTCC
>NW_005054337.1:1485565-1529996 GCF_000277835.1 Geospiza fortis | reverse complement strand
CCAGTTGTTTAACTGAGCTGGAGTGGGGCGGGTACAGAGAAGACAGGAAGAAATTTCCCATTTCTGAAGAGCTTGGAAAGAAATCTGAAAACCTGAAATCCAAATTATTCCCCTTATTCACTTCTGGAGCACTGTTATAATTTACAAAAACATTTCCCTGCTTGAGAGTTTGCATTTTCTTTCCCAGTTTACAATTCCCTTGAGCGGGTTAGGAACTTCCTAATAGCTCCCAGCAAAACTCTCTTAGAAACCTCAGTGCAGACAAAAAAAAATAATTGGAGTTTTTTCTGTTCTGTTCACCTGTGCCCAAACCCTGGAGAACTGTTGCTCCTGTTTTCCGAGCAGGTTCAATCCTGATTTATTCCCGTTTTAGGGAGGTGGGGAAAGATCAGGCATCAGCATCTGGAGCCGGCAGCGTTTGGTGCCTGCAGATGAGCGATGGAGCTCTGCCACCTTGTGGGGCTGTCGCCTCATCTGCCTGGCAGCTTTCACACCCAAAGATCCCTTTTATTTCTTTAAACCTTGCAGGGAGCTCCAAAAACAAATTTGTCAGGCATTGGAGAACATGCCTGGAAATTCTTGGAGTCTCAAGGGTCAAACCTGATGCTGAAGTTGCATTTTCAGAGGAACATCTTGGGGAAAATGTGACATTTGCATTGACCCCAGGGCTCTGCCCTGGTGGGGTTTTGGTGCTCCCAGTGCTCCTGTGCAGGATCTCCATGTGGAAGGAGCAGGGTGAGCTCTGCAGGTCAGGACCAGAGGGTGAGTGGTACCTTGGGGTGTTTGCTGGTTTTGGGAGGTGCCTGCTGCCAGCTGAACCCCACAGGGATGTGGGGCTGTGCAATCCTGGGGCTACTGAGGGCTGACCTGTGCTCACACACAAAGTGTCACCTTAGTGTCACCTTCCTCTGCCTCGGGAGCTGAGCAGGAGAGGGACCTGGAGCTCCCTGTGTCCACCCCAGCCACGGGGGGATTTTTGAAATCCTCAAATTGATTGAATCATGGAATGGTTTGGGATGGAAGGGACCTTTAACTCATCTTGTTCCATGCTCTGCCATGGGCAGGGACACCTTCTACTATCCCAGGTTGCTCCAAGCCCTGTCCAACCTGGCCTTGGACACTTCCAGGGATCCAGAGGCAGCCACAGCTTCTCTGGGCACCCTGTGCCAGGGCCTCACCACACTCACAGGGATGAATTCCTTCCTAACATCTAATTTAAATCAACTCTCTCGCAGTTTGAAGCTCTTGCCCCTTGTCCCATCGCTATGGGAGCTCCAGCAATCCCTCACAAGTCCCTCAGGTTTTAAAGATTCCTTCATCCCACAGGTGGGATGCTTTTGATGATATACTGTGGAGCTTAATGAATCTGATCTACTGGACAGAAAACAAATATTCTAAAGCAGTTATTCCGAGGTAAAACTTTATTTTAGGAACATTCTATCTGTCCTAGGAGTAGCAGAGAAATTCTCCCATCGCTTTAAGTTTACACCTGGGGAACTTTTCAGCCACAAATAGTCAAGAGTTGCTATTCTGGATGTTCAGAACTGTTCAAAACAAATAAAAATAACCCTCCAAAGCACAGAATAGATTTCTGATCTCTGCTGCCTTGGGCCTGTGGGACTTTGCAGGAGAATAAACTCCCACAGATTTGATTTGCTTTAAAAGAATATAGGTGCTAGATTTGGAAGTAAATCTGCTCTGTTTTTGTTTAAGTGGCTGCTATTGTTTGCTCTGCTCCTTTGGGAAGGAATGACTCACCACCTGAAATCAGTATGTGCTCAGAAAAGATTTCAATTTAACTAAAAAGTCAACAAAATTCATCTCCAAGCAACTATAGACAATTTATGATGTCAGGTCTCATTTGTGGAAATAGAGAATATAAAAACACTTCCCTCCCCCAACCAGAAGGAGTTGTAATTCTTAAAGGAAATAAAGCAAACAAGGGAGCTTGAGCTAACAGCACCAAACTGTAGGATAATCTGCAGGATTATCCTTTAGGTATTGATCTCAAGAAAAAGAGGAGCAGCTGCAGAATCCTCTCAGGGCAAAATAATTGTGTCTGAAAGCTTGTTTGCCAACTGATCTGTATCCAGAGCAAAGGAATTATTTTGGCCTTTGGAGGGGGGCAGGGGAAATGTCAGACATGATAATTTCGTTTGCTGCTGGGATGATGCTGGGAAAGCCTCACTGCCTGCTGAGGCTCTGCACCACACTGAGTTTCCTCTCAAAATATTGGCTTTTTGAATTTTTACTCCTTGGGAAAGCCATGCTGTCCTGGTGCCTTCTCAGCTGTGTGACCATGTTCACAGGGGTTCAAGGATGAGGGAAGAGACAAGGATCTGCCTCCATGTTTCAGAAAGCTTGATTTATTATCTTATAATATATATTACATTAAAACTATGCTAGAAGAATAGAAGAAAGCATTTCATCAGAAGGCTAGCTAAGAATAGAATAGCAAAGAATGATAACAAAGGTTTGTGGCTCAGCTCTCCGAGCCAGCTGGGCTGTGATTGGCCATTAATTACAAACATCTAACATGAGCTAACCAAAGATCCACCTGTTGCATTCCACAGCAGCAGATAATCATTGTTTACATTTTGTTCCTGAGGCCTCTCAGCTTCTCAGGAGCAAAAATCCTAAGGAAAGGATTTTCCAGAAAAAAGTTTTCTGCGACACAGCTGTTTCATGGAGGGAAGTGGTTTCACTTTGCAAAATCCCTCTGGCACTGCTGGAAATGGGTGCTCACACCCCTCTGCTCCCTCATTCCCCATCCTGTCCCGTGGTGGGAGCAGCTCTGGGGTGACCCTGGGGTGACAGAGTCCCTGTGCAGCACAAGGGGTGCTCCAGGGCAGGCTCAGGAGTGTGGGCAGAGCACAGGTCTGGGTGCTGCTGGCTGCCAGGCTAAACTGAGCTGGTGTTTAGGCTGGGACTGTGAAATTGGTGTTTTATGCTGAGTGTGGCAGAGCAGGGCTGTGGAGGGGGCAGCTGGAGGAGGGATGTGCTCAGCCCAGCACCTGGGGGAGATGCTCTGTGGTCCCTTTGTGCCATCCAACAACCCTGGCTCTGTTGCAGCCCTGAGGCTGGAGGAAGGCAGAGCAGGAAGGAATATTGCCTGTCCTGGAAGTGGCAGCACTACAAAGCCTGCATTGAAGGAGGGGGATGAACTGAGAGGGTCCTTTTAGTCCTTGGAAACCTTCCTGAGTGAGTCTGAGGCACTTTGGAGTTGTCTTTGCTTGCAGAGGGAGGCATTGACAGAGCCTGACCTCATTTCCCCTGGAGCACAGACCCCTGTGTATTCCCCCTGCCTTATTAACCCACAAGCTCTGTCACTCCCCTGTTTGTCTGAACAAGATCCCAATTCATTATTAATAAATTAATTTATTAATATAAATTAATATATTAATTTATATATTAATAAATGACAGAGAAATTTATTCATATATAATAGCGTATTGTTAAATATACTATTTATTATTTATTTATTCTTTTCAACCCCTCTTGCATTAGATTGGATCCCTTTGAGCTCTCCAGCATGAACCCTGTTGCCAGTTTATGACAGTTCTGGCCTGGGGGGCAGCTCCTTTGGGAAGCCACTCCTTGCTCTGGCTCCTGCTGCAAATCCTTGGTCACCTGGGGGCTGTGTGTCCCCTTGTCATTGCTCCTTGGCTGGAACAGCTCTGCCCTGGCCTCCTGGTGTGGTTTGACTTCCTCTCTCCCCTCTCTTGAATGGAGAAGGGATCCAGCCCACCACTGAAATTGAACAGCAGATCCAAAACCTGCCTGGGGAGGATGAATGTGCAACTCAGTCATGCAGAGGAAGCCCAGGATGATACAGAATGGGATTTTTTGACTCTAAGCCAGGAAGTTACTCAGCCATTCTGCTCCTGTCTCCTTTCCTCCTGCAAAGGCTCTGCATGGTGCCCAGGGAGGCACAGATGTAGGGATGCTTCCGTTTGCCATCAGCTGCTTCTGGAAGAAGATTTGCAGGAGACTAAAAATGTCAGTGCTCCTGGAGGAGGAGCAGGACTGAAATCCCATCTGGAGCTTGCAGAGCAGTTTTCAGAGTTGAGGGGGATGGCACTGAGAGGACCTTGTTCCCTCATGTCATCACATCTGACCAGGAGACCAGGGCAGGGAAGTGAAGAAAAACCTGCTTCTAAAATGCCGTGTAAGAGCTTTCAGTTCTGGGTGAGATTTTGGGAGGAAAGGGGAAGGGCAAGCATCTTCCTGGACACCCAGCCCTGGATGTGCATGTCTTGTTCCCAGTGTTTTGGCATGGCAGAGCTCTATTCCACCAGGACTTTGGAGAAAATCCCTGAGGACACCAAAAATCACATTGGAGTGTACAGTGTGGTGATGGGGACCAGGGTCACTGGGGTTCAGGGGGCTCCTCACAGCAGGGAAGGACTTTTAGCAGTGACAAATTAGAGCTGGAAAACCCAGCTCAAAGAAGCCTCAGGGAGGTGCCTGAGGGGGTTCCAGCCTTTGTCCTCTCACTTCAGCCAGGGGGAAGCAGCTGAGCGGCACATCAAGCTTCAGGCTGGCTTTGGACCTCTTCTGATGAAGATTTTTAGAACGGGGACTCAAATTCCCATTCCAGTCTCTGGGGTGTGTGTCACTCGTGTGCCATGGAGTTATTTCCATCCTGCCTGTTGATCCCTTGCCCGCCGCCCTCACATCAGTAGATGGCAGCAGCTTCCCGGGAGCTGGTGGAGGAGCCTTGGCTGGGAAGAGCTGGGATAGACACTGGAGTTCAGCCTTTCCCTTCCCTGCCTTCCCCTGGCTCCCAGCCCAGCCTCCTGCCGCACTCCAAACTGTAGATGGCAGCAGGAAAAAGATTTTCCTATTTCTTTGTGACTTCTGGGTAGGATTTTCCTGTTGCTGGCTCTGGGTTTTTGGGTCAGATCAGAGCCCTGGCTGGACTTAGGTCGCTTTGAAGGCTTTGATGAATGGGCTGAGAGAATTTTCTGCGTGTGCTCCTGCTTCCAGCAATCTGCATGGGGAACTCCTGCAAGCGCCCATGGGGATGTGAAGGGGGAAGCTCCCAGCAAACCACACAGCACAGCAGTCCAAAAATTGAGGTACAAACTGGTGCCTCACAGCCAAGAGGATAAAGTGGCTCTTGGTAAAGCAGACAGGGTTTTAGCAAGAGTTGTGCAGGCAGAGAGATTTTGCCATTTCCATCCTTGGAGGTTTTCAAAGCCTGACTGGGCAAGGCTCCAGCATGCTGAGTTAACTTCAAACCCTGCTCAGAAAGGAGGTTGGATCAGGGATATCCAGAGGTTTCTTCTCAGTCTCCTCTCAGACTTTCTGCTCTGCTGTGCTGGTCACACTCAGCTGGGCTAAGGTACCATGGTTTTCCCTGTCTTGTACTTGACTGCGTGATTTGTGACCCCTTCTTGAGCTGGGATAGATGAGTCTTCAGAAACTCCATCCAGGCTGTTTGACACCTCACAAATAACAGTGTGTCCCAGGTGTGTCTGTAGGACCCTGAGGCCACATCCATCCATCCATCCATCCATCCATCCATCCATCCATCCATCCATCCATCCATCCATCCATCCATCCATCCATGTCTCCGAGGTACAGCCATAAACCTTCCTGAGGTGCTTTTGAGACTTTATTTGGTGAATTTTTTTAAAGTTTTACTCTTGATCAATGCAACTGGAGCTTAGCAAGCTGGTGTCCTAAGGAACTTGGATCATTTGAAGAAAATACCATTCATTGGAGGAGGAAATGTCACTGTGGCACTTGCCAGCTAGGAAGAAAAATCTAGATTAAGGTGAATCACAGAAAACGCTGCCTTGAAATGAGAGCTATTAGCTATTAGAGTAACTCACGAGGAGAGAATATTTAGACTATTTAATGCACCATAAATTACACAGGAATTCTCCTGCTTTAACTCAGTAGTCATTTGATTTAAATCTGCTTCTCTCCCCGGCTTCCTATAATTACAGCATAGCTACCAGCCACATCCCAGCCACCTGCAGTGCCTGTTCCCAGTGAAAGGGACTCCCAGATGTTCAGCACCTCTCAGCACAGGGTCCCACATCCATGGGGTCTCTGTGCTGGAGCTGCTGGGTCCCACTCCCGCCCCGCCAGCGGCTCTTGAACCGCCCGGCTGCTTTTCACTCTGCCTCTCTCTTTGTGGAGCTGGGAAAGCATCCAGAGCAGCTGTGTTAGGACCTGTCAATCTCAAATTGCAAAGTCATAAGGAGGGAAAATAATCATCGTAATAATAATAATAATAAAGTCATCAACTTGTCTTACCCTCTAAGAGAAAAAAGGTTTTGGTTGGAGGTTTGCATTAGCTATAATTTTCTCCAAGCTGATTTCTCTCTGTGATGCCACTATACAGCCTCTGAACGATGCTCAGGCGAAATCTCCTCTGACATTCATCTCTGTTTACAGAGCTCATCCAAAAACAAGAGGCCTTTTCTTCACTTTATTCAGCATTGCCACGACTCGGTTGCCAAGGCATCAGCCTTTGATTCCTGCAGTTTGGCTCTCACCAGTGATGCCCCACACTTCCCATCACTGACTGGTGAGTGCAGCCACCCCAGCATGGACCCTGCAGCCGATGGCACCGTGTCCCCAAGGTGGGACATCTGCCCTTGGGGGGCTCTTTCCTGATATTGGGAGCTGCCTTCAAGCCTGATTTGTTAGAAGCTAAAATGCAGGTGGAAAAGACTCTGGAAAAATATTTTGTCAGAACTTATGCATTTGTTGCTGTTCAGCCAAAATCAGTTTAATTCTCTGAATGGAAGGGCTGGTCAAGAAGACCCTGAGGCTCATGAAGCCCTTGATGGGTCAGGAGCAAAAGTGTGGCTGTTGTCAACTCTCCTGTCTGCTCACTCCCCCAGCCACACCACCTTCACCCCCTGAAGCATATCTGTCCTCCAACACCCTGGGATTTCTGGAAAAACAGCGTCTCATTGCAGAACCCCCTGTCCTGAGTCAATCAGTTGTTCAAGGTCTGAGCTGATCTTGGATATGAGACCTCTAAGCCCCTCATCCCTGCACTGCTGCTGAAACTGCCATTATTTATTAATAGCTCTGAATCCAAGTGTGATCCATGGAAAAAGATGTTTCTGCTTTTCTGGTTTTCCACCAAAAAAAAAGAAAGAAACCTGTTTTAGGCTGCACAGCGTGCCAAGGGAAAAGATTGGAGGGAAGCAAGTTGGGAAGGGACAGAAAGTGAATCTTGATGCCTTTAAGTCACTCAGATGAAGTTCATTTCTCCTTGTCTGTACAAGGTTGGACTCTTTGCATTTTCATGGTAAATTTGTTTACCGAGCCGTTGTTGAAATTCTGGAAGCAGAGAAAATGCATTTGCTCCATAACCTTTCCGGATCTGACAAGTCCTATAAAATCTATTAAAGCCTTTAATGAAATCCCCGCTCGGAGCCAGCTCCCATGAATGAATGTGGAATCGGAATTTAAATTAAAATGTTGTTTTTGTAGTCTGTGGGCTTTAGCCTTGACAGAAATTAAAGGGACAGTTCACATTTTGGGGTCTGCTGCTTTCTCCCTGTAGTTTTTTACTGCCTCTCCTTGCAGAGGATGGGTGTTTGAAGCTCTTCTCCTCCTGCTGAGCCTGTGGCCAGTTGTGAGCACTCAGCTGCAAGAGCAAAACCTGCTATACTGAATAATTTTAATTAGAAATGAGTAAATTGCTTAATAGGCAGCACTGTCCTTTAAACAAGACACAGAACTCTCGTTACAAATGGAGGGGTTTGGGTCCAATCCCCACTCTGAGGAGCACAGAGCTGGCCTTGCTGCAGGGATAACCACAGTGCCACTGTGGTCAAGAGCATCCTCAAACACTCCCCTGCCATCAGCCACTCGAGGACATGCTGTGGCTCAGCCCATGAGCCTTGGCACTGTGGAGGCACTTCAGTAAGGAGCCTGGTGTAAATCCACTGGCTGTGCTTGGCTTTGCCTTCCCAAGGATTTAGTTTCCATATGTAAATACAGGTCTGCATATGCAGGGAGTGTGCAAGCAGTTCATTATTTTTGATCTCCTCTGCACTGAGCAAAGAGAAGTGTCCCACAGTGGAACACGTGTCTGAGCCTGGAAAGGAAAAGGCTGCTCAGGGCTTGGATCTCCTTCTGCTGAGCTCTGACCCTGCTCCAGCCTGGCCCAGCACAGGTCAGCAGCAGGCCAGGGTTCTCTGGGTCTCTAACTCCTTCCTCCAGTGACAATTTGACAGGGTTTTGCTGGGTTTGGCTTCCCAGGGAGTGATGCCACCAGCTGTCCTCACTGCCTCTTTGGGTGTATGTTTTCCAGCAAGAAGTGACAAAAGTCTGCCTTTGTTTCCTCATACAGGTTTACTCCTTTCTGACATATTTTGTATTTACCTATTTGCATCAGCTCTTTCCATACCCTGCAAGGAATCAACTCTTTATCAGCTCTGGGAGGAAACATCCATCTTCCCTTCCTAAGAGCCAAAACTGCTCCAGCTCTGGAGCTCCCCAGCTGCAGCCTCTCATCCCTGGGCTGGGACCTCACCCAAGGGGGCTGCAAAAGTACCCAATTCCCTTCATTTTGGGAATTTGAGATTCTATTTACTCTTCTCACAGCTTGCAGCTCATTCTGTTTATGTTTTCCCCTTTGCAAGGGTTATTTTTATCCAGAGGGGCCCTTTGGCCTGGATTTATGCCATGTGAGGGGCTCCTCTTGCCAGGCTCAAGAGTCCTCACCCAATGCCTCAAACCAGATGGAGGATGCCTGGTACTTCATGGTGCCATGGGCTCAAATGTTACTCAGGTGCTTTTTTACGTCCTTTCCCTGCAGTCTAATTCCAGAAACACCTTCCCAGTCCCCAGGCCTGCACTGGTCAGTGTTAGACTGCAGGGTCTCAGCACAGTGACTGTTAAGACCAAGGCATTAGGAGGAGGGTTTCAGACCACAAATAAATGCATAATAAACACATGTAAACAGATATTTGGTTCATGGCTGATAAACTTTCATGGTCCATTTTATCGCTGTGTGTGCAGAGGAGGAGGGCTCAGGATGCTGCTGGCTGTGGACCAACCCTCTCCCTTCTGTCCTGCAAGAGGTTTGGGTGGGATACCAGGTCATGAATCCCAGAATGATTTGGGTTGGCAGGGACCTTAAAAGACCATCTCATTATTCCATCCCCCTGCCAGGGGCAGGGACATCTTCCACTATCCCAGGTTGCTCCAAGCCCTGTCCAACCTGGTTTTGAGCGCCGCCAGGGATGGAGCAGCCACAGCTTCTCTGGGCACCCTGTGCCAGAGCCTCACCACCATCACAGGGAGGAATTTCTTCCTAATATCCAATTTAATGCTGATCTCTGTCAGTGTGAAGCCATTCCTCCTCATCCAAAGCCCCTCTTGATATCTCTTGGAGCCCACTTAGGCTCTGGAAGGAGCTCTAAGGCCCCCCCAGATTCTTCTCTTGTCCAGGTTGAGCATCCCCAGCTCTCCCAGTCTGGCTCCAGAGCAGCTCCAGCTCCTGTATCATCCTCATGCCCTCCCTGGACTCCAACAGGTCCACACCCTTATGCTGGGCTTTGCCAAGCTGGGCACAGCACTCCAGGAAAGTCATGGACTCATTTGGATCATGCACTGGTTCCTCCAGCCTGGGATCCAAGAAGCTCCAAAGTGTGGCTGGAGCCAAAGGAAAAAGGTGATTTCTGGCTTGGGGGATAGCACAGAGAGAGGTTTCATTCTGCAGGATGCTCAGCACCTGAGCAGCAGAGGAGGCAGCTCATCTTCCAAAGAAGCTGCTGGTGTTGAAACCTCTTTGGGCCAGAAGAGCAGCAGTGGGCAGGAGATCCCCCAGAAGGCGAGAGCCTGCTTTCAGTGCAGGAAAGGAGGGAAACTCATTAGTGCAATGTGAAGTGAAACAGAAAATGCCTAAATTTGTTGGCAAAATGACAGGAAGAGGGAAGAAAATGCTCTTTCCATGTCAATGTGTTGCTGGAAGGATGGTGAAAAGTTTTCATTTCATTCCTTTTCCTTTAACTCAGGTTATTACAAAGCAATCCATGATGTTACTAAGGAAAAAAAAATCATTAAGTTTCACTTTGAAAATGTCAAAACAAAATGTTTTGGCATTTCTGAAGTGAAACATTTCATTAAAAATGCTGCATCTGAGTGTTTTGACATTTTTAAAATTCACTCTCCTCCTCCTCCTCCCATTTTCTCAGCCTAAATTTGTTAATATTTTTAGTCCTTCTGAAACTTAATTTCCTAGCAAACATAGTAGCACTGAAAAAATGAATTGCAGCCTTGTGTATACTGAAAACTGTGAGCAATGGGCAACCTGGGCAGCCGAGCTGAGGCTGCCAGTGCCTTCAACCTGGGCTGTCCTTTCTGTGGTGCAAAAGGATTGTGTAATCATGGGACTGTGCAGTGAGAGCTTTATTCCCTTTTGATTCCTTGAGAGTCAGACTGGTAGGAATACCTGACATGCAAAAGGTGGGGAGTGGAGCTGGAGCAGGCTGGGAGCTGGGTGATGATGCTGATGTCCCTTTCCTCTCCTCCTTCTTTCCTGTGGCATCACTGGTTCAAGCAGTGGCAGCCTTGGGACACCAAAATGACTGCAGAGAATTGTCCTGGTGCCTCATCCAGGGGAATGCGTGGGGGTGGAGGGGGGCAAACAGCCCTGCAATACAACAGGATGGGCTGTTTCTCTGTTTCTGAGTGTTTCCCACCTGACAACAGCCACCACCACCCTTCCAACCCCCTGGCACACCCTGGGCATGCACGAGGCCCCTCCAGCCAGAGTCAACCACTGCTGCTCTGAGGCTGTTCAAAAATGGGCCGAGTCAAACGCCATCAAAAGCTGCCTTTCAAGTGATGCTTTTTGTGCAGGGGAGGGAAGGGCTGGCGGGACGTGTCACTTGTGGCAGAGTGTGATAGTCACCTACAAAGGCTTGAGGTGTTTGTCAAAGGGGCCGGGGAAGCCTCTGAAGCCAAGAGATGCTTTCAAGAGCAGAGCGCGCCGTACGCACCCCGTCACTCGGAGATGAAAGGATCCAGGCTCTGCTGCATTGCTTGTTGCTGCAGCCCCAGCAATTGCACACCCTTTCCCTGCCAGAGCCTCAACACTGCCTCAATGAAAGGGGAAAATGGAAGAAAATGTGGAGGTTTTATATCTGGGTTCAAAGCCCCTGGCTCCAGGAGCTGGGGTGGTGATGGGCACAGCCAGTGCAGCCTCAGGGCAGCGCTGCTGCCTTGGCTGGTGTCGCTGGATGGGGGGAAATCAAGTCAGTTCACCCCCGATCCTCTTGTCAGGAACCTGCTGGCAGCCAAACCAGAGTCCCACCACCAGCTCCTGCCACAGGGGAGGCTCACACCAATCTCTAGATGGGGGGGATGGAGTTTGTCACTTTTACTGCTCAAACACAAAGCACCTGGTTTAGTGCAACGTCACTGTCATATTTTCTGGAAAAATCCCCTTGCCCAGGATTCATCTCTGGGGAAGCTGAGAAGCCTCAGAGAAAAAGGAAAGCAATATTATCTCGTTTCCTTCTCCTGTGTTTTGCTGCTTTGGAATGCGGTTAGGACATTGTTTACCGACAGGTGCATGTTTCGTTGGTTTCACATGAATTGTTTTTACTGAATGACCAATCACAGCTCTGGAGAGAGTAATGAGTTTTTCATTTTTATCTTTTAGCCTTCTGTCTGTATCCTTTCTCTATTCTTTAGTATAGTTTTAGTATAGCATAATATCATATCATATCATATATCATATCATATCATATCATATATCATATCATATCATATCATATCATATCATCAAATAATAAATTAGCCTTCTAAGAACATGGAATTGGAGTCATCATTTCCTCCCTTCAACAGGGGGTCCCTGAAAATACCACAGTGCAAAGTGTCCCTGCTCCTGGTGGGGGCTTGGATCGAGATCATCTTTAAGGTCCCTTCCAAGCCAAACCATTCCAGCATTTCTTTGGTGACTGGTTGCCTTCTCAGGGCTGCAATGCCTTTGTCCTGCATCACTGTGCACTCGACCCCTGCAGAAATGACCTTCAAAGGTCCCTTCCAGCCCAAGCCATGCTTTACTGTGCTCATCCAAGCCCGCCTGTCTCCTTGGAGCCCTCCACTTCTCTTTCCTAAACAAACATTAAGAAAATAAGGCGGAAGGGAGGTGGTGGTTCAGGAACATAAAGTCCCACAAAGAAAATTATCTCCCTTTCACTTGAGTTTTTTGAAAGCTGCTGGGTTGCAAAGGCGGTTCTGTTGATTGCAGTTTTAGTCCTTGATTATGCAGTAATGGAAGCATCAGAAATCATCAAGCTTCCTTCCTCAATTTGAGTTTGCCCTTCATCCCGTGGTTTCAGACTAAGGATAAAGTGGTCATTTGGAAGAGGAAGGAAGGAAAAAAAAACCCAACGCAATATTGTTTATCTCCCTTAAAGTCACAGCTCTTTATTTGCCATTCCCGTTTTACAGCTTGGCCATTTGACAGATCAATTAGCAACTGCCTTGTACAGGAGCAGTAAAACCTTTCAGAGGGAAACTTTTCCCGGGGCTGAAAAGTACTTTTCTGTCCTTCTTAAGAAAGAGGAAAGGTCAGGTGGCTCCTCAAACCAGGAATTCCCAGGTAAGAAGTTTCAGGGGGTTTCAGAAGGGCCGTCACACCCTGCTCTGTGGGCTTTGGGCTGAGGGTTGGCATCAGTGAGCAAGAAATGAAATCAGAAAGTAAAAAAAAGGAGGAAAGCACCTGCAATGGGAGGGTTTAGTGAATCTGCTCATCCTCTCCCTTTCAGTGTGTGCATTCTCTAATGGTTGGGATCACCTGGGTAGGGACTAAGCAGTTAAACCACTGCATTTGGTTCATTCTTTTTGGGGCAAAAGTACAGCTTGTATTTTAAAGTTTATATGTGTGCACATCTATTTACCCACAGGATTTATAGACATTTCTGTAGATAAGGATGTAGATAAGGATGATCCAAAGTTCAAAAAACAGGGCCAAATTTAATACAAACCCCAATTTTAGGGCATTGCAGGTGAACAAAACCCAAAGGTGAAGCTTTGGCCATTCTACCATTCCTGGGAGACTGCCCCTGCTCTCATGGTGCCCCGGGCAGCTGATGGGTCTGCACCTCTCACAGGGGCTGAGCACTTTTCTCTCTCTTGTATTCTTTTTTTTAAACTCCAATCTGTTTGCACTTCTCCCCCCTCCCCATCACCATCCCTTAGGCCTTCTGGGGAAAGAAAGAAACAGCCTCTCTGTTTTTAATCAACCTAATTAGTGTATCTTTAATACAATTAGAGGGAAATTTTACCGCTCCCCCCCTCCCCCTGTATCAATTAAAGCCCCACAGTTGCAGGGTAAATTTTTAATCCATTTAGGACCATCTCCCCCAGCCCCACAGCCCCCTCCTCCTCCCGCCTGGCAGAGTGTTGCTTCCTCCTCCGTTTTCTTTGGGAGTCTGTTCAAACAGCACATTGTGAGGAGTAAATAAATTACTCTCTGCCCCCTTGCCCTCTCCTGCACGGCAGCAGGCCCCGTTCCAGGCAGCGGGCCTGATTGTAGGGCGGGCTCAGGGGGGCAGGGGCTCGCACAAAGCCGGGGCTGCACGCTCCGGGTCAGGGGGGGTCGCGCTGTTCATCCTCCTTTCTTCTATTCTTCCTCCCCTCTTCTGCATCCTGATGCGGTTTATTTCAATTTTTTTTTCAGATATAGGGGTGGTTGAGGATTAGTGACTATTTTTTGTGGCATGTTTCCACCTCCCCACAGTGGGCTTTTCTCCCCTTGGGATCTCAGTAGGGTGGGAGGTTATGGTCCTGTTTCAGTGGTTGTGTCCTCATGATGCTGCATGAGGAGTTGTGGGGTCCCAGTGTGCCTGGCTGCCTCCCTACCCCTCTGCCATTCCCATGTGGAAAGAGCCTTGGGCTTAGGTAAATTTGGAGTGAACAGCCCCATGCCATCACCTACAGGCCACCAGGCTCAGCCCCATCCTGCCCTGCACCCCATGAGAGCAGCTTGGGGAGCACGAGGGATCTGCAGGTGGAGCAGCACCTAAATAATGAGAGCATTTTCTTGGGTTTAGGATCTTTTCGTGTTATAAACACAGATGGCTGCTGGATCTGCAAATTGAAAACTACCAAATGTGGCATCCTGCAGTTGGAATCACAGAATTCCCCATCTCTGAAGCTCCCCAAGAGGGTCCCTGCCTGGGATGCTTCACTTCAGTTTCTGCAGGACTTGAGGAACCAGCCCAGAGAGCTGTTTAATTAGTGCATGTTCGTTTGCAGGCTTCTGAGATAGACTGGGGGCTCTGGGCTGGGTACCTGGAGCATGGAAGGGAACCAGGAAGGAGAAGGCAGGATCCCACCTTCCCCACTCTTCCCATGTGGGTGTAGGAGCTCATTCACAGAGGTGTGAGGGAAGCTCTGGGTGCTGTGGGGTGGGGACTGACCCTACCCAGTGCCTGGCTGGTGTCCCACCACGGGGTGGTGGCCTGGCAACCCAACCACAGCCAACAACTGAGCTGAACTCCAGAAAGTCCTGCCAGTGGCTCGTTATCATCGTGCAAACACAATTAGCAGCTTTGCTGCTGCCTTTTGGAGGTAGATGAGTGAGAGTTCCCCTCTCTGAATTTCTCCCCAGCTGGCCCACAACTACAAGGTCCTGCCTTTATGGATCACCGCGTCCCTGCGCTTTCTTAATGAACCTGCGTTTAATGCTTGACTTCTCCGTGTCATGTTTAATTACAGCAGCTGTAACTTCCTCGTTGGCTGGCTTGAAATAATATCTAAGTGCTTCTGAGCTTTAGAGCCTAGTTATTCTTCTATAATTAGAGTTTTAAGGCTGGTGTGAGCCATCTCTGTAAAACAGGCAGCCATTTGCCAGGCATGCTTAGTGCCAGGCTTCAGGTTTCCCAAAGATGGGAAAGAGATGCTGGTAATGAAAGCTGGCAGGTTTGGGTGGAAGGAGAGGTGAGCCTGGGGTGCAAGAGGTGGCAGCCATGATCTGTGGCTTGCTGGCACTGGAGCCTTTTGCTGAGCATTTCAAAACTCAAATGTCATCAAGGAATAGACACAAAACTGTTCCCCAGGGTGTATCAGACACAGGAGCATGGGGTTTCTTTTGCTTCAGGTTGAGTTTGCCTACTTTCATCTTTGAATCTGCTGCTTTTCCCCTGGGAAGGGCTGGGGTTGGGGGAGATTTGGGATCCTCGTTGTCTCTTCATGTCCCCTCTGCTTCAGTGTGTGCCTGGTGACCCTCCTGGGAACAGGGATGAGCAGCAGCCCGTGTGAATGGTCTTTGAGACCTGAGGTGACACGAGGGGTGAGACAGCAGCCAACTTGCAGAACAAGTGGCCTTTTAGGACCTGCCAGCTCGGGAGAGAGGGGGCTTTGAGCAGGCAGAGAGCCCCCCATTTACAGCACATCTGCGCTCCCACAGAGGGGCCCCAGTGTTCCTCCTCTCAACCTCCCCCTCTATATTTGCTGCCTTTTAAAGGAAGGGTTTTATTCCAGCAAAAGGGAAGGGATTGATGCCTTTTTCTTCCTTTTCTCTTCGTGTACCTGAGTTGTTGAGGCAGCTGCAGCGAGAGGTTGAGCGTGCAGACACACAGCCCAGCTGGAGGGCTTGTGCTGGCCATGGTGGGGGACTGAGCCCCAGTGACCCCCCAGCTCTGTCCTTGCTCTCTCTGGGGGGTCTGGAGCTTCATGGGGGACACAGGGACTTGTTGGCTCCTGTCCTGGTGGGTATGGTGTGCTCCCAACTGTTCCAGAGCCAGGCAGCCGCCACAAACAAGGTGAGAAGAGCTCATATTCTCAAATAACTTTTATGGTTTATATTACACTCACACACTTTTTAAATTCCCAGCAACTGGAGGGTCTCATTGTCCCACATGAGGCAGAAAAAGGCCCAGCCTGTGATGGATTTTGAGTTTCTCCAGGGTACAGTCTCAGCTGTGGTACATGTGAGGATCAAGACCCAGACCCCACAGTATGGGAGAGAAATTTGGGAACAGACTGAGCTGCAGGGTCAGGGAAGCACTGGGCTCACGGGGGCTGGGGCAGCTGCAGACAGGACACCCCACAGGCCACAGCAGCTCCTCAGTGTGGCTTAGGGAGGAGCTGTCCCCCCATCCCTGTGGAAAGCTGTTCCTTGGCAGGGAAGGGCAGCCTGCTGATCCATCCTTAAATTGGGATTAGTTAAAAAAGACCAGGGCAATCCACCCTGATACATCAATTTACACTGGAAACTCTTCCCTGAAGCATCTGCGTGTGGAGGCAAGATCCCAAATCCATCAGAGCTCAGGATGAGGCCGCAGCACAGGACTTTGCACTCGTGGCCACGGAGAACCTCATCTCCTGCCAAGATCCTCATGGAGTACTGAGTATTAAGAGGGCTTTTTCCAGCGAGAAGGGGATGGTGAGGAGTGACAGTCTCTGAATTGCAATTTGAAACGTTTACAGCCCAGTCAATCCTAATTCATTATTAGCTGTAATTGTTTCAAAGAAAGTGTCCACTGTTATGTAAAATGCAGTCCCAGATGCTGCTAATGGTCCAGGCTCTCTGATTGCTGTAATTTGCAAAGCTTTCGCCTTTTTTTTTTCCCCTCCCTCTGTAGTTATGATGTGCCTTTTATGAGCCAGCGAAGAAGAAAGAGAAAAGCAGCCATTAGAGGAAAATAATAATGTTGTACCTGAAAGGCCATTAGTGAGTCTCATACAGAAGTATGCATCTGGTCTGTGCCCGATGCTCCCTCACACCCGGACTCTGGGATGGGGACACGGGAGGCTGGGGACGGCTCTGCCTGCAGGGACAGGGGCTGGACCCAGGCCTGCAGCCCAAAGTGCTGCTGCCCTCACCCAGGATATGTCAATACCAGCATGCCTCAAAATTAATTTTCACTATTATTTTTTAATGATTAGAGACGGATATGTGGGTAGGAAATCAGTGGGGTGAGGCAAATTTTGGCTGCTAAATTTGTTGTGGGGGGTGGTGGTTTCTGGTGAGGGGGGCTTTGTCTCTTTTTGACATGAAGGAAACACCCATTTCCCATTTGCAATCTCTGATTCTCCTTTGTGCAAAGGCAGAGCCACAGGGATGTCTCTCACCAGGACACCCAAGCTGTGAGCTGGGGGGCATTTCAAAGCTCTCATGACTTGCTGTCTTTCGCCTGCACCTCTGCTTTCAGCTCAGGTGTTTGTTTTAGCCTGTCTGTGTCGATCCTGTCACCGGGAGCTTCTTAAGTCCATAATATCAACCTAATTTAAGGAAGGCTTTACTTGATGAGACAGGTTTCAGCCCCTGCTGTGTGCAGAGGAGAGAAATGAAGGTTGATTTGGTGTTTCCATCACACCCTAGCCGAGGCTGAGCTCCCATGGGATGAGGCATGATCCTTGTGCTGAGTTCGTCAGTGCAGCTTGCCTGGATGAGCTGTGCTAGATCTGCAGCTGGGATCAAAGAGGCACTTTTAGTTCTTTTGGGGGTTATTTTTAGGCCAGAAAGAAGAAAAAAAAATGGAATGGAATGGAATAGAATAGGATGGAATAGAATAGGATGGAATAGAATAGGATGGAACGGAATAGGATGGAACGGAATAGGGTGGAATGGAATAGGGTGGAATGGAATAGGATGGAATGGAGTAGGATGGAATGGAATGGAATGGAATAGAATAGAATAGAATAGAATAGAATAGAATAGAATAGAATAGAATAGAATATTTCAGTTGAAATGGACCTGCATTGATCATCTAGTCCAACTGCCTGAATAACACCCAAACTGACTGTGAGCAAGGCTAGAGGGTGTGAAAGCTGAGTTTAAGTCCGGTGTCCACCCCATGTCTGGCAGATGCTGTGTCCGTAAATTATCTGGGAGACAAACACTCCGTGAATTGTGCTGGGATTTCCCTCGTTCCGAGGCCAGGCTGGGGGAGCAGCAAGGCGGGCAGAGGAGCAAAGGGCAGGAGGGGCGGTGGGGAGGGCGGCTGGTGGGAGGGCAGCGCTGCCCTTTCACCCCTGCTCCTGCAGGGCTCTGCCGAGCGACCCAGCCTTGACACTTCCCACCAGACAGCGCTGCCCCTGCTGCCCCCTGGGCAGGACAGGCTTTGTGCTGGGAAGATGGAGAGGCTGCGGAGCGGGGCGGCTGCCGGCCCTTGCCCTCCGAGGAGGGTGGTCCTGGGGGTCATTGCCGGGGGCAGCAGGACAGGGCAAGGCGGCATTGTCCGCCCGGGAGCCTCGGGACAGGGAGAAAGGCACAGCGAGCCCATTCCAACACTTCCCGTGTCGCAGCGCCCATCCCTTCCCCTGCCCCGCTGCCGGAGATCGCCCGGCGCTGCCAACAGAGGGGATAACTCTTATTCATGGGGAGGGTTTTACACGGGTTAGCACCGTGGGTCTGGCTCTGGCAATTAGCAACAGGCACGGGCTTGGAAGTGTCAATTAGGCTTTTGAGTCATTGTTTACTCATTAACACGAGGTCTCTAATTACCCTGACCTGATGCTACGGGGCTGCTGAAGTTGGCTAATCAAACATGTAGAGCCTTCAAAAGGAAATTAGGGCTCGGCATTGAGTGCAAATACCCTTTCCGTGGCTAAGCCCGTGTTGTTCGGGGATTTATAACTCCACGCTCTCCATCCCAGCGGAGGGCGAGGAGGAGGAGGGAGCGGATGGCCGGGCTCTCCAGGTGTCTCGCACGCTGCCGGAGCAGGGCTGGGATGGCTTTATTGCCTCCGCTGTCTGCGGCCCCGGCTCCTGCGGGAAGCGTTAATGCAGGTCAGGGCACGGCTGGGATGCGGGGACAGCAGACAGGCAGCAGTGACCTTCCCTCACCTGCACCACAAGATGCGGTTCGTGTGGCCGGAGAGCTCAGCTTTGCACCGAAATGCTGATTTTTGGGGTGAGGTAAAACGCTCTGAACTCCCCAAAATCAGAGCTACAAAATGGATACCACGATCGTGAGCACGATGGTCACACAGGAACAGAAACAGCGTTTCTTGTTCGGTCCCGCACCCCGGCCCCCCCATCTCAATTAACTCTCTTTTTTATTCCATCATGGCAATAGTTTGTGCCTTTAACGAATGGGAGGAACACTTGCAAATGCCTTTTTGTCTGAAAGCAAAGCTGCTTGGTGTTACTGAACTTCAAGGGATCATTCCCTGTTTCCGCTCCTCTCCCTTTCTCTGCTGAGGCAGAATGTAGCGTAACTTAAAAGTCAGTGATTCAGACTGCAATTATAACCTAAAAGCACAAATAAAAGATAAGCTGGCATCCTACTGTTCCCCATTTGCATCTGTGTCGCATGGGATGAAGGGAAAAATAAAATCTGCTTTTATAAAGTGTTGAGCCAGAGAATCTCGTCCAGCAGAAAGAGGAAAATAAACAGATCCCCCGAGGCACCGGCTGTTTGAGCTGCAAATGACAACTGGGGTGGAAGATGCACCAGAGAGGCACGAGGGGTTTGCACACAGGTTGGTCACCCTGGCCACAGATGGAGCCAAACTGTAAACCAGACACTGGTAAAAAGCCACCTTTTGGGATTTTTTTGTGTATCCCATAAGCACGACTCACCTTAATTGGGGGTTTCCCATTGCCCCCCCAATATTTGCTGTAATTTCCAGTAGTGAGGAAGGGAGATGGTGGCTGCCCAGGTTTGTCCATCCCATCAGTCACCCCACACAGCTGCTCAGGACCAGCAGCTCAAACCTTGGTCTCTGTTTTGGGGAGTGATGGCTCCTTTTAGCACCAGCAGGGATTTCTAGTGCTCCTGTCTTGGTCGATTGAAAAATCACTTCCCAGAGTGTCTCAGGTTTCTCTGTTTGCAGAGATGGCTGGGAACTCACCAGGGCCCTGTAAACACTTCTTGCTGAAAATAAACAGGTTTTTGAGACAATAGACACTGTTGGTTCCCCCCCCCTTCCCCTCAAGAATGTGATGGGTTTCGAACTAAAAAAAAACCCCAACAATCCAAAGAGAAGGCAGAAGGAGGAGTGGTTTGGCTGAGACACTGAAGAAATCCAGAGGTATCTGTCTGGGGGGGGCTGAGCTTTGTGTCTCGGGCTGGAGGGAACTGAAGCTGTGCCACCAAGTCTCAGCTGCAAGAAATTGTCTTCCAGCCCAGGAGCAGACTGCTTCCCAGCCAGGCACTGGGCTGGACAAGAAGAGCCACAATAATACAGAAAATACTCTGGTTTGGTCTTCTAACAAGACATCATCACCTTCTGCTTTCCCAAAGACCCTGATACTTTATAAAGGCAGCTTGATTTTCCCCTGTCCCTATCCAAGACCCCTGAGCACTTCATGGCAGAGCCTGGCTGTGGAACGGGCAGCACCCGGAATCTTTGCCTGAATTTGTGCCGTGCTTTACTGGGTGTGCCCGTGTCCCGGCCCCGCGGTGTGTCTGGCCGGAGGGGCTGGGCCCGGCCCCGGGAAGCGGAGCAGCTGTGCCGGGGATGCTCGGAACAAAGTGCCTCCTCTCGCGGTGCTCAGCCTGCCATTTGCATACAGATGCGTAGGGAATCCTGTCAGTCCCGGCCTGAGGGGGAAGGGGAAGAGAGGTGAGGCTGCACAGCGTGTGCCCCCAAACCTCCACCTTCTTTGGGCAGGCTGGGGCTGGTCCAGCCTCCAGCCCAGCAAGCCTGGGGTGCAGGTGTTCCCACCAGTGCAGCACCATCTTACCCTGTCTGTTCATCCTTTCTCCCTTTCCTGCCACTTCTCTTGTGCCTCCTCTTCCCTTCTCCATCAGCCTGTTCTCCTGTATCCCTCTGCTGTTTTCTTATGCTGAAATTCCCGGGTAATGCCTCAAAGAGGTGTTTAGATCCTGCTCACCGCTGTCTGACTGCTCCGCTGTCTCACCCAGAGCAAACCCCCACCTGACTGTGCAAATGGTCAAACCCTGTCCCACCACCCTTGCTCCTTGAGTCCCATCCTATATCAAAGGTGACCACCAGCAGTGGATTTTGCAAGTTAAGGGGAGTTGAACAAACCCTCCACCAACTGCAGCCTGTGATCCCTTCACCTCTACCCAGCAGAGAGACTCCAACTGGAGACTGCCATGGTCCATCAACTCGCTTTACTTTAAAGAAGAGTTATCCATCAAATCTGTTTGAACAGCAAATAAATGCAGGGAAGCTGTGAGTGGCCATGAAGGGTCCTTGGGCAGAAGGGGAGGATGAATTTGTCAAACCCACTGTTTGTACAGCTGAATCTCTGAGTGTTTTGCAGCATCCAGAAGGCCGAGGCTGACTATGAATGAAACCCTGAATTCATTCCCTGTTTTTTCTGTTCTCTTCCCCAGATGCCAATGGCTCCAAGTTGCCTTTGCTGCTGGACTCCAAATCCCACCTGACATGACGCTGGTGATGGAGGGACTGGTGACAGAGGGACACAATGGTGCAGCAGCATGGATTGCCTTCCCAAGCTTTCCAAAGGTCTCAGAGAGGTAAAAAAACCCCAAAACTAGATACACGCATCACATCTCAGTGAGGAGGATCTCAGAAAATCCCTCTCCTCCACACATGCAATTAGAGAGAACAAAACCCCAACACCGTGGAGGTGCTGGAAACGAGGCCACTCCCTCGCTGTCCTTGTCACTCCCATTAACAAATACCGTCCGTGTCACCCCAAACGCATGACCTCGGCAAACAGCAAATTGAGTCTGTTTGTCACGTGGCTCCTTGAGAGGTGCTTGCCTGGTGAATGGCCTTGGCATACATTAAGTGAATAAACCACCCCATTGTTCCGCTCCTTCAGCCGCTCTGCTCAGTTGACCCATTCAATAACTGTTTGTTTGCACAGATTTCCCCATACAAGTGCAACAAGCTGAACCCTGGATCTGAGCAGATGTGTTTGGAGTAGGCTCCCTCTCTTCGCTTCCTTCCCATCAAGGTGTATTGTTGTGTCTTTTGAGAGCTCAAACTCTCCCGAGCGTGACTCATTCAGGCAAAATTTCTGTGCTGCTCTCAGGCACCCTCAAGGATTTCCAGGCATGATTCACCTCTTCTGTGCCATATTTTGAGGATCAAACCAACCCAAAACTTCCTAAGAGTTTTCTTTGTCTTTTATCACAGCGGATCTGCACGTGAGAAAACAGGGGATGCAATGGGGAATGGAAAAGATGTGCTACTGTTGTTTAAGATCAGAATGTCATCAGAATGTGCCAGCATCTCCTCTGCAAGGCTGTCTGGCTCTGCAGTAGGTGCCCTGAGTTCCCCTGGGAATGCTTCTTCACAGGCATCCTTTGCCTTGGCCTCACAGCGCTGTGAGGTCATCCCTGCCCTTCCCAGCAGCCTGGGGCTCTGCCTGGCCTCGGAGGTAGGGAAGGCCCAACCTGTACTTGTGCAGTGCTGGGAGTGCTGTGGGTTGAGCTTCTTATTGCCAAAAATGATGTTAAACCATTTGGTTAAACCCTTGTGCTACAGCCAACACTTGCAAGTGCCTTTGTTTCAGGAATCCCATTTTCCAGACATGAGATCAAGAGGAGTTTCACAACTATAGAACTTCTTGGTCTGAAAACCATGGTTTGACCCCTAAATTGTCTGACATACAGAACCCACTGCCCACAGCTCGTATCTTCTACCCAGAAGCACTGGGTAAATGTCATGAGTTCAGGCTGATCAAGCACAATCTCACCTTGGTGCAGGGACCCAGTATCTGCAAGATTCATGGAAAAACAGCGGGAAAAGTGAAGGGGTGTAGCCTTGTGTTTTAAAAACGTGGGTGACTTGGTTTGCAGAAAGGGTGCATTCTTTAAAACAAAGAAAAGCTCTGGAGTGTGGGATGTTGCTGCCTGAAATCAAAGTCAGCTCGAGGTTAGCTAAAAATACAGCAGGCACGTTCTGAGGGACTGTGGGTGCCAAGACTCTGTGAGCTATTAAAAGTTCTGGAGATTTTAAATCCTTTTTTTTTTTTCCCCATTGATGCATCACATGAATCACAAATACCCTCAAACGAGCCATTTGTGCGTCTCCCTCCAGACGGAGCTGACAGGGGGATAAACCAAACGCATGCAAATATTATCTCAGGGCAGGCTGAGATTGGATGGGGTGAAAGAGAAAAGTTAAACATGGAAGCATATTTATTTCTGCATAATTTTGTCAGCTTTCTGCCGGCAGCGAGAGACTAAACTTCGGAGGAGCCTGACCCCGGGATTATCCGAGGGAAGACATGTGCTCGCTGTTTGGGAGTCACCATCTGCGAGGGAGATGTCGGGCAGCGGAGACGCGTGGCAGGGACACGGCTGCATCTGCCCAGCCGGGAGAGGAACCGCCGGCACCTCAATTCCTGAGCATCCTCCCAGCCCTGCCCCGCGCGTTTATCACCGCGACGAGTTTCTGCGCGACAGGAGGGTTCTTGGGCTTTTCTATTCCTTCCCCACCAAGCCTGCAGCCCAGCTCCGGGGGACTTTTCCCTCCTCCCTCAATCAGCCCCGGCGGGTCCATTTGCTTTTGTCTCCCATTAATTGCTTGCTACTTTTCATTGCCTGCTCCTCCCCCTTTTAAAGATAAATTTTAAAGCCCGAGCGGGGTGGAGAATGGCTGAGCCCGCTGTTATTTTTGACATTCGCCCCAGTGACAGCTGGACCTTGCAAGGCTGGGGCCGTTCGCACACAAAGCCTATTAGCTATGCCCACTCACTTAATGAGCCCTGAAGTCTGGAAGGAAAATTTCCTCCCCTAAGTGTGGCAGAGCCCTTTGTCATTGTAAACAGGCGCTGCTTGCCGAGCCCTGCCTTGCCTTTCTCCTTCCTGCCACCGTGGCTTTTCTATTTACTCAGGAAACAAAAGCGGAGCCGTGTCAGCGCGCAGGGAAGAAAATGTACCCAGCGACTGGCGCTCACACGGGCCCGCCTCTGCCACCCACCGACCGCGGCCGGGGCTCCCCGGTGTCCCCGGCACCGAGGGGACACCTTGGATGGGCTGCGGGAGATGCTCCCGGGATTGCAGAACCTGCAGCTGCTCCCTGCAGGGACCGGCTGTGCAGCTCAGAGCAGCCCGGGGAAATCATTCCTTCACCTGAGCACGGTGGTTTGGGGCTCCAGAAAATCCTCAGAGTTGGTTTGGAGGGGTGTTTCCTTCCGTGAATTTCTGTAGTTATTTTCTGGATTCTGTCCCAGCTCTACAAATAATTCACAAAGGGATCTTCTTTCCTTCTGCCTTGTTTGAACTTGCAGCCTGCCCGGGCTTGCTACTTTTTAAGCCCAAACATGTCCCGTTTTATGCCCATTTCCAATGCAAGTCACTACCCAACAGAATAAAACCTTAAGTGCCAATAAAGCACGGTAGAAATGGGAACATTTTGGTGTGACTGGCAGCACGTGTTTATTGAGACAACTGGCAATTGCAAGGAAAGTGGGAAAAAACCCCCACCCAATTGCTTGGCCTGAGCAAGGCCACGTCACAGAGGGTCCTTCCTTGGGCTGAGGGTGACCAGTCACTTGACACAGACCCTCTCACCAAGGGCAAAGTTACTGGGGTGAAAGATCTGGAATAGAGGTTTTGATTTGATTAAGAAGGTGAAATCTCTAGGTCTCATCATTTGCAGCATAATCTTCAATATCTGCCAGGTGTAAAAACGAGCTGGAGTGTCTGGTCTTCATCCAGGAGGGGAAAGAGCTGTCCCTGCTTTGTAGTGCCACTAAGGGAGCCTAAAGAACATTTAAATATTCTGCTCTGAGTGTGTGTGAGGGCAGGCTGAGGCTGCTGCAAGCATCACAGCCTGCACAGACATGATTTGCTTTTCAGGTTCAAGTGTGCTTGAGAGCTGGACCTCGAGGATGTCCTCATGCCATTGCTTTCCTGGGCTGTCCCTGGTGAGAACTTCCAAGAGGCTTCAGAAAAGCAGCTCCCAGCCTGTGACATCTCTATATTCACTGGCACCCCTTCCCCCACTTCTTTTTTGTTCCTTCTTCTCCAGGGATTTGCTTGCTAGTTTTTAAATATTTGCATATTTCAGTGCTTTCTTTCTGTTGGTAACCAAGACTGTTTGGTAAAAGCTGAGACATTTCTGAATGTAAGTCAGGCAAAAAATTACCTTTTTTGTGTGCTTTGCAATTATCACAGCAAAATGATTCCTTTCTTCCTCCCGCAGTCAGTAATTTATTTTTTAACAGAAAATCTAAAATGTTACTTCAAGAATGCTGGGTTAATGCTGTTCTTGTTTTGCCTGTGAAGTTAAGCTGGCTTCGTGACTGAAGTGTTTGTCTTCAATTTATAAAATTGCTTGTGGGTATGTCCCAGTTTGGGAAGACACAAGAAGCATTCACAAGCAAGAAAATCTCAGGTTCCAAAGTGGCTGTTTGGTAATGAAGGGAAAAGACCAATCTTCATCCTGTGTTCTCGATTTGCCTTTGCCAGCGTTTCTAAAGTGGCTTTTCCCTGTTTACTGCAAAAATCCTAAGGTGTAAAACTGACTGTCAGGATATTCACAGGGGTCTTTGATCACCTCTTTCAGCATCTCCTGCTCGCTCCTGCTGTTCCTGTGCTGACACCAGCCCACATGGATGAGGATTCCTGTGCCCAGCTCGTGGCAGGCTCTCCTGAGCAGTATGCTATCGAGATATGATGGAGACAGAACTGGAATAAGTAATGGTAGTGAGAAATCACCAAGTCTTTCCCTTCCCAAACCCCACAATTGTCTTTTTGGTCCATTTGAAGTTCTGTTGGAGCAGAAAAGGGGATTTTCTTCTCTTGTTTGTCTTTGTGTTCACTGCTGGGACTTTTGTGGCGTTTGGGGGGCCCTTTAGTGACCACCCTGACTCCTGCCAGCTTGGGCCAAGACCATCCTTTGGAGCTTAGTCTGTTTGGGGTAGTAGAGCCCTGACAAACAACCATTTGGAAGTCCAAGTGTCCCAGCTGAATGAACGTCCAGTTTAGGGAAATGTGGGTAAATGCTGATTGCAGAATAGGAATACGAAGGCCAGGGCTAAAATGTAGCTTTTCTGACTGCTTGAGCAAACTTTCCAGCTGCTCTGCTTGACAGCTCCTGCATCTCCAGCACACCTGAAATCCTCTCAGTCACAGTTCTACATAAATGCTTGGAAATTTTCCCTAATGGCAATAGAGAACCACTTTGCTGCACAGTCACCTTGTTATATGGAATAGTTTGGGTTGCAAGGGACCTTAAAGATCACCTGGTTCCTGTCACCTTGCCGAAGGTGGTGACTGGGGAGCAAGGAGCCTGCTGTTGCTCATTCCTTCTTGTTCTGCATAATTTGGGGGCTGGATTTTGACACGGAGAGTCAATAGAAGCCCCTCTTGCCTCTGGGATCATTTAATCCCTGTGCAAGGGGATTAAGACATGGCAAAGGAGCTGCAGAAGTCAGGAAGGAGATTGTGCTACAAACCAAAGTGAGGGCCAGGAGTCTTTCCCCACCACTGTGGCCCCTCCATGTCAATATCCTTCTAATATCTGCTAATCAGCTTTTCATTTGTAGGCTCCATTTTCATTCACCGGTGTCCTCTGACATTAAATTGGCAAGCTCGTGTCTGTGTAAAACCTGTGAGTCAGGACTGGCCAAACGGCTCAGGAGTGCCGTGAGCCTGGCGTGTGTCGAGGGGATTTGCATTTTGAAGGGAGCTAATCCCTTTTCTATGGCCTGCACTCGTAGGCAGCTGCCCCAGGAGCGTTTGCCCGTCCTCTCCTCCATCCACCCTCGCTGTTGGAGGGGATTTCAGAACAAAGAGGGCCGTGGGTCAGGGCTGGGAGCACAGACCTGGCATGCAGGGACCTGGCTGCAGTGTCTGCTCGCACACAGCCACTCAAGGTGACCCTGGATAAATCTTGCAGGCTGCGCCTACCGGGCACCAGGGCAGGCTTATGCATGCGGACACCCGATCCACCCATGAGCCTGGCCCCCAGCCCAGCCCTGGCTCTGATGGCCAGCCCAGGCCAGGAGACCTGCTGGGGGACACTGCTGGACAGGAATAAATACATAAACACCTTAGCAGCCCTTCCAAGCAGCCTGTTACAACTTGAATTGCCTCTGCTCGGTACTGCTGGGGTTGTTTTGAGAGCTCCGTGGAAATCTGGGCAGGTTTCTGCTCCTCTGGTCTGCAGAGCTTTCCAAAGAGCTGATATCGAGTGAGGGTTGTGTTTCATATCATCTCAGCCGGATGATGCACATGCTGCAGGAGCTGCTGTAGCCAGCAGCTGACGGGGGAACATCCAGGGTCCCTGGATGAGACACGATGTTCAAAGTCAGCTGCTCTCCCAGAAATGGAGTGTTCCAGCTAAATGTTCACCTGGCTTTGCCAAGCAAGCACAACTCTCAGGAACATCCCTTTTGCTGCTATTTCATTAGGGGAATTAACCTCGAGGTCTGTCCTGAAAGTAAGAGAATGGAATGCCAAGAAATTTGGCTGGGTTTACCTTCTGTGCTTCATTTACAGAGGCCACAATGATCTTCCCACACTATGAGTGATTATTTGCCCCAAACACGTGCACTGTGGACACTTTTACACAGTTGTGATGAGGGATTTGGAAGCTGAGGAGGATTTTTTGAACCATTTCCAGCTCCTTCTCTATGACTCTGGAGTTACCTGCCAAGTTGCTGTTAGATTCACAGAGGGCAAGCTGCCTGCTTACCTTTTGTGGAAGAAGGAAGAGCCACAACACCAATTTCTATTCCATGAATTCTTCCCTTTCTAGCCTACATTATCCAGTTCTGGGAGGTAAAATGTAAAATGTTTAGAAAATCTTCCAGCAGCTTCACAGCTCCACACCAAGTCCATCACTAGGTCAGGGAACTATCATTATAAACCCTCAAAAATTACAAAGTTTACAACTATAACAAACAAACATTACCAAATACCCATATTTAAATAAAAATTAAAATATTCATGTGTTTATAAATACTTTTTCAAATACAGCTTTTACTTCTACACTCACAATCATGTTGGTAAATTGACAGTGTTTGGTCTCTGACCCCTTCTCTTGGAGTGGGAAGACTTGCACCAAAGCAAACAGTCCTCACCTCTGTGTTAGTCCTGAGGAAAAAAGCCCAGTGCTGACAATTTTTGATGTAATTATTTCATATCACAAGGTTGATGGATGCTGCCAGGGCAAGGAAACCACCCAGAACAGCTCAGGCAGGTGGCTCTTGTTGGCCATGCAGGATTGCAGGGGAAGAAAACACGGATGGGTTGCATTTGAAATAAAGCTCATGTGAAAATTTGCATAATAACATGTAAAAAAATGTGCCATGAAACTAAATATAGTGCAGTGCTATTTTACCAACCTCTGGTTAATCAAAGTTAACAGCATTATAATGTAACAGACGTTGTCTCACTGCATATCAAATTTCCGTTCCTCCAAACCATTGGTGTGGCTCTACATAAAGAGTGCAGTGGAAAACAAAATCCCAGTGACACTACACTTCAAATCATGACTAAACTTGCTTTTACATGATTAAAAAAAAGTTGTAATTCTTTCAGTCTCACCATGTGATCTGAAGCAAACCTGGGGGAAAGGATTGTGTGGAAGGGCTACTGGAAGGATACACCTGTTTCCAGTGCTCTGGAAATAGCCAGGTTTGTCTGTCGTGGCTGGAACAGACATACAAATATTTGCTTGAATCAAGCCCACAGTTTTCTGTAGAAAGAAATGTTTTCAGGTAAAGCCTTTCAGCTTGCTCTATTTAATCTGCAGTGTTTTGAGTCTCTCAGAGGAGCATTATCACTTTGAGCATTAGCCAAGGCTGGTTCTACAGGAAAGTCAGAGAAGAAAGCACCAATCCTTTCTTTGATTTTTTGTTTCTTTATCTTTTTTTTTCTTTTTCTTTTTTAAGAAACTTGTCCTCTAAACCTCACATAGCTCCATTTTCTCCTTCAGTTTCTATCACAAAGTGTGATCTCTGTCCTACCAAGTGCTTGCTGTGGTTCCAAGGTGCACGGCACATACTTCTGTGTAATCTTGATTTGAAAAGCAGAGGTTGTGTTGTAAATCAGAGGCTGGGCAGTAACCCTGTGCGAACCTTTCTGCCCTGGACAATGCCAACCTCTCGTTGCTCTTCCTACAGGAGCCAAGAGCAGCTCTGATGGGCTCTGTGGTGTTAGATCTCACACCACCCCTGCTGAGTGAAACTCTCCTGTTTCTGAGCCGATGGTTGGGTGCCCTGAGCCGGGTTTGACGCCACGAGGACGCCGGCGCTGGGCACGTTCCTGGAAAAGCCCCTGTGGGCTGAGCTCCTCCATGGTGCTGTTAATAGGTTAATGAGCCCCTCGTCTGGGAGTTAGAGTGCCTGGCTTTCCAAGATAAAACTATCCAGCCACATTAGGAGGATGGGCCTCTTTATGACTGAACGCCATTCATCCTGAGTACACAAGAGCTCGCAAATTTAATAAGCAGAATCCATTTCAGCCCCGTGGCCTACCATGGCAACAGGAGAGAGGGGCTCCAGCCTCCGCTGCTCAGGCATCATTATCTCCAGGGCCATCTGCTCCAGAGAAGCACAATCCCAAACTCATTTAAATAGAGCCAGCCTGAAATATGTGACGATTTTTCCCAGTCTCCCCCTCCCTCCCTGACGGCTTCCCCCCCTCCCTGCACACGGCTACACCTCCGCACGCAGGCGGGCGGAGATGTAATATTCAAAGGGTGAGGAGAGGGTGCAGGAGATAAGATTATAGTGATAATGAACTGAGGGAAGGAGGACGGGGGAGGGAGGAACTTTCTGCCTTTGGCTGCTGTTCCCTGACAAAGCAAGAGGTTGCAATAAATTATAAATGTATTTTTTCAAATTGTCTTCTTGGAAGAAATATTTCCTAAACAATGATTCATCATCTTCCCCAGAACTCTGCCTCTCTGGAACAATTAAGCAGTGAAGAAATTCACTCAGTTAATTCATCTCTTTCCGTGTTTTCTGACTGACGGTTTACCGTCTTTGTCATAAGTGGATAAAATAAATTACTTAAATGTGTTCACCCCTCGTAACTGGTGACACTTTAGAAAGCAAATGGGAGGGGTTAGGGGGGAAAAGGATTCAGTGCTTTCCCTGTGGTAAGGATTGGAACCCATGCATGTGCTGTCTCATGCTAAGGGCTCCCAAGCCAAACTTTGGGACAGGGACGTGTAACAACTCGCTGAGATTGGTGGCCTCAAGGGACAGGGACTTTGACAGAGGGGATGAACAAGAGCGTGCAAAGTTTCACCATGTCTCTGCTTCTGGACAAAGTTTTTATGAATGGATCTTGTTTATTTCACCCACAGGCAGGAGCTGTAAGGAACCAAAGCAGGAGCAATGGGGGATGCTGGCAGGTGGTTCTACAAATCATTGCCCCAACAGTGTATAAAGTTTAAGGAGCACTTCAGGCTGTAGCAGGGAGGATATTACTAAAAACAAGCACTGAAAGGCCCTGAGGAGACATCCTGGTTTCACCCAGGCTGGAAAGGGCCTCTCTGCCTCGCCTGTCCCCCATGGATGTGCATGGTGGGTGAAATGCAGTGGGCAGAAGGGAAAGAAACTACTGCAGGAATTTCTGAAAGATGCCATTTCTCGTTTGTTTGCTGTCAGGGCCTTCTGACCTCTGCTCGCTGGGTCACAGGAGTAAATCTGTCACGGGCTGAAAGACACATTTCCTCCACTGAGGCAGAGGCAGTGCCTGCCCACTGGCGCCCCTGACCCTCCCCAGAGTCTGCCCTGTGTCTGCAAAGACCTGCCCTGCTCTCACATTTCCAGGTCTGCAGGACACGTACACCAGCATGAGCTCAGTGCTCTGAGGTGCTCAGGTGGTGGGTGGGATGGGATGGGATGGGATGGGATGGGATGGGAGCTGCATCCCCTGTAACTCTCAGGCCAAACATGCAGTGGGATATATGACATTTCCAGCTCATATCCATGCCTGTGTGGTGCCAAGGTCTCTCTCACCTGAAGCTCTGACCTCACAGGTCTCCCAGCTCCACTCCATGGCATGTGCAGCTCGTGTGGATTATGCAGACTGAAGCCTCAGCACATCAACAAGACCAAAGTGCAGAAATGCATCTAGCAGAGGGGGGAAATGAAATCATATATATTCATTACATTTACTTAGTGATGTGAAGCCTCCCAGAGCCCACAGCACCCCGAATCTGCCACCATCATTCACCCAGAGCGTGGCAGATGACCAGGAAGCCAGCACAGCACTGCTGAGGTGGGATGTGATGGATGCCTGCAAGGACAGGCACCTCCACCCGGCCCCAGGGAGAGGGCAAGGAGGCAGAATGGAATTATGTGGCCTGGAAATTGGAGGTTTCCCCCCATCCATTGAGTCCTGGGGTATTTCACCTGTTGCTCAGGTGAGGAAGTTGTGGTGCACACCCAGAAGGATCAAGGTGCCCTGTGTCCCCTGCTGGAGGCTGGAATGCTCTGGTCACATCACTTGGCACAGATATAACCTCTAAGTGTTCACTAACTCAAGGTGTCAAGTCATTGATTAGGAATGCAGACTCAGCAGACCCTGGGTGATAGATGGCCTGTGACATATTAACTTACACAGAAAGCCTCTACTGCTTGGAAATCTTTTTAGAGTGATAAATTGGAGGATCTACCACAAAATCCATAATAATGTGTTTTTCTCTGTAGCGCAGTTAGAAATGATAAGGTACCAAATGTTATCAGAGATGAAAAAGCTTCAAAGTATTTGCAGAGGTATTTTAATTTATTAAATCTGCAGAACAGTTGAAAAATTAATAAAAATGGTTTTGCTGCAAATTTCGCAGCTTTTTCTTTTCCTGGACTGGCCTATGCCTTAAAAAGACCTGAACCTAATCAGGCCTCTGAGGTCTCATCCTGGGCAAAGATTTGGAAAACAAACAAAAAACCCTCAAGAGGACACAACTTCAGCTCCTGTTTAGCTCTTATTTAGAAGAAACATTATTTCCTTTAAAGGAATTTTGAACCTTTGTATCTCCTCATGTAAATCCTTGTCAGAAATGTTCCAGGAATTGATGTTCACAGCAACACTCAGTGTCTACTCCAGATAAAAGGAAATGCAGATTTCTTCACAGAGAGCCTGGTGCTGCCAACTCCAACTGATGCTCTGTGAGAGCTTGGCCTGGAGTCACCAGCCAGCCTAGACCTTTGCCTTAAGCACATGCATTCAATTATTTAACAAGGAAAATGGGCTCCTGTAACTAATAAAATATCTGATTTAGCCCCTTAATCCCACACTAACATCTTTAAACCACTGCCAACACAGGTGAGACCTCTGGGAGAGGAAAGCTAAATATTGCTCCCTGCCTCGTGGCTTGCTTTCAATCCTACATTTCATTCCATCTCTGTTGTTCAGAATTAATGTTGCAAGGAGAGTGGCAGAGAGCTTTTCTAGGAAAGCATGGCAAACACCCAGCTCCAGCAGGAACCAGGCTACCACTGTGCAGATCTGCTGGAACAAGAGGAATTCATCCTGGATGGCAAAGGCTGGGCTGGTCTCTTTTTGCTTTTCTATTTTGTTTTTTGAATGCTCAGCTGTTAGAATTATGAGAAAACCAGCTCATGGGTCAAAGCTCTCAGAGCCAATATTTCTGCCTTATTTTTCAGGTTTTAAGAGATGAAGCCCGGCAGGTGGGAAGGGAGAGATGGAACAGGGCAGTTTTTCATTCTTCCGTGAGTAAATTCTTGGTTGCAATCTCTCCAGCTCCCTGACGTAAGGAGCCAGCAGAGCCCAAACCTTCCCTGCAGAGCTCTGTGCTTGGCTGGGCTGACACCACCAATGGATTTGGCCCTCCTGAGGCTCAGCTGGAGGCAGGGTGGCTTTCAAAGGGCTTGGGCTCTGTCCCAGCATATCACCCCACACTGATGGATCACTTTTATTGCAGACTCTGACAAGAGGTAGGAAATTATCATTAAAGATGCCCCTCAGAAAGGCTCTGAGCCATTTTCTGTCAGATTTACACTGTGTTGGGAGGAGGAAGACAATAAGCTTCCCCCTTCACACCCTGTCCTGTGCAGCCCATGGAGCTGGTTGGGGTTAAAGGGATGACACAGAGGGGAAACTGTGCTGTGAACCAGGTCTGGGAGATCAGATTCCAGTGTTCTGCTTTTAGCCTGAGACAGGTCAGCTCTCAGATTTGATCACATTAGCAAGAGTAAAATAAAAAAAAAATGCAGAAAGTTTGACATTTTCTGATTAAAAAAAAATAAAACATTTGGGTTGCTCACAGTGAAGAAGCATTGGGTTAAAAGCCCAGGAAAATTTGGGGCAGGCTGTAGCTATAAATGTAGCGAGCATCCTTGCCGGTATCTGTTCACACACAGCCTCGCTTTCTTGCGTATTTTCTATTTTTGTTTTCTTTAATGGGTTTCAGCCGTGATATTTTTAAGAGCGCTGTTCTGTGCATAGCAGCTGCCATTGCCACGCTCCCAGCCCCGTTGCCATGGCTGATACGCGGGGCTTGTGCCAGCGTTTTGTTGGTCAACAAGTCACTGTCAGCGCTGTTGGGCAGCGTGTTCCCATAGCTATCCGTGGAGGGAGGCATCCTCGGGTGATGGGATGCTCAACCTCCTTTTTAAAGGACTCAGCCTAAATGCACTGCAAGTCTGTAGTGCTTAATGGGACTATTTAGCACCCTAACAGCTGAACTCTTTCCAAATTAGCCGGAAAAGCAAGTGAGACAATTTTTAACACAGCACTGGTGGAGCAGCTCGTTTGTGCTAATCAAAAGAGAGTGATCAGCTTGAAAATGTCCCCTCTTAATTTAATTCATGGACTTCAAAAATAAGTTTCTTCAGATGCAGGTGCCTTGAGAACATCCGTTTTTAACTCATTTGAAGTGGTGAATTCCTCTCACTGGACTTAATTAGGGACAGGTATTAAAACAAATTGGGCAAGAAGACCTTAGAAGAGAAGTGATTTCATTAGGAAGGAACTGTAGGGCGCTTTAATTAATGCCAGAACAGCTGTCCTCAAACTGTTTCTCTCTTACGAACAGATTATCCCAGCAAAGGCTGAGAGGCTGTGGAAAACAAGGAGCAAGTTCTGTTCAGAGATTCTGTCCCTGCCTGTGCCACAGTCACCAGAAATCACAGAGCATTTGTCTGGTCCTCCCTTGGATTGCAGCATTTCTCTGTTTTCTTACAGTATAGACTCATCCCAGTTTGTTTCTGAGCAAATTGCTTTTTTGTTCATGTTGCATATTCCCCAAACAGCCGTATTAGTGGTGGCAGCATGTCATTTTGATGGTGTTGTGACAGTGTGACGCCAAACTCGTATTAACATAACATTTCTTTTTAAATCTAGTCTGGAAACATATTGTTCTCCCTTGCCAGCGCTTCTCTGTTTCTCTCACCCCTTGCCATGGCTCTGGGTTGTCTTTTGCTTTAGCTCAGTTGTTGCAAAAGGGCCAAAACTCTGCATGTACAGGGGAATTCTACTGAGCATTCAGGTGATGGGACCAAGGGAAAAAAGAACAAACCTGTTTGCCCAAAGATATCCAGAAGCCTCTCCTGCAGGAGATCTCCAAGCTCACATTTCTCTGG
Source organism: Geospiza fortis (assembly GCF_000277835.1). Taxonomy (NCBI): domain Eukaryota; kingdom Metazoa; phylum Chordata; class Aves; order Passeriformes; family Thraupidae; genus Geospiza; species Geospiza fortis. The sequence continues at coordinate 1,495,588 of NW_005054337.1, read as the reverse complement.
CTGGCATCCTCATTTCTCTTATGCTCCCCTTTGGTTTATTGAGATTTATTGAGTTTAGATTTATGAAGTTTAGGTTTCAATGTCTCCCATTGCTTCCACGGAGTTATTTTTATTTCTTTGGTATTTCCTTCTACATCCTCAGTTAAAAGGTGGACTCTGACATCCCCAAATGGTGAAATCAGTCTTAAATTCAGAGAACTGCGCCAGGAGCTGGCAGAGAGCCCCAAGAATGGAAGCTCAGCCTCCCTGTGGGACTGAACCAGCAAAATTTGGTGGAATTTTCCCCTAAGAAACGCTCCTCACTTCCCCAGAGGGGTGGGGATGCTGTGCTCCAGGATTGCTGGCTGCAGGATTTTCCTGGCTCTCAGCCTATTAGTGATGAAGGGAGGATGGGATATGACATGGAAAATGTCCCTGACAGTCACTGATGGGTGTAAACACCTTCTCTGCTCTGCAGGCACCATCCCCATCACCCTGCACCTCCGCACCCCACAGCTCCCCCTGCCCCCTGTCCCAGCCCCTTCCTCAGAGCAAACCTTTGCTCAGGTTTGATTTTTACCTGTTTGTTTTCCCACCCCTCCCTCTGCTCCCTGACCTGACAAGTGCTCCTTTTAGCAGGGTATTAATTATCACTGCAGTGCTGGGGCTGGTAATTATCCCTCCCTTGTGCTTTCTGGGCTTCCCAGCACGGGTGGTGGCGAGGACAGGGTGAAACAGCTCAGCTGGCAAAGGGGCTCAGGGTGTGTGTCTCAGAGCTGGGGTAATTTTCCTGTGCCTGAGAGCAGGGAATGAGACCAGGAAGAAGAGGAAAAGGAGAAAATTGTGTCTTTATAGTCAATGGAGAATGGAAGAGCTCAGCCTGCAGCCTTTAACCAGGCTACTTTCTCCCCAGTGGCTCCCAGAGTTCACAATGGAGGAGAAAAATAGGAATAACTTTAGACTGTCCACCAGGAGAGGGAGAAGCCCAGGAAAACTGTGAGGATGATGATGCTTGCCAGTGCTGAGCTACTCCCTTGTAACAAGAAGCATGAGGAAAAAAACAGAACAAAGCTCTTGAGAGGGGTCAGAAGGAGAAGATTTCAAGGATGTGGGTACACCTCTTGGTGTGGGCAACTGCAGCAAGTTTTGTTTTATGGGGGATCACTCATGTTTCCTCACAGGGCTTCATGTGGGCAGAGCAGGCATTTGTTCTCTCTCTGTTATTAATTACTCTGCTTGTGCCTGGTTTACTCATTTAGGACCTTGCATTTCTCTGAACATTTTAAATGAAAAACTCCGTGTTTAACTCTGCCTCCTCACACCAGCACAGTAATTCTGTTACACTTTGCTGCATTTTGGTGTCAAAATTACCCAGCTAGGGCTGATGCTCTGAAATGTTCCTCATTCCAGTGCTGCCCTGGCCAAAGGGACCTGCTCTGGGAGGTGAAGGCCATGCTGAGCCCAGGGAGGAGGCACCATGTGGGATGGCAGAGCCAGAGAGCATCGAGGCAGGAGCCCGGCTGCCTTCCAAGGCAGAGAGCCACTGCCACTGCCAGAAATGCAACAGCTCTCTGACACCAACAGAGTGAAAAAAAAATCAAAGAAAATACTCCTCTCTGGCCAAAACTGTGAATTTTTCTTCGGCAAAATGACAACACTGTGCTAGTGAAAATTGCCTTTCCTTGCAGCAGGGAGGGGAAAGGGAGATAAAAATGAAATAAGCTGTGCTTTCCTCCCCTTTATGTCTTTTTTTGCAAACCTATAAGGATTCTTTCTGTGTTTCCTCCCCACCACAGTTTCCTGCAACAGTAAGAAGTTTTAACACAATTTATTACAATTTATTGAGGACATGTCTAGTAATTTAGGGGTCTCAAGCAAATCACAGCCCCAGCCTGTAAAGCACAGCTAATAGGTGTAGTAAGAGGCAGGATGTGCTCTGAGCACCTTTTATTTGAAATAGAGAAGCCAAGTGTTGGAGGGAAAATGGATGAAGACCCTTTCCCACAGCCACCCCCTCAAAAATCAGTGCCAGGAGTAGAAATGAAATTCACATCTCCCTCTGTGGGAAAACCTGTGCAGTGGGGGACTTTTCCCCCAATATTATGGATTAATTGCAGCAGTGGAACTGGGATACTGAAGTCCTAAGCAAGAAACCAGCAACATGCCCTGGCTATTTCTCTGTCCCATGCTCGACTTTGGGACAAATGGCACATGGGAGGCTTGAGGCCATGCACTGACCCACTTGTTCGCTGTCAACAACATTCCCACATGCAGTGTCTTGGAGGTTGTGGGACCAAACTCTGCAGCTTTTCCCTATAGTGGTGCAGAGCACAGGAGGTTCTTGACTCCCTGGAGGACATTTATCCCACAGAGATGCCCTGAGCAGGTAAATCCCCACCCGATCCAGGCTGGACACCTTGTCCCTGGGGAATTAGGCAGAGTTGTTTGCCTATCATTAATAGGAGCAGACAAAAACACCAGGGTGGTGATCAGCCCTTGGCTGCCAAGACAGAGTTATCCTGGGACATTTAACCCTCCAACACATAAACCTGGGAAATTTAACCCTCAAACACATAAACCTTTGCAGCAAGGGAGCTCTGAGCCTCATCTCTGACACCCTGCAGCCAGCCTGGCTTTTGGCCTTGGGGCTGAGGAAGATGATTCCTTAGCTTTCCCTTAGATTCCTTAAATTTTTGGCTTTGGGGCTAAGGAAGATTCTTGGCACTGAGCTCTGCCTGAGCTCTCTGTGTAACTTTGGTGAGATCACCTTGAGGAGGATGGAGGAAGGTTCAGTGCAGCAGCTCCTGAGGGTGGGCAGCCCCAGCTCTCCATGTGCTTGAAGGAATGGAGCAGGTGGGCACCAAACCAGAGCTGCTGAGAGTTCCAGTATGGCTTCATGGTCGTCGTTGTCCTCCTCCTCCTCCTCCTCCTCCTCCTCCTCCTGCTTTGGGGCAGCCATGGATAACAGGCAGTCTGCTTTGGCTGCCTCTTTTTTGGCTGCTCTGTCTCCAGCTCAGCAAAGAGATTCCAAATACGATCCAGAATCACCACGTGCCTCAATTTCCCCATCTGTTAAGCAGGGACAAGCCTTGATTCCAGCCTTGGGCTGTCAGCGTCGCACTGCCTTGCAGAACCTGACAGAAAAGAGAGGGGGATCAGCACCCTGGAACTGAGCAATGCCCCTGGTTTGGCATCCCCCTTCCACGGTGGCTCTGCTGATTTTGGGAATGTGCTCATCCTTCCTTCATGCCAGATAAGGAACTGGCTCAGGGAACTGCATCCATCCTGCATCTCGTGTGAAGGCAGATTGTTCACGGGCGGAGGAAATCTCCTGGAGAGTGAGCCTTGTCAGCAAAAATGCAAATATTTAGAGACAAAGTGTTCATTACAGCAGAACTTGATTTCAGGGTCAACCCTTTTTGCAGCAAATTGTTAGCCAGCTAAAATGTTTATTGTCACCACACTCTGGCAGTTTTGACAGTACCTATCAAGTTGAGCTTGACAATATCTGCATACGGCTTCTCCAGCTTTCCCTCACGCAGCCATGAAAGGGATTTAAGACAGAATAAAACAGCCAACAGATAATTGGAGCTATACCCTCCTTTGTGGAAAAGCCGGGGTTGCCATTGGCCGGGGGAGATATTTAGGCTGTTGGTGAGATGGTGCCGGGGTACATAGAGAAATATCTTGGTGATTTTATTTATTTCAGATGCAAAACTGCACACATGAAACAATAACCCCCTCCCAGTCTGGCAGTGCATCAACAGAAATCAGACTACAAAGGGACAGTATTTCCTTTGGTCTTTTTCTGTGTGAGCCACATGGCTTCCCAGGCCCCTCAGCAGGGAGCCACCCAGATATTAGTGGAGTTTCTGCGATTCTTCTCCATTCCCATTTGTGTTCTCCTCTGCTCCCCTTAATGCCTGCACAGGACTAAGGCCAGTGGCACCTGGGAAGAGGATCACACTGCTGGCAAGCTCACACCTCACAGGGATGAGCTCCCATCTCTGCACTGTGCTCCAAGACTGGGGGATGGATGGGGCCAACTCTGCCTTGCTGCTGAACTGGGGAAAGGAGATGCAGCTGCAGGAATTTTGGGAAAAAAGAACCAGAGTGAGATGCTGATGAAAATACCTAGGAGTGGATGAGGCAGCTGCAGCCACAAGGCCTCTAATAAAATTTTGGGGCTTGCTCTGCTAGACAAAAGACAGCAGCTTTGCAGACTCTTTATCCTGCTTTTTGCTCCTCCGTGCCTTTACCTTTTCCCCCAGCTAATGCTCAGGGAAGGTGAGGCAGTCTGGAGCCACTGTGAAGGGGTTTTGTTTCCTTGCTTGCTGGAGCTGAGTGAAGGCTGTTTCATCTCGACAGGCTGCTCCCAACACCCCTTAATTTGAGAACTCCTGCATGCAGGAAGCAATGGAGTTGAGTGACCTTGCTGAATCCCGGCCGCTGCAGCTGCTGGAGAACAGGGGAGGAAAAGAAAAGAGGGGAGGAGGAAGAGGCACTTTGCTGTCTCCCATTAAAGCCCCAAGAGGCTGAAGATGAGAGAGCGGAAGTTTCAAATTGCCAGAACGTAATTCTGAAAGTCATTTTCCAAGCGCAGAGCTCTCCGCAATGTCACCTCTCATCTTCCAAGGTGGGTATTGAAGGGACAATAAAGCACAGAATATTCTGCAAAGGCAGAGCTGCTAATTCAAAGAGGGAAGAGGTGCCAGTCCCCAAACGGGCTGTGTCACACCCCTTTCTGCTGGAGAGCTGTGCAGTCAGATGGAGCTGTACAAGGGGCCAGTCCAGCTCCTTTCCCAAACCATATCCAGCCTGATGCAGGACCCAGCTGCCTCACCCAGGCCCTGTTAAGAGTGAGGATATCTCCCTATTCAACAGTTAGGTTTTTAATTTGACTCAAACCCCTGACTTTCAATCCAATGGCAATGATAATGATTATTGTGATCGTTATTTTTCTCAGCCCTCCCTGAGACCAGCAGAAGACCATGATGGATGTGTAGAAGAAAAGGTGCACTTTGATATTCACAGCCCCCATCAAAGTTGTCTCTGCCTGCTCTCTCTTCCAGCCCTCTGCCTGCAAAGAAATTGGAATTAAGGAGTTAGATGTATTCAACAAAGAATTTGGCCCGGGGTCTTGCCTCAAAGAGTGAATTCTCCTCTTTTTCTGCACACTTTGTCAACCTTTATTCCAACTGCATCCCCCACTATGTTGATAAAAAAAAAATCCGAATATGCAGGCATGTCCTGCTGATATGAATTGCTTTCAAATCTCCCTCAGTTAACATCAGCTTTGTCCCATCTTCCTTATTACTGGTGCCAACTGTCCCTCCAAGCTCAGGGCTTTTCCCCTTTCCCAAATTACTGGAGCTGAGACTGGGCCAGGTTTGTTCTCTTTTTGTAAATGCACTTATTTGTCCATCCAGGTGAAGGTGCTGAGTTTTTACACTGACAATCAATTTTCACCAGGAAATCCCTTCTCTCTCTCATTTTCAGAAATGACACTTTTCCTTCCCTTCAGGCCAGGGCTGATCCACGGAAAGAGCTGGCTTTGTTTTAACCTCAGGTGGTGAGCTGGGAGCAGGGGGTCCACAACCTAGAGACAGCACTTTGCCCTCTAAGCCAATGGGATATCAAAGTTCAGTGCTATCCCTGGCTAGCTGTTTTATTATTATTATTATTATTATTATTATTATTATTATTATTATTATTATTATTATTATTATTTCCTGGTAACTATTTCCCTGCTTTTCCATCTGGGAGGCCAATCAGAGTATTGCTTGCTGGCCTGTATCCAGTTTTCTCCAGCTGGGATCAGTTCAGTCCAATGTTGCCATCTGTCCTTTGAGGCAGGGGGACATCCTCTTCCATTCTGGATCTCTCCCAGAACCAGCTCCCCCTTTCCCTTCCCTAGTATACCCTGGACTCGACCAAAGTGTCCAACAAGCTCTATGTGACCATGAACAGATTTGTGAATTTATAAATTGACTTGGGCATGTGAGAGTCCAGTGACTGATGGCTCTGCAGAGCCCTGTGGGTTGTCCTCAGGGCAGTGGCCTCTGTCTCTGTCCACTGGGTCAACTGGGAGCTCAGGTGTGCACAGGGTGCCCAGAGGAGCTGTGGCTGCCCCTGGATCCCTGGAAGAGCTCAAGGTCAGGTTGGATGTGACTTGGAGCAACCTGGTCTGTGGAAGGTGTCCCTGCCTGTGGCAGGGGGTTGGAATGAGATTATCTTTAATATCCCTTCCAACCCAAACCATTCCATGGCTGGGTTCTCTGGGGATGCTTCTCCTGGGGTTGTGCGCCTGCCCCGCCACCCCCCTGCGCTGGGATGTCACTGTCACTGCTGTCCCCTAATTACGGGCAGGAGGGATGCGCGGAGCCCCCGCCCGCGGGGAGGACGGGTCCCTTTGCCCTGCTTCCCCCGCAGCCAGCCCGGAGGGAGCGGAGCCGGGAGGCGCCGGGAGAGCCGGGAGGGGGGCGCGCATCCCCGGCCCGGGGGGAGCGGATTGGCCGCCGAGTGCCGCGGCGGGCTTTCCCGGGTTTCGTAGCCGTTCGCCGGCGGATGCGGGGGGGGGGCGGTGGGAGTGTAGGGAGGATAGTCCTTAGTGTGTCTCCCTCGTCTCTCCCCTAAAACTCTTGAGTTTCGCAATTCTGCCGAAGTCACGCCTTGGCAAAGGGGCTCGGTGGCCGAGGGTGGGGGAATACGGACCCTCAAACTACCCTGCTGGACAGTTTGCTTTATAGTATGTTCCTTGTTTTATTGTATTTTCCCCTCGTTAGGCGGTAGAAAGAGGCTCCCGAGGACATTTCGGGGCGCAGGGCTCCCGGGTTTGCCTTTCCCGAGCGAGGTGCCGGTGTCACCCTCGCCCCTCCCCGCTCCGGGCTCAGCTGCGAGGGGCTCCAGGTGCGGGGGGTGCGCGGCCCCCGGTGCTGCTGCTCCGGGGCACCCCCGGGGCTTTGTCCCCGCTGCTGCGGGCTTCACCTAATTGCAAAGGACGAGGAGCGCAGGGGAGGGGGACGAGGAGAAAATCCTGTTTTCTGCAGCTTCTGGTCGCAGTTTTGCTGGGCGAGGGGGTGGTGGCTGGTTTGGTTTGGCTTTATGGGCTTTTTCCACCCCTCTTACACAGTGTTGGATAATAAAGGGGTGAGGGCGATGTTATTAAATAAAAAGTTAGTTCGTGCCCGTTCAGCTGGGTGTGTGTTTCGGCGCCTGCATTACCCGAGGCACAAAGGAGGAAGTTTTGGGATAATGCGAGGTGCCTTTTGCAAAAGATGGTGATTGCTCCAATTATTGTCCTTCAGGGAGAAAAGAGCTCTAGATTTGGCTTAGACAAAGGCATTGCCTCTTCGGGAAGGACCCGCCCAAATCGGAGCGAAGGGGAGCGCTGGAGAGCGAGCAAAGGGTTATTAAAAGTTTTTTTGTGCCTGTGCATGTTGTTCCATCTGCCAGGGGCCTGTAGTGGGCAGGTTTCTTCGCAACCCTTCAGCTGTTCCATATACAATATTAATGCTGGCCATTTCTATTCGGCATACAACAGCACTAATTGTAGTCTGAGGCATTAAGGCAGCCAGCCCATCTGCATAGAAGCTTTCAGAAAGAAACAAGGAAAAAAAAAATCTTTCACCCCCAGCTGGTAACCGGAGAAGTTGGTGCCAATTACAAATGCGTAAAGTTTGAGATCTAATTTTCTTTGAAACAGACTCAAAGAAGCCCATGGAACACAGTGCCGTGGGTTTATGGCTGTGTTTACACAAGCAAATGGAGTTTTATTTTAAATAATTTCGAACTTGAAGAGCTTGATCTGAAAACACGAGGGGGAAAAAATGGCATGGAGAGCAGGGGAGGGGCGTGAAGGGAATCTGCTTTTAAAAATCCTCTCTGGGTTCGGCTCTGCAGGCAGCCTGCAGGCAGGGACTCTCGGAGCCCCCGTCTTAAACCCCCTGAAGATGAAAAAACATGAACTTCTATTTTAGACCTCTTTGCTGCACGGCTCCCTTTAGGGAAGCGACGGCTCTTTGAGACCTGGGAACACACGATGATTATCTCCTCCCTGAACACAGCTGTGGAGTGACTCTGGAGAGGTTTAGGGAGTGCGCGTGGGAGAAACAGTATTTTAAAAGGGCTGAAAATGCTTTAAAAGGTCGAAACTGCGCGGGAGGGAGCGGGCGGAGCTGTCCGTGGTGCTGACCCGCCGCCGCCCGGAGCCCACGCGTGGCCTTCGCCTTCCCCCGCGGGCTCCGCCAGCGTGGGCTGTGGGGCTTTTGGCCCAAGCCGGAGATTTTCTGGCGGTAGGAAGGGATTTGGGGGCTGCGAGATGGGAATTCCTGCCGCTGCTAAAGTTGGTAGCAGTGAGAAACTCCGGGAGAGGCGCCGCTCCTTTGCAGCGTTTTGGGAGGAGAGCAGAGGGAAAGTCTGGCGAGTTTGGGAACAAAGAAAAGCCAAACACCCTCTGGCAGCCCAGAGCTCAGCCGGATGCTATCAGAGCTGTCAGCTGCCTTAGGGCTCGTAGGTGCGTCGCGTGTTAATAAATGCAACAGCAGCAGTAATAAAATCCCTCTCTTAACGCTCGGGGAGGCACATGTGTGTGCTCATATCCATGCAGGCTGCGTGTGCTCCAATTTATGGAGGAGCAAACGCAAGTAAACACACTTCCCTGCTGCCTCCCGGCCCAATCTATTGTGCTTTTGTTTCTCAAGTTTTAGCATTAGGGCTCTAAATGAAGCAGCGGTGGAGAGGAGCAGGCAGCATTGTGAGCGGAGGGGAGCCGAGTCCACCCAGCCCTCCCTTTGATTCTATCGCGGGTGCAGAACAATGGAGATGCAGTGTAGCACCAGGCCTGCTGCCTGCAGATAAGAGTTTAATAGAATTTCTGAATGCCAAAGGTTTAGGATGTAAAATATCCCTGTCTTCGTGGTGTGTCCAAAGGAGATAGAAAACAGCTTTTCAGGAGTACTCTCTGCTGAATATCTCCTTTATGTTAATGGTTTAGGAGCACACCAGGCTGGCAAGCCAAGGAAATGGGCATCCTAACAACCTCCAAAGCGGCCTCAACTGTTTAAAATTAGTATTTCTGCCGCCCTCTCATCAATAAAATTCCTGAGATGGGGAAACCGAATCCTTCCTTCCTGCCGTGTGCCCTGCAATGGCCTGTGAGCGACACGGAGCTGCCGGCAGTACCCACCCAAGATAAATTTGCCAGGTTTTGGGCAGTCTGAGAGGCTTTTCCCACTCCTTCCTGCACAGAACCCATTCAGGATGGGGGTGAGCAGGAGAGGAGCCCGGGGCCCCTGCAGCTCTGGAGCTGGAGTTTCCCACAGGAGAGTGCATCCTCAGCAGGATTCAGCTTTCCCTGCCAGGCTCTGCCTCAGCTCTCTGAGGACTCCTGGGGTTTCTGTCCATTTGTGAGCTCCCGCATCTTTTTGGAAATCTTCATTAAGATGACAGGGAAGTCTTAATTGCCTCGGCGATGCTGGGCACGGCACGAGGGTGCAGAGGAAAGCGCTGGGTAGAAAAGTGTCGCTCCCCCTCTCCTCTCCCAGCCCGTGGGGCTGCAGCCTGGCTGTGTTTTCCCTCGCTATTTCCGAAAAGTTGCGATCCAAGTGCTAATGCTCCCGTCTGGCAGCGGCAGGGGTGGGGTGTGCTAATGCCCTTCCTGCCGCTCTGTGCCGGGGGCTCTCTCCAGAGCCTCCCTCCCTCCCTCCAGCTCGGCGGGGACTTTCTCCTCCCGGGGTGGCCGGACCGCCGCGAAACAAGCATTTTCAAGGAAAGGGGATGCTAACTTCTGGAAAGTATGGCTCTTTCTGGGAGGAAAAGATGCATAGTGCAAAATCCTGCATTTTTATCACTTAAAACAACCCCTAAACGGTTTTAGTTACCGTTTTCTTTTAGGACTTTTCCTTATGTTGTTGTTCCCATCCCTACATCTATAATGTAAAATGTAAACCACCTTCCCCGGGATGAGAAGTTGACTACTGGGAACGCATTGTATATTTTTTTAATTGTCTTTTTTTTCTTTTCTTCTTTTTTTTTTTTTTTTTT
>NW_005054337.1:1484809-1485545 GCF_000277835.1 Geospiza fortis | reverse complement strand
AAAAAAAAAAAAAATTAAAATATTTATACACCTTTTAACCACCGGCTTTTGAATATGTATATCAGCTAATATGCAATACTTCCAGGTTCATAGAGGCGATAAATTTCCCGGTCTGTTCTTTATGGTGATAGGTCATCTTCCTAACCACCAATAAATATTGTAAAGTACTTTCGCTGGAGCTGTGCTAACCCAGGGCATCTGTCACTCGCTGCTTGCTGCTATTAGGAATTATTGGGCCGTACCACGCGCCGGGATGCGCGGGGGGGACACGGAACGGCGCTCGTCGCGCTCGCCGTCCTTTTGTGTTGCTGCTGTCAGAGGAGCCCCGAGCCTCGTGCATATTAATTATGAATCAGCTCGGGTAAAATCATTCACCTTCTGCTGGGTCTCGGGGAGGGGGGAGCGCCAGGAGAGAGGGGCCGGCGGGGCCGGGAGAGCCCCAACTCTCGGTGCACTCAAGGCAGCCGCTCCATCTCTCTCGCTCGCTCTCTTTGATGCTATACTGTAAATTTATTTCACCTCAGAGAGTAAACAGATATATTGCAACCCCAAGGGTTCATGGGTAGTGTATTTACAAAGGGAAGGCGCAGCAAGCCCCCTCTGTGCCATTTCCATTAATGAGAGCGGTCATTAAGTAAATGAGACATTGCCTTTAGCAGGCTTAAGAGTTCACACACTAAGGAGTATCAGATATTTAATTGAAACCAACAACCCGTCTTACACGCGTGTTACTGGT
>NW_005054337.1:1482123-1484702 GCF_000277835.1 Geospiza fortis | reverse complement strand
ACACTGAACAGAGGTCTTACCAACTTCCAGGAGACAGAGACCAAATTTGTGTTTGTCTTTTTTGGTGTTTTTTTTTTTTCTTTTTTTTTTTTCCCCTCTTTTTTTTTTTTTTTTTTTCCCTCCCCTCCCCTCCCTTGGATTGAGACAGAGGGGAAAGGCTTTCGGAGCACACAGTTGATGTAAACAGACGCAGGCGTTTCGCCTTTACAGCACGAAGGCTGGGTTGTTGTTTTGAAAATTGCACTGGAGAACCGAGGGGATTTTTATGATGATCATCATGCTCCTAGGTCCATCTTTGCTCGCTCGCTCTCTCGCCGGCTGCGAGACGCTAGTGGACATGTTATGCTTCTGACTGAAAAGAGGTTGGATAAGATGAGAAAGGAGGAGATTTATTAAAAAAAAAAGAAAAGGCACAACGTCGCATTCAACCGGGAAGCTTTCTGAATATTTCTGGAAGAGGATGCTTGCCGGGTTTGTGAACCGCGGGATCGGTGGATGTTTATCCGGAGGGAGGTGTTAGCAGAAGACGCTCCCGGGCGGGCGCCGGGAGGAGTTTGCGCCGGCGGCGGCGGCCCCGCGGCCGCGGAGCTCTCGGAGGTGCTGATCCGGGCGGGACCGGGGCTCCACGCGTCCCTCACCGCGCTCCCCTCATCCCAGGCCCTTCCTGCCGAAACTCAGCCCGAGTCCGCAGCTCCGCACTCCTGGGCAGCTCCGCGGGCCCCTCGCCCGGGGACGCGGGTGCGCAGGGAGGGCTGGTGGCTGCTCCCTCCTGCCACCGCCAGACTTTTCTTTTTCTCCTTTTATTTTCCCCTTTCCCCCTTCTTCTTTCCGATTATTGCCTACTTTAGAGCTCTCTATTTATAGCAGCGAGGCACAAGGGAAGTGTGCCATGTTTGTGGATTTCTCTCTATACGTTGACCAAGACAGAAATCTGCGTGTTCTTATTTTTAGCTTGCTCGGAAGAGGCTTTGCTTGGCTAATCTCTTTATCAATTTTAGCAAAGTTTGTTGTTGTGGTTGTTCCGTGGGTTATTTGCAGAGGGAGTGAGGGGCAGGGGAGTGCTGCCCGAGGATGTGCTTGCGCTGCCATCCCCCCCGGCCACTCGGGCTGAGTTTGAGTTTGGGGTCCGGGTAGGACGGACCCTCCTGGTGGAGGCGGCCCCAAGGGGTCGGCACACCCTCGGAGGCACAAAGGGGAGCTCGTGGGCATCAGCGCTCTCGGAGCAGGAGCCCTGGGCCATGCCAGGCTCCCCGGAGCTGGGCAGGGCAAGGGGGCAGGTTGCCCCCCTCGATCCGGCCCTCGCCATCGCCCTGCCGCTACTTTTAGTTATTCTTTTTTTCTTTCTTCCCCTTTCCCTCTCTCTCGTTGGCTCATCTGCTGTTATTATCAGCCTTTTCCATATGGCCACTTTAATTAATGGCAGACAAAAGGGAGTTTGCGGGGGGGGGTGGGGAGGAGGAATCTAGGAATTAGAGTTTATAGTTGGTTTGTCTCTCTCTGATGCTGTCATAGAAACCAGAAGCAAAGATGCCGCCTTTCCACTTCTTTGTATGATCCTGTTTATTGTTCCCGAGCGGCGCAGATTGGAGCAGGCGCGTGTTGCAAAGCACAAACCAGCGCCGGCCGCTACCGCCGGGAAACCCGGGCACAACTTGTCCCCTTCGGCTCTTTCAAACCTGCCTGCCCTCCCCCCTTCTCTCCCCTCCTTCACCTGCCTCGGGAAGAACAAGGCGAACTTCGTTTTCCTTTTTTCCCCCTGTCTCTTTCTGTTTTTCCTTGTTTTCCTTTTCCATTTTCTTTTTGTGATTCTTGTGTTTTTTTTTCCTCCAAGTGATGTTGTGGGTCTCTGGGATCCTCACCGCACAAAGAGTAGGAAAACTCTGGAAAGTTGGGATTTTCCCTTCCCAGAAAGCAGTCGGGAGCTGTCCCCTGTGTCCCGCTGGAGCTGGGGTCCGGAGCGGCGGGCCCGGCTCTGTCCCGGGTGCTGTCACCGAGCTGTCCCGGCTCCCCCGGGTCGGGTGGCCGCGCTCGGGGCTGGCGATGTCCCGGGGGTGTCCGGTCGGGGAGGGGTCTGGGCTGGCAGCGCCGCTTGCTCCCCATGAGGAGCGGGCATCCCTTTGCCCCGCAGGGTCACCGCTGTCCCGGGCAGCTCTCGGGGACTCGGGGGGCAGCGGGGACACCTCGAGCTGTTGGAGAGACAGAAATTCCTCCCGCTGGGAGTGCTGGGGCTTGGCCCGGCTGGAGGGGTGTCCCGCTGCGGGATGGTGCTTAAGGTCACTGCCAAGGGTGGCCTTGGTGACTTTGGGACCGGGGTGCTCCCTCCCCTTTTGGCAAGTCCTGGGCTGGAAGTGGGCGAGAATCCCCTTTCCTGAAGATCCCAAAATTCCTTCATTCTCCCACCACCTCCACTCCTTGTCTGTCTGATCTCCTCGGTCCCTTTGCCCCCAGGAACATGTCCCCGAGGCAGGGGGGACACCAAGCAGGGGGACAGCAGCCGGGGGTCGGGGCAGCTGCCAGCCCTGCATTTCCCGGTTCTTGCTTTGGAGTGGCTGGGAGAGAAGGGGGGCACAGGGACCTTC
>NW_005054337.1:1481543-1481871 GCF_000277835.1 Geospiza fortis | reverse complement strand
TCTTTCCCCTTCCTGAAATCCCATGGCAGTTTTGCATCAGGGCTTGAGGAGGACAGGTGATATTACACTCCTGAACCCCCAAAATCAGTCTGTAAAGTGATCTCTCTCTGCCTGCCCCGCGAGGGGCAGAGCCCTCATTTGCAGCCTCGGGGGGCTGATTTTGCCGAGGATGCTGCTGTCCCAAATCAAGGGTTGGGGGCACCGGGACCCTCTGCCCCCCGAGAGCAGAGCGTGGCAGGGGAAGGGGAGGATTTACAGTAAAGGCTGGAGCCAGGGCTGGGCTGGGCTTCCCAGAAGAACGAAATGAGGCGTGTGAAGGGGAGGGAGC
>NW_005054337.1:1464520-1481477 GCF_000277835.1 Geospiza fortis | reverse complement strand
ACTCTTTCCTTTGCTTTTTAAGTTTGTAAATGGAAGGGCTTATTTTTCCTGCTGTAAACTGAGTTGTTAGAGCCCTTTCCTTAAAGATAAAGTGCATCTCCTCACTTTATAGCTGTTCCTCTTTCTCATAGAGGGGAGCTGAGCATGGAGGATCCACAGTTCAGGCTTCCAGAGCTGTGTTACTGTGCCACTGTGTGTTACTCTTCTTTCCCCAACAAATACTTTTTGGGGTATTTATTGTGCAGATGCTGTTTGCTCGCTGGCTGTGTGGACAAGGAGGGAGGCTGAGGTGGCCCACACTCTGGGTTTATTTGGCTTTACTGTCCTGCAGCAGCTATGAAAGGTTTATCAGCCTGGGGTTAACTGCTACACACTCCCAGGTATTTCTGGAGTTTTGGCAGGGTGGAAATTGCTGTCAAGAAAATTTTCCCACCATTTTCTCTGCCTTTCCCTTCTTTCTCCCGTGTTTTACTGGTTTCTACAAAGAATAATTCCACCCATGTTCCCATGCTGGTCTTCCTGGGTGTGTGGTGCAGAGGCCACTGGTGTCTCTGACACCCTTGAGGTGGGATTGTATGAAACTTCTCATTTTGAAATACTTTTTATCACTTCTGAGGCTGTTTACCTTTGCAAACTAGAAGTTTGATCTATAGCCCAGGCCTTAAAAAGGAGAATCATGGTGTGAGTAGAGAAGTGGAGAGAGAAGTTTCTGGAGTGGAGAAAGGCCCCAAATACTTTGTTCCTAGAATGAAATGAAATTATGTGAGAGTTTCTTTCCTGGAATCTGGGACTCAGGTCTTGAGCAATGGCAGAGAGCAGGGCTGGGACATCCCTTCTGCTCCCTTCAGAGCTGCGAGGGAAATCTGTCCCCTCCCACTCCCCACAAATATTTTCACCAAGGAGAAAAGGGCTTTGTGGGTTTATATTTGGAGTCTCCCCTCTTGGCAGGTTAATCTGTCAAAGGGGATTTCTGGAAGCGCAGTTTGCCCTTGCAGAGCTCAGGAGCTGCTTCTCTGGGAGCAGCTGGGAGGTGCCTTTGCCCTTTGGGATGAGGCTGATATGCAGAAGGTGAAGAGCAGTTTCCAAGCATCTCCTCCCCATGCAGGTGCTCTGGCAGCAGCAGCACAGGAGGGCACCCCCTGGCTGCCCTGAGCTGCTTTCCCACAGCATCTTGCCTGGAAGGGAGGTTGTTTCTGATTTGGGAATAGCTGAAGTTGGGCACTGAGGTGAGGATATCTCAGGGGTATAAACATGTATTGAGCAATTGTGTTTAAAGTCTGTAAACATTAAAAATCACCAGAGTGGAGCAGATCCTCAAAAACTTTAAACACTGTGGATTTTCTGAGGAGTGTTTCACAGAAGGCACAAGTTGGAGTTTTAAGGAAAAATGGCAAATACACACCCCAAAATGAGTGGTTTTCTATTGCTGAGGTTATTCATCCCTGCAATGCTCCTGTGACCCTTGCTGTGGGTTTGTAGGACTGGCTGGGGAGGCAGAGGAGATTTCTGGGCTGCAGAGGTGCAGACAAACACGCTGACCACTTTCTATGAAGTGTTGGTCTCTTGAAGCAGCAGTTTGCCCTTTGAGAGGCTGCATTTTGAACAGTTCTGGCTGCTTTTTAATGCCATGCATCCCTCCCTGCCACAGCAGCCTTTGGGGAGGCAGTGCCTGTAGGAAACTGATCCAGCAGTGCCCTGCATGGACCCAGCAGTGGGAGCTGTGGCTGCTTTTGGGCAGACCCAAGGGGGAAAAGGCAGATGTGGCTTTTTAGGGACAGGATATGGGCTGGGGCTCCATCCCACTGCCCTGCTCCTCTTCTGCTCCCATTGGAGCATCCTGGGTGCCCATTGCCACACACACATTCATGTGTGACTGATGCCAGGCGTGTTTTGTAGCAGCAAGGAAATGAATTCACTGGGAAAGTTTGCCCGGGGAAGCTTGGTCTGGTGTGGAAGGATGTCAGGAAAGGGAAATAGGCAATTCCCAGGCATAGTTTGGTTGAGAAAAAAGTGACTGGGATCGCCTTGTTCTGCCAGTTGAGCTGTTCCCAGCAAATGTCAGTCTTAGAGCAGAATAGTGAAGTGCTGTGTTCTGCAATCCTCTGATTTTCAGTTTGGTTTGGTTTAGGAAAAAAAAAAGGAAATAAAAATTCACCTAAATTAAAATACTTTTGATCTTTGTCTTTCATTGAACTTTTTGCTTCAGAGAGAATAGATTAATAAACACTTTCAAATGGAAAAACATAGTTTGGAAAGGTTCCCCTTTCATCTTTAACACAGAGCTTTAATGCTAACCGGAGTTTGAGTAGGCTGTTCCCCCATTCCTTTTCCCTTGCTTTTTTTTTTTAATCTTAACAACAATAACTTTGCTTTTATTGTGATCATGCTGGCCTTTACTGGTCACTTTTTATTCTTTCCTTTTTTATTTTGAAGTCAGCACGTTAAAAAGAAAAAAAAATCGCAATGTTATTTTAATCAGACCAAATGAAAGAGCAAATCAGAGCGAGAATTTTAATCTGCCCCAAGCAAAACTGCCTTGTACATCTGTCATGTTGGGATTAGTGGAACTCTTTAAAGAAGCTGCAGACTTTTTAAACAAAGTATTAAACATTTGTGACCTGATTTCCATTCTTACAATATTCTCATTAATAAGAGTGCAGGCTGAAAAGACATCTGTTAGGTCCTATTTGTTTTAAGAATATTAAAGGCTAATAAGAATATTGGAGAATGGCGGGGGGCGGGGGGAGTCCAAGTGTAATATTTGGAGCCAAATCTCAGATCTGCGGTTTTCCAAAGTGATTTTGGGTCTAACTTGGTGCAGGGCAGAGGGAAACACAAATCTTGGACTTTGGATGCTGTGTGTTGTTGTCTGTGATCCATTTAGGCTGATGGTGCTTGTGTGAGCCTTCCCTTTGGGCTGGGAGCCTTGCCTGGGGCTCCATCCCTGTTCAGGGAGTGGAGAAGGGGATCTCTGCCTTTCCAAGATAAAATCTAGGCTGAAATGGTGCAGAAGCAGAGATACAGTCTTAAATTGTACACAAACAAAGCTAGCATGTGTGTGTCACCTGCACTCACCCAGTGCTGCTTTGTACTACCAGGAAGCAGAGTGGAGAGGGAATGAAAATGTCCTTCATGGGCTTGCTGCCTGTTTTTTGCTGAATGGAAAGGCAGTTAAAGTAAATGGCCTGCCTTGGACCCCTAAGGAAAAAATAAAGCCAGGCATGTGTCGGGTAAAGCACTTGCTAAAAGAAGCCTTCAGTATTAACGTGCATGTATGGTTTAAGAGAAGGTTGCTGTCGACTGCAATCTTTGCATCTTGTTTATGCTTGCTGGGTAAAATATTAACTAAAGCATCTGAACATAAAGTTCTGGTGTGAAAGAATATCAGCAGGGGAGAGCCATATGGTGCCAGGCTGCTAACAAAATACCAAACGCTGGAGATTCCTTTTTGCAGAAGCCTGAAAACTCTCGTTCCCATCCATAATACATGAGTTCACGCCTTTGATTACTCCAAACATTAGTCCAAGTGGTGCAGGAGTCTCTTTGGAGCTTACACAACTTAGGGCACGCTGTGCTCTTCCCCCCTCTTCCTTTACATAAAAGAAATCGATGTTGAGCTGTTAAGATACAAATATCCAATATGCTGTAAGACAATATGTTTCTGAAACTGCTGCGTAAGCTGCCTTCC
Organism: Geospiza fortis; assembly: GCF_000277835.1. Lineage (NCBI taxonomy): Eukaryota > Metazoa > Chordata > Aves > Passeriformes > Thraupidae > Geospiza > Geospiza fortis. The sequence continues at coordinate 1,477,789 of NW_005054337.1, read as the reverse complement.
CTCTAATTAAATATAAACTGCAGCGGAGACTCGCCTTTCTTCGTTCCTCTGCTTGAAATTGTTTGGCAAGCATGTGGCTCTCCCTAGGACAGCATCTGCAAGGGAGGCTGGTGCCAGTTTTAGGGAAGCCTCTTGCTCCTTGTGGGTGCAATCAGAACCTCTCTGATCGATGCTGGGGGCTGTAATTGTCTCTCTGAGCAGCAGCTGCCAGGCTCGTTTATCTGAGCCCTCTCTGCAAGCCCAGGGTCGGGTGTATTCAGCACCAAAGGGTTCAAACCCAGCATTAGGAGGATTCCCTTGGTGAATATTATTATAAGGTACAAGGGATGGCTCAGGGCAGCTTTCATGCACACAGTACTTAAAAAACTAGTTATTGCTGGCAAAATCTATAGGTGACAGTCTGAGGACTTTTGAAAATCTTCTCTCTTTTAAACAATCCATGGAGACCAACAATTTGACATTGAACAGCTTGTGCTTGTCGCTGGGCTGCCTGAGAGTGTCTGGTTAAGTTTGTGGTGAGCACCTGAACACCTACAGAGTGCAGAGAAAGCTCCCCAGCAGCTGCCTTTGGTTTTACCCACATTTCAGAGCTGGAGCCTTTCCCTGCTCCTGGTGTTTCTGCAGCCTGGGAGCTGCAGGTCTGGGGGCTGGAAGGCAGTGGTTCTCTGGCAACCGTGGGTCTAGAGCCAAAGCTTGCATTTGAGTCACCTGTTTCAGCTCTTGGACATCCAAACCCCCTGGAAGCACATCAGGTTTAGCACCTAAATGCAGAATTAGGCTTTCCTTTTAGCACTGGCTCTTCCCATTGTGGCTGTGTGGGCAATGAAGGGTAACGGAATGGAATTAAGTCAGCGCCAAAATGCTGCTGGCTGAATGTTTGGCAAAAGTTTTATGGCAGGGAAGGGTTAAATCTGCAATACTGGGTCCCAGAGAAAGACTGCTCTAGTGAGCTGCTGGGATAAGTGAAAGTGTCAGGTGGGCTTTGAGAGAAATTGTCTGGTTTCAGCCTAAAACTGAATTCTAGTGGGGCTTGAAGCCTAAATTGAGCCTTCCTGAGGAACATGTGTCTGGTTCTTCCTCCCAAATGCCTGTGTGAGAATGAGAGGAAAATAAATGAATTGGTTGAGGAAGGCAGAGGAAAAAATATTCTTTATTTGTGGGAAATCAGAATCTTCAGGTGGGTGAGATTCTGGGTGAAGTTATGTTGGGTGAAGTTAGCCCAACTTGAGTAGCTGTGCAGAGAGGAAATGATTCACCCCTCTAAAAGCTGACGTGGCCACGAGCACGTCTGGAGTCCCAGCTTCTCCTGCTTTTGCATACGTTTCTCTTCCATAATTCTGAAGCTTTGCATCTAGCAAGCTTCTGGCAAGTGGAGTTAAAGGTTTGTTTGTTGCCCTCAATATTTTGATGTAATTAGTCAGCGAGCGACTCACTGCTTTTGCCCAGAGAAACGCGCTCTCCAAGAACACAAGTGACAGGAGAGGATTAATAGCCTTCTGGAGAGAGCTGCTCCATTTTTTATTTAATAAAAAAGGGAAAAAAAAAAGTGCCTGGGAGCAATGTTGTTGCTTTAAAAAAAATGACATTTGAAATGGTTAACTCTGCCTGTGGTGTCTCAGCGGAGCACAGAGTTGTCAGCTCCTGTCCCACATTCCCTAGAAACTTTCATCTCCCATCATGGAGCAGCTTTCCTGGCTCCCAGGGAGGCAGGTTGGCTGCTCCTGCTGCACTCACCCACCCAGCAAGGACACCCTGCCAGAAAGGGGGGAATTGGGAGAAAATTATTTGGAGAGGAGAGAAACTTCCAGCTTGTGGGATATGAGCTGGAGCTTGGCTGTGGAGCCTGGGGGTGACTGCCCTGCTGGGGACTGTGGGTTCCCTCTGCTCATGGCTCAGTTTTGGGACAAAACTGGTGCAGCACAGAGGGCTCAGCCTGTGAAAGAGGCTGGAAGTGGGGGTGAAAGCTGCTGCTGCCTCACCCTCCTCCTTGTTATTCCTGCATTGAATTCCCAAGCAAGTGAAGGCTGCAGGAAGGACAGAAAGGTATCACTCGCCTCTGTTTAATTTCAATTACACAGAGCCCACAGGAGAGCTCAGAGCAGTGCCAGCAGGGCTATAAACTCCACATATCTGATGATTCTCCTTTTTTTTTCAGGCAAATGGTGCACAGCAGCCGCCCCATTCAGCAGCAATAATCCTGGGGGGCTGTGACACTCGTGCTGCAGTGGTGACTGCTGTTTAATGAGCTGACCCTTCAGAAGGCATTAATTGCCTCATTTTGTGGTGGGCAGCGTGGCACCCTGTGCCTGCCCCTGGTCTGGGGGTTCTGCTGAGGGAATGGTTTGGTCTGAGCGTGCCAAGGCCAGGAGGGGGATGCTGGTGGGGGCTGAGAGCCAGCAGGCACTGAGCAGAGCTGCCTCGTACCCCTGGGGAGTTGTTGCTGCACGATGATCTCACCTCCTTTTATGCCTTATTGCTTCTGTCTCCCTGACTCCATATGACACACGCTTACGTGTCAACTTTTCACTTCTTATATGGCAGCAGAGAGAAAAGGCTTAATATCGTAAAGACAAGCTGGCAGCTGGGAAGTAGCCCATTTAGTCATCTACCTTTGCGTCAGAGGCACTGCCAGCCCCTTCCCTGGCTCTGCCAGGCAGCTTCTCCCTCCTCTGCCTGACCTGGTGTCACATGTGCTAGAAATCCCTGTCAGGAAAACACCTCCCTGAGCAAACACAATCCTGTGCTGGGGAAAAGGCAGTTTGTGTTCCACAAACACATCCGTGTGCCCAGCTTGGGCCAAATTTGGGCAGAAACAATGTGGGGTTTTGTTTAGGCTTTTGGGATTTTGCAGTTGTTCTTACCCAGAAACTACAGGGATGAGAGTGAGGTGTCACAGCACATTCAAAATAACTTGGGCTGTGACAATCAGCACTGGGGCATCCCAGGAGGTTTGGAGCCCAGAAGGAAGCCAAGAATCATTGACAGATAAATCTGTCAATGGATGCTGAAGTGGCAGAGGAAAAATCAGCTAATATTTTCCATTTCTTCTACTCTTTCTCTACACACTGGGGAAATCTGTAATTGCTGCTCAGATGCAGGTGCTGAACCTGTGCTGCCTCATCCCAGGGATGTCCCAGCAGCTGGGAGAAAGAGAGCCGAATTAGGGGAGTATCAGAGCTGAAATCCCCAGCTCTCATTTGTTCTTCTGAATCATCGTGGCTCCTTCCTCACCAGCCCCTTCTCCAACCACCCTTCTCCCTGTTCATCTTCAGCCCCACAGCCCTAATGCTGCCCTGGAGCCCCTCTGTACAGCACAAAGAGCACACACAGCCCTGAAGGTCATCCCAGACCTCCTCAGGTGGGGAAGGACATCCTTGCCCAACACCTGCACTGCCAGTGACACACTCCTTGTTCCTGTTCTCACCCTGGCTTACACAAGTTGTTTTCCCACTCCTGAGGGCTCCTGATCAGCAGCACCACGAGAAGGATTTTACAAGACCTTTGTAACCTCACCCTGAGCCATCAGGTGGTTTCCTTCAGCAGCAACTCTCTTGGGGCTGCTTCCTTCCCACTGGTCCAAGACGTGCTTGTCCAAAAGCATCTCCAAGAATTTATCCACACTGAATTCTCCTGCTGGTGTTTCGACACGTTGGCTCCACAGAGGCTTTCAATTTGGTATGAAAAGTAATTATTGCCAGGGTGCAGTTTAGCTGTTATGTTTTACAGTGCTGGTAAGGTTAAAAGAAATAATAATAATAATACAAGAAAGACTCAGCCAGAGTAACTGCCTGCAACATGCTATTTGCATTTTTAAGGAAATACTTCTTTGAGACAGCTTGGGTGAAAGGTCGGCATTTGCATATAAATGGAAAAGAAAGTGTGTGATGCTGGAAGTTACATCTATATTATTTTCTCAGCAGTGAGCTGCTGTTCTGGAGATTAAGGGACGCCGTTTGCATTTGGCTTTTGTTGAATAGAGAAGGTACCAGGAAAGGCAAATTAGAACAAAATAATGAGGGAAATGTGCAAGAAGAAAGAAGCAACATCCTGTTTCTGAGAGATGCTCTCCTGCATGCCTGACACCTCACACGCCTGCTTGCACATGCACTGGGCACTGTGGATGAGTGTGGCTGAGAGGGGCTCCCTTTGCTTGTACAGAAGGAGGGATGCTGGGGAGGGGTCTCTGCTGTGAATAAGCCTGGCAGAAAGGAGGATGATGGTGCTCATCATTTGGAAGGGATATGCTGGGGTTTGCATGTTGTTTTATTTTTTAAATATTGTTATTTTCTATTTTCATCAGGCTCAGGTATGTTTGGGAAGGAATTATCAGCCATCTCACTGAGATTCCTTCAATTGCAGTAGGAATATTCACACTTGGTGGCTGGCAGGGCAAAGGCAGGAGGCAGAGAAATCCACAACTCAGGTCTTGCTCTTGCCTTGAAGGGATCCACATTGGCTGAGGGATTTTCCAGGACCTGCTGCTGCCCTGGGCCTTGGAAACACCAAAAGGATTCTCTGGTAGAGAACCCCATTGCTTTGTTTCCCCTCTTGTTGGTGGCCTCCCTCGCCACACTCTGAGCAGCTTTGTGCTCTGACAGCTCCCCCACGGAGCTGGGGGAAAATGGGATGTTGAACAATGTTCACTCTTTAATCTTTTTGATCAATACTTAAGAACACCGTGCAGACAGCAGCGGAGCTGTGGGCACGCGGCTTTTGTTCCTCTCTGAAGAGTACACAAGTGGCTCAAGGATGGAAAGTGAAAAACACCTCCTTTTATACCTTCTGCTGTGTCCTGCTGCTGTGTGCTGTGCTGCTGCCACTTGGTAGGAAAAGAAAAAAGGCTCTAATAAAAAACTCTTATTAACTGGCCGTGAACAGTGGAGCATGAATATTGCTCCTAATGAGGAGACACCGCAGCCTCATTTGCTTCCCTTGCATTGTAGGTGCACAGGGCTCCAGCTCCTGCAGCCCTGGGTGACACAGAGGAACAGGAGGGAATGTTGGTCCTTCCCTAGAGCACAATTTGCTGTGCAGAGGTGCTGGGCAGAGATCGAAAAAGGACCCCAGATGAAGGGTGGCACAGCCATCACCAGGGTCTGGGGATGGCAGGTCCCATGGCAGGGTGATGTCTGTACCCTGCTCCTGGTGGATTTTGAGCTTGTTAATGAACCCCAGCACTGAGGGTTTTGCTCCCTCTCCAAGGAGCAGTTTTCCATGCTTCTTCACATTGCAACATGTTTTTGTGTTTGGGAAATCTGAATCTTTTTGTGATTCAACTAGTTGCTCACTGTCCTGTCCTAGAGCCATGGGGAAGGGGTGATTCCCTGATTCCCTGCTCCCATCAAGGACCTGACAAAGAGTTCAAGAGAATGCAAAGGTGCCAGGTATGACAGGACAAAGAATGAGCTGGCAGGGCTGAGGTGAGCACAGGGGTGACACAGCTGCCACATCAGAAGCAGGATGAGCCCAGAGGTGAGGTGGCAGGAGCTGGGAAGGAGGACATGGGTCACTTGTGCTTCAGGCAGCCCTGGAGGAGACAGCCAGGCAGGGGATGCTCCCTGGGCTGCAGGAATGGCTGGAAGGAGAGTGGCAGGTTCTTGTGGCTGGAAATGGGGAAGCAGCAGCTGGTGCTCCCCTCCTGTGTCCTGTGCCCCAGGACCAGCAGAGCTGAGCAGGCTGCTCTTGGCTGTCAGCACAGAACACCTCGGAGCTGCGCTGGTGCTGAGCCAGTGGCTCAGTGTGTCAGCAAGGCACAAGCTACAGGGGGCTGCTTGGCAGGGAGAGCACTAGAAAGGCTTGTTCCCACTGAAATCAAACCCTTCCTTATAATAAATAAAAGGTCAGAGCATGCATCACAGATTTCATGACGTCACAGCATGTGCTTTGGTGGCAGGGTAGGCTAAGCCAGCACTGTGTGTTTGCCGGGGCAGTGGAGTCACAAATGCAGTTCAGTGGTGCAGTGAGTTGTTGGGTCTCTGGACAGCCATGTAGTGCTGCAAGGCACCCTCTGTCTCTGTGCTGTCCTGAGAGGAGCCACAGCTGGGAATGATGCAGGGCTGAGGAGCAGAGAGCCCATGAGCAAACTCTGCGAGCTCTGCAAACACAGCGACAGGGTTGGGTCACCACAGCTCAGCCCCGGCTTTTAGGAGGAGACTGCATGTGACCCCTTAATTTTTCTTTTTATAGAGATTACAAACAGAGACTTCTTCCAGGGGAGAATGTCAAAACTCAACATCCCCATCCCTGGAAGTGTCCAAGGCCAGGTTGGATGGGGCTTGGAGAAATCTGGGACAGTGGAAGGTGTCCCTGACCATGGCAGGGGGTTGGAATGAGATGAGCTTTGTCCTTTCCAACCCAAAACATTTGATGATCTCCCTGGTGATTGCCCAGCTCCTCACTAAACATGATAAGGAATACTATCTTCAGTTTAGCAAACGAACAAAGTAATCCACAATCCAGCCAGCCATGCTAGATCTCCCATCCATACATCCCATCTTAACTAATTATTAAATCATATTTGCTGATAAGTATGAGATGTAATATCTATTACACAGCTGTTAAACCTCAATTAATATGTTTTAATGATCAGTCGTTTACTGTGCAATATACAATTAACATCCGGTATTAGATCTTAAATTAAATGCGTGTTTGGGAAGCTAAATTTGCAGCACTGAACACAGCCCTGCTGCAGTAAACAGAGATAATTGCCTGGAATAGGCAGCATTCCTGTGCCCTGAGAGGGGGCTAAACCAACCCTCCTGGCATTGGAGATGAATGGAGGAGAATTGCTGGAGAAGCTGGGTTCTACTTGTTCAGTGTATTTTGATTCCTACAGAGGTTTTAATTCCTTTCTTTTGGAAAAAAGCACCCTGATGCAGAGCTGCTGTTCCTGCAAGTGGGAAGGTTGAGGTGCGTGGGGTGCCGGCTCAGAGGGGTTTTTACTTGGTAAATGTTGGGCAGGAGCATGGGGCAATTAATTGTGCTGAGTTCTGGGGCTGTGTGAGGGTGTTCAGTGCTGCAGTTTGGAGCTGAGGCTGAGGCCTTAAATCAAAGATAAGGCTCATGTTACCTGCCAGCAGGAAAGCTCTCATTGCGCCAAGGGCTTGGGGCCGGGCAGGGCAGTAAATTCACGTATTGGTGTTCTCCAGAGCTGTGTGTGTGGGCAACAAACTGCAAAATCACAGAAACACAGAATGGGCTGGGTTGGGACCTTGAAGGTCATCTTGTTCCAGTTCTCTGCAGTCAGAGACACCTTCCATGGTTGCAGATTGCTCCAAGCCCTGTCCAACCCTGTCCAGGGCTGGGGCAGCCACAGCTCCTCTGGGCAGCCTGTACCAGGGTCTCCCCATTCTCTGAATAAAGAACATCTTCCTAACAGTGAACCTAAATCTCTGGTTCAGTTTTAAGCTGTTGCTCCTTATCCCATCACTATTCACCCATGTTAAAAGTTGCTCTCCCCGTTTTGTATAAAGTGCAGGGGTGTCAGGCAGCCAGCAGTGCAGAGGGGTGCAGGAGTGCCTTCTCCAGATTAGAGAAGGTGCAAAGTTTGGTTTTGAGATTTTTTTTTTTAAAATTCACATAAAATTTAGGGCCACAAAATTCTCCCTCTGATCCCAGATATTGCTGCAGTGTCTGCTCTGAGAAGAGGGCCCACATTGTCTGGTGGGATGCTGAAGGATCAGCCTGCTCTCAGCATGCTGCTGCCTCCTTAACTCAGGATTCACCTTTCCTGTGAAAAATGTGCCTGAACAAAAATGAAGAAAAATTTTCCTCCCTTCCTTTTTCTTTTCTTACACTTGGAGGAACAAATGAAGATTGATATGTTTTTCCTCTAGTCTTCAGTTTGAATATGCAGTGATGGATATTACAAGGAAAGGAAGCCTTCACCCCACCATGTTTTCTCTGCAGAACCTTCCCCTCACCCCATCACCTTGTTATAGCAGGTGTAACCTCTGCAGAGATTTGGGGATGGGGTGGGGCTGCAGCTGGGGCTCCCCTGGCACTGTGAGCTCATGTGTGAGAGCTGCCTGCCACCAGGCGCCCCCTCCTCATCTTCTATTCATCCTCACCCCAAAGCTTCCTATGAGGTTTGTTATGTTTATTTTGGGGGGACTTTTCTGTGATTCTTTAGAGTTTTTTTTTCCTGCCAAATTAATGCTTTGTTCTCTCTTTGGAAATGTGAAGTAAAACACACACGAGTCTGATTAACACTCCAAATTGCTGTGGTCTCCCTCCCAAGGTTCCACATCATCTTGTTTGGGGTTGGATGAAGGTGACTCAAACATTTCAAGGAACCTGTTCTTTTGTACCAGGATTCCACACAACTTGTAGTGCTTTGGTTCACAGCTGTAGGTATCCCAGAGGGGATTCGAGGTTTGGGAAGAACCTCATTTGGCAGAGGATGGTGGTGGCTTGTCATGAATGTTGATGGGGAAAAGCAGCCTAAGACTCCAGTGTGTGCTCCAGCCCTGCCTGGGTGGTGGCACTGAGGAGGGAGGTGGTGGGGGAAAGCTGCTGGCTTCCTTTGGGATTGATCCATCAGACCAGCTGAGCATCTCAGTAATTTTCCTAGGGGGTGTGGATGCAAGTGCTCCATGCTCTGAGCTATCGCTGTCCAACCTCAGTGCCAGGAGGGGACCCCAGATTATTCTGTTCCCTCTGGGATCTGCCTCCCATGGGCTGAAAAAACTTATTTAAAACATCATCCCACAGCTGCTCGTGGGTGGCCCAGGCAGGGGTTAACAGACATGTCCTTCACACAGCCAGAGAGCTTCGTTTCTGCTGAAGCCAGGATCCAGAGGGAGGTGGAAAGGGCAGAGCCAGCAGTGCAAGCTGATCCTCCCTGGAGACCAGATGCATTTAAGCAGCATGGAATAGAGGAAATCTGATTCCAGTGTTGACAGAGCTGCCTTGGCCATTCCAACTGGGCTGGGCAGAGGGGCTGGAGCAGGCTGGAAGGCTCTGAGCTGCTGTGGCAAACACACCCTCAGCCAGGCCAAGGCTCCTTGCCCCAATACTCAGTCTTCTCACCTCTTGCTTAAAGGGATGAAGGCACGGGACATCAGGATGGGGCCTTTGGCAAGGATAAGATGGCACTTTGAGCCAGATTTAGCCACAGCAGCTTTCAGGATTCACCCTTTACTTGGGCTCACATGAGAAAACAGGCCCAGAGAGGATGAATGTGCACATGCTGCTAATTTTTCCTCCTTGTGGTTGAGTACCATGACATCTCATCCTTTTAAAAGTCTTCTAAGCTATCTTTCAGGTTATCCAGGATCCATTGTTTGTACAGTTTAACCCTCGCTGTGCTCCTGCCCCTACTGCATCCCATAGAGGATGCTGCTGTTTTAAAATGTGCAGCTGGGAGAAGGATGCAGAGGGAAATGCTTTAGATAAGCAGGCAGGCAGTGCTGACCTATGAATGCGCTATTGAAACATCTTTATTTCTTCTTAGCTGATATTTCCCCCCTCTGTTCTCCTTTCTTCTGTCCATTTCTAGCTTCTTTCCCTCATTTTCTTTGGTTGTCATCATCTGCTTGGCCATCTGTGCCACCCCACTCCCTTTCCTCAGCGCTTCTCCAAAGCAGAATAATGTTTCAGCAACTCTTGGATTTTGTCTGCAAGCCTTGAGCCTTTTCTGGAGGTCCAGGCCAGAGCAAAGTGCTTCAAACACGGTTTGGAGTCTCTAACACAAATGATTCTCCTGTGACACCTAGAGAAGTCCCCCCAGCTGCCTTCTTGGCTTCAGAGCAGCTGTTTTAGGACAAATACATAAAGGGGACTTTGACAGCCACCTATCTTAAGAACCATTTTGGATGTACATCACCCTAAGATTGAATTATCCCAGTCTTTCAATGTGAATTTTCAACTGTTAACAGTGTGTTTTCCAACTGAGAACTGAACTGAGCAGAGCTGCAGTGTTTGGGGTAGGCTGAGGGTGGAAATTCTTTATGGTTTGGGCTCTTGCCCTTGGCAAAGCACCCTGGGGTCTTGCTGGGGGCATGGAGACCCTCAGGATCTGTATGGGCATTAAAGAAATCAGGCAGGGAATAAACACTGCATTGCTGTGTGCTGGGTGCTGCTGAGGGGGCCTGGACCTGTGGAGAGAAGATCAGCAGCTGCGAGGGAGCCGCCGGCCTGCACGGCACACGCATCAAGGTGGGCACACAAGCAAGGACATTTTTAGGACAATCACCCCTCCACCCCACGAGCTGGCCATGGGACAAGGGCCACATGTGCTCCAGCTCCTTCTGGACCAGCTGCTCCTGGGGGAACAGAGCCTTTCCAGTGCCCACAAAGTGATGGGCAGCACTTGGAAATCTCTGCGCCCTCGCTCCAGCCAAACCTCCTGTACAGGAATCCGGGCAGGGAGGGCTTCCAGCTGTCAAAGTTTGGCTTGGAGTCCAGATATTTAAATCCTTGCCTTCCTCTCCGGTGCCATCCTTCAAGGGTGGCTCAGATGTGGGTATTTAGGTCACTCCCAGCCCTGTTAAAAGAGGCTCTTTCTCCAAGGCGCCGGCTGGTCGGAAGGAACCCCTTGAACACCAGGTGAAGCTGTGGTGCCTTTGGAGGGGACAAGCGAGTCATTCATCCCCACCGGGACCCTGGACAGCTCCCGGGGCTCAACACAGCCACTCATTTACTGCTGCAGCTGTGGCTGATGAAAGAGGTACAGCCAAGGCTGTCAAATCTCCCGGCAGATTCACTGCCAGCAGATTAGGAAGCTTTAATTAAGCAGAGAACTGGGCTGTTCACTGCACAAATGGTGCTTCCTGTCCTATTTTGGCCTCTCAGTAGTCAGGCACCGTGTCCAGTGAGTGGATGGACCCACCTGGGTGATGAGGAAGCTTCCTTAGGTGACTGATGTTACCAACTCTTCCTGTATCCCTTGATAAACTAAACCCTGGGAAAATTCCAAACCAGCAAAAATCCACACTTAAAAACATCCTTCTTCCCTAACAAGCTGTCAGCTGCACGCAGGTGTCGCCAGGAAAGCTCACACCTTCTTAGAAAGCAGAGTAAGCAGTTGTTGCTATATTTAAAATGAGCTCAATTAAGGCTTTTCTATTGAACCTGCCAAATAAGCACTTAGGTTAGATTTAATAAGATTGTCGTATGTTAATAAAGTAATGATTACAAAAGGTAACATTCCCAGTACCTGGCGCTCATCTGGTGCTCTGTCTCTAACAAGCACATCACGAATATTTAACCATTTCTTGCAATCCCTAGCTCTGCTTATCTGTGTTTTATCTGAGTGCCTGGCTCAGGGGTGAGAGGAACAAATGGGGAGGGGGAGTCTGAAGGGAACCTGGATGTTGTGTGAGTGTGCAGCCCTCTTACCTCATGGGGGGAGAGGTCCTGATCACTCTCTAACCTTTGGATCTGCATTGTGTGCACATGCTTGCACTTCTCTGCGTGCTCATAAATATATATTGTATTTAAATGTAGTTTTTCATGCCAGTCACAGCTCATAATCCACAGGACGTGCAGCGGTGAAGGACAATGGGATGTGGGGCACGTTTACTTATTTATTTTTGCTGCTAAAGAAGTCCAGGCATGGGATAAAATTTCCCATGACAGGTTTGAAATGAGATCTCTGCAGTGCTGGGGAGAGCTGATCTCTGCATGGAGCCAGCTGAGCCCAGACACTGGTACCAGGGCTAGTCCTGGACCACGGTGTCTGATGGCAAAAATGAACTTTTGCCTCCCAAATTTCTATTTTCCTGTGCCGTTGGGATCTAGCTGGGAGGCAGCTGAGTAGCAGGCAGGTTGTTGGTGAGGGCCGACTGCTGTCAGGACAGGTAGGGCAGACGGTGGTGGGGCCACCAGAGCCCATCCCTGCTGTCCCCTTCACAGAGATCTCAGCAATCCCCCCACATTGTGCCCCCCAAGGATAATCTCATGGAAAGGGCAGCTGGCTTATCACAGAGCTGGAAAACAATGAGATTGAAGAACTACAATTATTTCCCCCCTCTTCCCTACCCCTCCTCTTCTGGCACGAGAGCCGTCGGCACGTACGGAGCCGCTCGGGTCCCGCCGGCATTGGGATTGCGCGCTGCAGCGCTTCCCAGGAGTGGAGAGGAAGGTGTGTGTCAACTCCAACCACGGCCCCTGCAATCAGCCAGCCTAATGCTGGGCTGTCAGAGCCGTGGAGGCAGCGGTGCAGCTGCGCCTGTGTCAGATGTGATGCTCAGGAGCAGCTTTTCTGCTCTGCTTCCCCCGAGTGTGGAGGATGCTGCTGCCATCGCGGCAGCGCTCGGGAAGCGCTTCACTCGCAGCACTGGGTGGTTTTGGGGGGGGCTGGACCCTCTCTGCAAATGCAAAGTGACAGCACGGCTTCAGGAGGATGTTTGTGACACAGCTGGAGTGTCAGATTCGAGGTGGGTACAAGCTGTGGGTTTGCATCTCGACATGTCAAGGCAAAATCCTCCCCCCTCCCCGACTCAGAGCCGGGAACACTGTGCAGGGTGTCCTTTCCTGGAAGCAGTCAGAGCAAAAGGCAGACGGGAGCTTATTCAGCTGAGAACAGGACTCACAATAGGTGGAACGTCAGGAGGATTTAAATCAAGCAGCTAGGAAGACCCTAGAGGAAGGAGAGGGAAAAAAATCCCTCTAATCTCAGAGTGTGGTTATAAAATAGCAGCTGAGAGCTACTATTGAGCCTTTTTTTAAAAGTAGAGGCGCACTGTTGATCAAGAGTGTTTCTTCCTCCATCACCCCTTATTTATTTATTTATTTTAAAAATTCTCAGCTAGAGAAGGTCCAGCAGGACAAAGTCCTGCTCATTTTCTGCAATTAACAAAGATGCCATGGTGCTTTATAGAGAGGAAAGGGGAGAAATTTGGAGACCCAGATCCAGGTCTCTCCACCTGTGTTCAGCCTGCAACAGCCAAGGAGGAATTACTCATAAGAAACAAAAGGGAGGAGAAATCAGGATAGGCCATTCAAACCCATCCTCACCAAGAGGCAGTTTTTCTGCCTTTTCCCTTGAGGAGCTAAAGAAGGGACCCTTTGGATCTTCAGGAAGGGGAGGACCAAGCAGAAAACCCCTTTTCAACAATTCTGTAGGAAAAAATCTCATTTCTTCTGGCATTTTCCTTCTGCTGCTAGGCAAACATAAGTTGGGGGGTTTTAAAAACTAAAAATAGAGGAACTCTGTGTCTGTCTGTCCCTCTAAAGCTCAGATGCTGCTTCTTGCAATTGGCATTTTGCTACATCCACAAACGAGCACCGATGGAAGCTCTGCTGCTTTCAGTGTAAAATAAATAT
>NW_005054337.1:1456432-1464510 GCF_000277835.1 Geospiza fortis | reverse complement strand
CCTCTCTTTGTCCAGCTGAAGGGTTTTTCAGCATGTTTATTTTCTCTGAGCTCCGTGGTGCTCTTGAATACATAAAAAGTATTACTGCTGACCAGGGGGAATTTCAGCAGGGCTTTTAATGGCAGATTTGCATAGAGCTGTCGAAGCCCAGGCACACCTGGGCATCAGCACGTGCTGGGCTCCCAGTGGGTTTGTGTTCTGTTATGTTCCTCAGGTTTCCAATGCAAAGGGAATGTGTATTAAGACAAGAAGGAAGAAGAAAATGTCAACCCTGTAGGTACTCCAGAAAATGAAACTTCAGATCCCTGCTGTATTGCTGTCTTGGCAGCAGAACAAGACCTGGGCTGTAGAATCTGGCTGTTAAAATTCACACTGTGCTCGGGTTAAACTATTTTTCAAGTTTATCTGTCTGAACATCATTGATTTAAGTCTGCAGCATTGACAAATTATCATTATAAGTTGTATTCTGCTCATGTCAGGGAGCTCCTTAGTGAGGGTAAACAGGGTAGGGGACATTTCTTACTTTTAGAGAGAAAAGAGGGGGGAAAGGGGAACATAGAGATGCAGTCACATTTCCAAGGTTACCCTGACTATCACTGATCTGAATCCTGAAGGAAGTGCCCTGAGACCCAGCATAGGGTCCTCTCCTGTAGTGTTGGGTTAGGAAACTTGCTAGATGCTGATATTGATTTAATCTTAGAGATAATCCATGCATAGGGTGAGGAGATGTGGAATAAACCTCTGTCTTTTCCAGCCAGACTAATGTGCTTGTGACTGGCATCTGGCAGCAATAATTTATTTGCAGGTTTCCTTTTGGGCTGCTTTGTTTTCATTCAGAGTTAAAGCAATAAGACTGAAATCCAGACAGCTCCTCAGCCTGGCTGTTATGTGAACAAGAGGGAGAGCTAATGAAAATAGCCTGTCGGTCTCCAGGACTGCAAACATGCACTGTGTGACCTGAAATTTCACATTAAAACGATCTGTCTAGAGGGCTTCTGGCTGAGAAGGCAACAATAAAGGACAATGGTTTCATGTAACCTTCCTGCATCTGAGCCTGATATCACAGAGGCTCCAGAAGCACAGTCAGGGCTCTGCCAGTTGTTTAGCTTGCCTGGGAGGAGCGGGGGCTGAGCTCCATAATGGATCTTATTCCTGGTGTTTCTCCACTTTGGAGGGAAATGAGCATTTTTGAAGATGATCCTGGTGTTGGTTTAAGCTGAAAAAAGGGGCTTGATGGTAGAAAACAGAATCTGGGAGCACAGAGCTCACCCATCCCGATGGTGATATAAGTGAAACATTATAAAAACACAGCCGTGAGGCTGTGTCAGGGTCTCTTAACAAGCAATGGGGTGTTCCTTCTGGGGGAAACTCCCAATAATTTAGAAATTTGGGGTTGGGTTGTTTTGGCTTTTTGTTGTTGTTGGTTTTTGGTTTTGGTTTGGTTTTTTCTGTTGTTGGTTTTTCTTTTTTAAGATTCGGCCAAACAAGGCAGCCTATTTGGCTTTTCCATTCTTTGGTCCTTAGCAAGGTTGGGTCACCAGATGTCCCTTCCAGCCCTGAGAATTCTGTGACTCTGTGGGTCTGTCCCTGCCTTAGGTGGCTCCTGTCCCCTTTGCCCATGTGGTGACTGAACCTGCTCCTGCCTTCCCAGGGAGTTTGATCCTGCCTTGAAAGAGGAATGGGAGGCAATGGGAGGAACTGCTCTGAGGTGCTGTGGTGTAGTGAGGAGCCTGCATGCCAGCTCACATGATATTTAACTCCCAAAGACAAATGTGACCTGAAATGGGATCTCCCCTATTTATAGATAAGCAGCTTGAGCCCGTCCCACCTGTCTGGCTAAGAAAAATGAAATTTTGATTTGCTTTTCCATGCTGTCTGTGGGTCCTGGCCCCTCACAGGCTTTACCCATTGCCCTTCCCACAACCTGACCTCCTCTGCCCCTTTGAGCTGCAGGAAACCCATACTGCCCCAACACACACCAATTCCCTGTAAGAATAGTCCAAAAAGGAATAAAAGAGAGAGCAAAAAGAGAGAAAAAGCCCTCTCTGGCATTGCTGTTGGTGGAGGCTCCCAGCAGTGCAAGGTGCTGCGGCGTGTGGCGGCATTAGGGAGCGAGCTCAGCGCACGCCGGCGTTGGAAGGCTCATAAATGTAATGAAGTCCCCGTGACACCTGCTCCTCTCCACTCTTTAAACCAGAGCCATTGGTCCACAGGGAACTGGGGCTTTAAAAATACAAATTATAGTAATTGTCTGCTGTGTTATTGGGAAGATTGTAATAAACGTGGAGCACAACACTGCCGTGCCATGAGCTGAATGCTGACAGGGTGCATAAATTGCTCCAGGTTTTGATTCCCCTCACCCTCCCTCTTTTTTTTTTTCTTTTTTCCTCTCCAATCCCCCCATCTAACAAATCATTGCATGTTAACATTGAATTCTGGAAGGTGGCAGTGTGAAGGAGAGAGGTGCCTGGGGAAAGCTTCATCCCTCCTCTGAGGGGTTTTAGCTGTGATGCCCCAAGGGCTGGAGACCTTGGTCCTTTCTCCCTGCCTGTCCCAACAGCCTCCCTCCCTCTTTGCTGCTCCCAAACCTCAGGGAAAGCACCAAGCAGTGTCTCCTTTGAGGGTGAGGAGCCCCTGGGAGCTGGGAGCAGCATTCATCAAGATGTTTTTAGGGTGCATGTGGGCATTCAGCAGCACATACCCTACCTGCACCATCCCTACTGCCAGTGGAGCAGCACATGCTCTACGTGCGTGTCCCTTCCTGCCCCTGGACCAGAGAGAGCAGAGCTGGTGTCCCTGCTCTGTCAGGGGTGCTGGAGCCATGGAAACTCCTCATTCAGGAATAATACAGGAGCTGGACTCTTCCTTCTTTAACTGGGCCTGTAGAGGATATTCCAAAGAGAATTGGTTTTTATTATGTCAAATCCCACTTGCAAATGGTTCTTTCACCTCCTTTTCTCTCTCCTTGTAATCTCTGGAGGAAGTGTCCCACATGGTAACATTGCAGTAAAAACCAAATTGTCTTCCCAACCTAGCAGGCTCTGACCCCCTGCCCTGCTCACACCCCGACCTTGCCATTCCCCCTTGGCATTTACAGCCAAACACTCCTGCCTGCAGAGAGAGCATCTGTGACAGAAAGCAGCTCTTTGACCACTTCAGCAGCTCCTCTGACAACGTTAATGAAATCCCATTTATATCATTCCAGCCATGCCGTGGAGGTCCCTGCTTTCCTGCTCCCACCTCCAGGCACTGCCTGCTTTCAAAGGTGCTGTACCCCAGAGGTGGCTGCACTTCAGACTTCTGCTACCTTGTGGCATGTGGTGATGTTTCATTAATATCCAGAACTTTGAAGTCCCTCATGTTACTTATTCATGCCCGTGGTCCCAGCAGACCTCGTGTTTGATGTCCATGTTGTGAGTTATTTAGATGCAGTCATTCTTTGTGGCAAATTTAAGCAGAGAGGAGAGGTTGTTCTTTAGGGCACTTGTGAAAAATTGCCCATTTTCAGCCAGGAGATCAGCTCAGGTGCATATTCAGAGATTTCTGATTCTGTGTTGGCATTCCACCCAGGTGCTCACAGCAGTTCTGTGCTGTAAATCCAGAGAAATCAGCTCTGCCCTTAACAAGGGCTACCTCATGCACAGCCAACACATCTGGGCGTTTGTTGCTCTGTGCTACTCAACAGACAAAGTCCTTCCTGTGTCCCAGGATGTGGAAATTAATTTAAAATTGCTAAATCTGGGCACTGTGGGTTGAACAACAGCATCAAGGTAAGAAACCTCCATCTCAAAAACACGGGAAAGCTTTCCCAGCCACCCACAAAGTCACAACCACATACAAGCTCGTCCTTTAATGATGATTTTCTGGCTATCTTTCAGTAATGATTTTTTTCTTTCTGTTGCAGATGAGTTTAGAAAATGATGATAAGAGAGCACGCACGCGATCCAAGTCTGTCCGAGGTGAGTGGGGCACACTGGGCTCTGCAGAGCTCAGCTCCCTGCACTTCCCTTGTTCCAAATAAGCTTTGGTTTTTCAAGTCCAGGCTTAACTCTTAACTGGTCACTACCCCTGCTCTAACCTCTCCTGAAATTTGTCTAAAAAACCTACAAACGTCCCAACCACAAAACTTTATAGGTTCTTATGATATTTAACCCTCATCCACTACATTCAGCTGAAGGAAAATAACAGGCAAATAAGGGAAAAAGCCCCCGTGCCTGCTTTGCTGTAGGGGATGGCAATCACTGGAGCTTCAGATCAGCTCCCAGGGCTTTCATCAGGCTCATTCTGCCAGCGGCTTTGAAGTCACACATCTGAGAGTGCCTGGCAGAAGTAGCTCATGCTGCAGAAGCAAATGGGCCATGCCCTGGCAGGGATGGGAGGACAAACAACTGGTTAATTGAGATTGATTGTGATTTATTTCTGGATTAGAAAAAAAACCCAAAAAAACCCTGAAATTCTGTGCATGTTTTCTCTCTGGGAGAAGGTGAGAGCTCTGATAGAGCTCAGGGTGTCACCTCAGGTAGTCCCATAGCCATGGGTGATGGTTACAGAGCAGCCTGTCTGTTTTTTGGTTCATTTTTGTGGCTGTAGATGCAACGAGTGACAAAGGTGGCTGGAAGTGAGGAACCAACAAGGTTGGAAAGGTGTGATGGCTGCAGAGACTGCAGCTTCACCCTACAGCTGGGCTGGGCCACCTTCCTTTTGTCCTCACCTTCCTTCCTCCTTGCTCTTTACAGCATCTGCACCTTTTAAAAACAAAACCAAACCCAGATGTTGCCAGCTGTGTTGAGCTGAGCTCGAATATTTGGATTTCATTGCTTTGTTGCACTTACACAAAGGTGCTCGTTCAGGTTGCAAATGAGACTATCCTGATTCTATTTATTTTCTCACACCCTGCCTTTTCCACACTTGAATCTGGATTTCTTGATGTGAAAAGGTAATTTATTGCCTGCACCCTGGGACTCGTCACTGCCTCCAGTTTGTTGAAGCTTGTGAGTCATCCCACTGGGAGCTGGATCCCAGGAAACCCAATTAGCTCAAACAAATTGAGCAAACGTGTTATGGTTTTTAGCCTGGGCAAATTTAGACTTGTGCTGAGGGAATTTTTTTTTCCTCTTGATTATTTGGATTCCTGGCTGGATGTAAGGTTTCAGCTGCAATTGTGAGATGGCTTTATGTTCTTGTTTTGAGCAGTGAGAAGCTCTCTTATTCACAGGTGGGGAATAATTCCTAAAAATCCTACAAACTCTTGTTTACCCTATACCCCAAATAACAAATCTCCAGCATATGTCTGAGCATTGGCATCAGTCTGATGGGACAGGGAGAGGAGAAAGATGCTGGTGTTATAGAGGTGAATGTGGCCATTGCAGGAAAACAGTTGTGAAGTGCGAAAGAAGAAATTGATGAGCATCTTTAAAGGGCAAAAAGAGAGATGAAGGCATTAGAAAACTCAGTCTTTATTTAGAAGTGTTTGAGTTACATGCATGCATGTCAGAATAGTTCCATTGACTTCAAAGTCATCACAGATTCAAAGAACAGAGGCAGTCCCTGATGCTGCCAGTGTGCACTCACCTGCCTCAAAAGCAGCACAGGTGTGAGGATTTACAAGGCAGGATTATAATTTGCTACAGGCTGGCATGCAACAAAGGACAACAGGAAAAATTGGCTCTTTCTTTTCCAAATGGGAGGAAACAGAAACCCAGCTGCTGTCAGGAGAGCTTCAGTCTCGGGGGGTCGGGCACCTCTGGTTTGTTTCTGACCTTGTGTTTGTTTCCATTGCTGCATCCTGCCCCTTGCCCAGTGCCCACGGAGCTCATCGGCCAGGAGGTGAGGTAAGGACCCTGCTCCTCCTTGGCCATGGGAGGGATGGGGAGGGCACATGGTGGGACTGGCTTGAGAGAAGCCCCTCAGCTGGGAAACCTGGGTGAGGGCAGCAAACCCATGGGACTAATGGGGTCTTCTATTAGTGGTTGTGTCCAAGTCCTCTGGGACAACTCATCAGGGGAATCACAAGAGTTAAAGAAATAAACTGCAGCTCTGGATGAATGACTTTACACAGGAGACCCTCCAGCCATCCTCTGTCCCACCCCAGATTTAAACCCCAGTCAAACCTAATGCCCAGGGTCTGTGTTTCAGCATCACTGGGGACACCATCCTACTAACCAGAGGTTTTTTTCCACGTATTTGTCACATCACTTCTGGTGCTGGATGCTCCTTCAGCCCCCCGTTCTCTGCTCAGTCACGGTGCTCCTGTTGTCACTCATTTAGCAGCGCTGGGATGCCAACAGCAGCAGCCAAAAGAGCAGGAGCAGAGCCTGTGCAGCCTCCAGAGCTTCTCATTAGATGTAACAGCCTCCCCTACCTGCGAGCTCCCCCTAAACCTTGCCCAGGGGCTTTGCCAGGGGTAGGAGCCTTTAACCTGGACAGGGGCTGCCTCTCCTTGCAGCCTCCCGCGTGTGTCAAAGAGTAATTGCACCTAAACCAACCCAATTTCAGAGCATTTTGCTCCTCCACTCTCGGATTACCCTGGAGAGCCGGGAGGAGCCAGCACTGGGCATGCCCCTTCTCCAACTTTTATTGCTGAACACTTGAGTGGAGGTGGTAATTGGAGCAGGTGACATATCTAAGGGGCAGGACAGAGTGCTCCACAAAGCCATCTCTGCAGCTGTCACCTAATTGCCTGAATAACTGGACGATTAATCGACTAATTGGAAGCAGGGCATCGTCTGCATAACAATAAGAAGCCCTTTTGTCAAGCAGATGAAGGCAGCGGAGAGGGGGGGGGAGCTGTTCGGTGTTGCGGCTCTTGAGGGATGGAGAGCAGCTTTAACAGACCTCGAAGCCCGTTTCCCCTTTCGGGACTCGTGCCAAAATACACGAAAATTCCCCAAAGGACAGTGGGGAGGGAAAGCCTGGCCCAGAGCATGTAGAGCATCACCTTTGTGCTGGTGTTTTTTAAAGGCATTAAATCAACAAAGTGAAGGCAGAAACATCCCAAATCGACACCTGCTTAGGCAAACCTCGATGCTGAACCACTTGTCTCTTTCCTACATACTTTTTACTGCAGTCTTCATCAAGCCACATTAAAAATGAGGTGATGGGTAATCTGCTTTAATTGATACAGGAAAACTTATAAAAGCCTGTAACGTCTTCATCAGAGCTGCTCCTGTTTGCCATTGAATAAGGCCTTTTTCAGGCAAGTCACTGGTGACATAAACACTGCTCTATCTTTTGGTGTGCAGCCACTGAAAGTGTGTGGCTGGGGCTGCTTGGGACAGAGCAGCCTCAGTCAGGCCTGAGGACAATTACAATTAAATAGACTTTTAGATCATAAGCAGCAAAGAGGGAAGCTCCCTCTCCCAATTGCACGTTAGTGGGATGAGATCTTGTCCTCTATGCCCTCGAGTGTCCTGCTGGAGAAGGGACACTGTGCTGCCAGGCCAGACCCCAGGTGTGGTGGGGCTGGGGCTGTGTGTGGATGCCAGGAGAGCTGGGAGCCATCCCACAGGAGATGGCACTGGAGGATGTGCAGCAGCGCCGGTTCAAGCCAGGTCACAAGCAAAAGACACAGCAGGAAGGGGGAATTTAAGTGGAGGAGCCAAGAGGGGCAGCTTCCACCTCCCCAGAGCTCTTAGGGGATGTGGTGCCACCAACTCACCCTCTCAGCATTTGCTTTGCTAACCTAAAGCCAGTCAGTCTCCCTGAAGGAAGGATTCCTACTCTCCTGACAGCTCAGCAGCACTGTCCTGCCCTGGTTTTGGGTTGAATTGAGGTTTTTGAACACAAAGATCTGACTTGTATTCTAGGGAGTTGAACCATTAATAACCCACCAGTGCTCCCAGAGCTGCTGCACCCATTAGTGCAGCCAGACCCTCTGTGTCCTCAGCTTTCTGCAAGGGCTGAGCTCTGCTGAGAGCAAAACTCTGAGTCCCTAAAGCCTGGCTTGGCACTTGGTGCTATTTAATGTTATCCCATGTCTTTTACTCTGAGAATAACAGGCTGGCCAGATCCCCTCTGGGCTGGTGATGCCTTCTCCCTTTGCACTGTCATCAAGAGATTTCATTAGTGCTTCCAGCTTC
>NW_005054337.1:1398893-1456418 GCF_000277835.1 Geospiza fortis | reverse complement strand
AAATCCTCAGACATCAGGCAAGTCACTTGGGCATCCTATAATCAATGCCATAATCTGGTTTTGCCAGAAAATGTTTGCTTTAATGCTCCTTATCTGGAGCCCTTACAGCTCCTGAAGCTGGGACTAATTACCCCTGCAGGGGAGGCTTGTGGTCCCCTGTGAGGGATGCTCAAGTGAAGGCAGCAGTGGCTGTGAGCGGGCTCAGAGCTCCCTGCAAGCCTTTAACTCATCCTCTTCTGCAGAACAGCAAGAAAAAAATTGCAGGGATTTGGGAGATCTCATCACCTAAATCCCATCCATTCCCCCAAAAGTGAGGTTTTGAGGATTTTAGTCCTGGGGATCTCCATCCAACACGTCTGGCTAAAACCTCCTTGATAAAGTCGCAGTCTGCTCTTCCCCAAAACACACACATTTCTTACTGGAAGTGGCCCCAGCTCCCTGACAAGCCACCAGATAAGGGAAAATCCCATGTTTTTCCTCCTGAGAAAAAGAAAACTGGAGAGTAGCAGCAGGGAGGCAGAGTGCAGTAGCTGTCTGCCTTTAAAAGCCTGCTCTCACACATGCAAATCTTTAATTAAACACACTCATAAAACTATAGCAAACTGTTCATCTAATTAAATGGGGTGAGTAATTTCATTAATTTTTAGCAAACTGCAAGGCTGCTCTCCTGCCCTCCTCCCTTGGAATTCAAAGGGACAAACAGAACCATTTGAAGGAAATTAACTTCCTGCTTGCAGTGAGCTTGTTCCTCGGGCACAGGACCTGTTTAACTGACTGTAGGTGATACAATCCTCATTAATTCTCTTGCTGTTCCTGATGGTTGCTTGTTTCCCTCCCCAGCTGTCCAACCCCAGGCTGCAATGGCTCAGGACATATCCGTGGGAAGTATGCGAGACACAGAAGGTGAGGTGGGGTTTGAGGCAGAGGGGATGGAAAAATGTGAGCAACAGAGCCAAAGACAGGCATTCACCAGAGAAAGTCTGGTTCAGAGCAGCAACTTAACTTGTCTGCCCCAAATCTTCTTGTTTCTGGCTCTCCATCAGTCCCCAATGGATTCTGGAGGGATCTGCTTCTCCAGACTCACAGCAGCCTTCCTATAGACCCCAAACTTGGCCAGAAGTGCCTGACTCAGCTGTCTGGGGTTGGTGGGAGCTGCTGATGGGCAGAGATTTTGGTCTGCCTTTATGGATGGGGAAGGCAAATGCGAACATATTGGCTGCCTTGGAGGTCATGCAAGCCTTAACTGAGGGTTTTCATCACCCCATGAAACATGAAATTGGAGCAGGTGGGGCTAGTTCTGCACCCCTGCCTGGTTTCATCCCCAACATTAGTCCCGGGATGCCACATCCCAGCATTTGTGCGCTGATTTCCTGAAAAAATGTTGATGTAGTTGCACAAAGTCAAGGTCTAAGAGCACATGTGGCCACAGAGGTTAAACCAGCTAAAAATCTGGGGTGCTGGATGATTTTTTTGGTAGGATTTGTGTATTTGTCTCACTTATGTTTGCCTAACCAGTTGGGATGAGGTAGCCAGGTGTCTCTCACTCAGCAATGCCTCCACTCTGCTCCTTGATCCCATCTGCAGTTTACAAAGCTGCCCTCTAGCCAAGAAGAGGAAACTTCAGGATGCTGAGGCCGAACATCTGGTGTCCAAGAGGAAATCCCACCCTCTCAAGCTGGCCTTGGATGAAGGCTACAACGTCGACAGCGACGGCAGCGAGGAGGCCGAGGCCAAGGAGGAGTCTGGCTCTGATGAGTCCGAGGGGATGCTGGAGGAGGACGAGGCAGAGGCCATGGAGCAGGAGGAGACCCACAGCCCCGAGGCAGCAGAAGGTGCTTCATCATTATTGATGGCAGAGCTGGGTTCTGCAGGTGAAGAAAGAACAGGAAGTGTTAACAGCCAGGAGTTACTGCTCCTCTGGATTATGTACAGGATGGGTCCCTCAGTTACTGGGGGGACCCGTTGTTGGGTAGAAGCACAGTGGCAATGCTTGGGTTAAGCTGAGAAGGAACAGCGTCTCCAGTGTCTTAAAAATGAGAGCTTTTCCTTCAGGGATGCTCCCTAGGGACAGACCCATGGAAAACACAGAGGAGCTGACTGAGTGATGGGGGTCCCACGCAGGTGCCATGAGGGGCTCAGCAGGATCCTCCTCCCTGGACAGATCTGGCCACTATCCAAGAGCAGAGGAGTGGCAGGAAAAGGACATGGAGAAGGACATGGATTTTCAGCTGGGGTCCTGACGCTGCCTTGCTCACTGGTTTGGAGCCCTGGCCTGGGGAGCACAGGCACTACAGGTGGCAGGGGGCAGATGGTGCATCAGAGTCCCATGTGGAAATCCTCTTTCCACTTGCCATACCCAAATTCAATAAATTTGGATGCTCCCGAGTTGGAACTTCCAGGTTCTGGTTTCAATTAAGTTTAAGCACAACAAAGTTGTATTTTATGAGTTTATATAATTACTTTCTTTGCCTCCTTTTTTATTCCCTCTTCTTTTCTCTTCTCCCTCATTTTCTCTTTTTACTCCTTTCTCCTTTTCCTCCTTTTCCCATTTCCTCTTTTTTTTTTTTTTGTTCTTTTCCATCTTTTCTTTCCTTCCCCCTTCTTCTTTCTATTCCTTCTTTTCCCCCTTCAGAGAGAAGCCCAGCAAAATCAACCCACTACGGACAAAACACAGCAACAAGTACATCTGGGCCCAGCAAGGCCAACTACAGCAGCTACCAAGAAATAATCGCCAACTCCCTCCTAAACTTAGGCCAAATAGCAGAGGAAACCCTCGCCATCGAAGGGCAACTGCCTGAAGCGGAGCTGCAGGGCTCCAAGCCAGCATCCAACGTCGTGCATTTGGTCCGCGAGGATGCAGGAGAGGAGTTGGTGGAGGAGGAGTGCGACAAGGAGATCATCATCCAGACGGAGGACGCGGAGGAGGTCATCGAGGTCACTAGCGAGCGCAGCAGCGAGTTGTGTCCGGAGCCCCGGGACGACACGAATGGAGAGGAGTCCTGCAAACTGGAAAAGGCTGAAGCAGAAGAAGAGGATGAGGAGGATGATGATGAGGAGGATGACGAGGAGGAGGAAGAGGAGGAGGAGGATGATGAGGAGGAGGAGGAAGAGGAAGAAGAGGATGAGGAAGAGGAGGAGGAGATGGCTCCTGAAGTGATCTGCGAGGAAGCTCCTCACACTTCTCAGGACCCCCAGAAAAGCCACTGTGAAGGGCAGTTCAGCCCCAAGCCCGAGTACTCGGTCATCGTGGAGGTGCGCTCGGATGACGACAAGGATGACGACGCCCGCTCCCAGAAATCAGCCGTGACGGATGAGTCGGAGATGTACGACATGATGACCAGGGGCAACCTGGGGCTGCTGGAACAAGCCATTGCCCTGAAAGCCGAGCAGGTGAAAATCGTGCGGGAGCCCAGCCGGCTGCCAGGAGAGCACGTGAAGCACTTCCAGGTGGAGGACAAACAGAACAAACCGCTGGACAGCATCCGGAAGAGCTACTACGGCAAAGGTATGGGACAAACCTTTGTGTGTCTCCCTCCTTCCCATCCCTGGTGGAAGAGCTGAACTTATGCAGCTCTGTGAGCTTGGTCTGCTCAGCATGGACCATTAGGCTGATGTGAGGAGAGTTCACACCCCACAGGGGGAATTCAACCACAAATCCTCAATGCCCAAAGGGGTGGGGACATCCTTGAGGTCAGTAGTGAGTGCATAAAATGATGGTGTCCTCTACACTGTCACAAGGGTTCCTCCCTCTGAGTAGAGGAATTGCTTGGCTAAATTGTCAGTTAACCTTGAAAATTTCAGCCTGAGCAGAAGGGCTGGATTAAAATCCAAGTGGGTTTTAAAGTAGTGGTACGAGTCTGACCACAGAAACATGAGGGCAGGGACTTCGGCATCCCCTAGCTCTGAGCCAGGCTGCCTGCTCAGTCACTGTGAGTGTCTCCATGCTGTGAGCTGTGTCAGTTCCTAAAATCACTTTGCCAATTTCAATTTTTGAAACTTCCAGTGTTACGCTTCCAACTCCATGGAAAAAACCTCCAAAGCCAAAGGTTTCCCCCTGCTTGACTGGAAAGGCAGTGAGAATCATCCTCAGCACTTTCCACTTCTTCCCCTCCAAATCCACTAACCTGCTTCCCCCTGCTCTTTCCCCACAATCCTTAGATCCTTCAAGACCTGAGAAGAGAGAAATAAAATGTCCAACTCCTGGCTGTGATGGGACCGGACACGTCACGGGACTTTACCCGCACCATCGCAGCCTCTCCGGCTGCCCGCACAAAGACAGGATCCCCCCCGAGAGTGAGTACATGGTGGCATACCAAGGGCTGCTTCCATTAGTCTGGAGCCTCATTTTCTTGGGGGAATTTCTCAAATGATATGAATTTTATGACATCAAGTCTGATGTTATTCCTCGGAGTATAACAAGAGTTTTTGGTGTGGGATGATTATGACATCAAGTCTGATGTTATTCCTTGGAGTGGTGTGGGATGGTGATTTTCCAAGTTGATCCTGGATGCTGTTATCCACCAAAGTGTTATCGCTAATCACGGGAAACATGATGGGGATTTACTTGGAAGTCCTGTCCTTCTTAAAGGATTTTTAGCACCATCCTGTGGAGAATGAGATCCCTTCTCTGAAAATCAAATAGGGGCTTTAAAAATGCTTGCCCATCTCCAGAGGTGTGTTAAGCAGAGCCCTCCTTTACACTGAAGTAGCATATTTTTCCCTACCTGGGACATCATGATGGGAAAAAAGGGATATTATTCTACCGTGCTGTGCAAATATGTTGCCACGCAGGAAAGGAGTGATGAGTGATTCAGGATGTGCAGGATTGCTGAGTCTCCTGTGCCCTAATCTCTCCAGAATTCCCAAAGGGCTATACCAAGATTCACCTATTCTACAGAAAATATTTATCATCCTCATAACAGATTTTTGTATATACATATGCACAGAGAGATTGCATTTCCACCTCTCTACCAGCATCCTAAATAACTTTCCCTGTATAGATACATAAAAATCAGTGTTGTATGTTTATGATAATGGCATAATAGACCAAAAGAAAGAGGAACCCTTCCTTATCAGTAATTTCTAATGTTGCAGACCTGACATAAACACAGAACTGGAAGAAACAAGGAGAAAGGACAGTTATCTTCACAGGCTGGAATGCAAGCAAAAATATTAATAAATAACTAACACAAGCTGTGGGCTTTACAAAAGCTTGCAGATCAAATTATTTTCTTTACTTTTAAGGTCAGCACTGCAGGAAGCAATAATCCTGAAGATTAAAAATAAAAAAAAAATCAAACAAAGACTAGTCCTAAGGATAAAAGCAGAACTACAACTTCAATCACTTAAAACTACCTGAAACTGGAGACCTGGTTCCAAAACTGGGGTGGAGAGGAGGGGCTGGATGGGGGAAACTGGATTGTAATCAGAAAATGGGGAGGAAGCCCAGGCTGTGTGCAGAGATGCTAACCTAGTGCTGACCTGGGCACTGCTGCCTTGTAAATCTTTTACTTTTTCCTCTACAAACTCTAATTACAGCATTTCACATTCCCTGATTTCTAGGAAACCAGCGTACAAGGCTTGATGATTTTCTCTTTTTTTTTTTTCCTCTCTGATTTTTATTAAGTTGTTTTTCTTTCCCTCCCCTTCTCCCCTTCCCCTTCTTGCTCCCAAGTCCTGGCGATGCACGAGAACGTGTTGAAATGCCCCACGCCCGGGTGCACAGGACAGGGTCACGTCAACAGCAACCGCAACACGCACAGGAGGTACCGGCTTCGGCTTCTTCTGTCACAGCCACGGGGTGACAGGGTGGGGGAATGGCTTCAAAATGACAGAGGACAGGGTTAGATTGGAAGAAATTCTTCCCTGTCAGAGTGATGAGGCCCTGGCACAGGTTGCTCCAGCCCTGGAAGTGTTCAAGGCTGGGTTGGATGGGGCTTGGAGCAACATGGGATAGTGGAAGGTGTCTCTGCCCATGGCAGGGGGGTTGGAATGAATTGAGCTTTAAGGTCCTTTCCATCCCAAACCATTCTGTAGAATTTCATGATTCTGTGTTGATGAGGTGCAAGGTGAATTTGTCTTGTTGATTGAACTTGTTCAGTGTGGAGGAAGCAAACACTTTTCTCACAGGCTTAATGTAGCTCTGGATCTGTGAAATGAAGGTTTTTGTGCTCATTCTTCATGCTTGGTTTCCTTCTCTGTTTTTCTTCTCCTTCAAAAAAACCACAAAAACCCCAACCAACTCCCACAGTTTATCTGGGTGCCCCATTGCTGCTGCTGAGAAATTAGCCAAATCACATGAAAAGCAACAAACCCAGTCTGGTGATCCTGCGAAGACCAGCTCCAATTCTGACCGGATACTCAGGTAAGGGGGACAGGAAGACTCAGCTCCATGTCCCCACCCTGCCCCAGCACTCCCTGCCCTGCCACGCTCCCAGGAACAGCAGCCACAGCTCCAGCTGTATTTTGATACTGCTGAGTCCTGTTATTATGATCATAGGTCTCGCCAAGGTGGGGAGATATTTAATTGATGATCCCAGGGAGAGCATTGAGGACAATGAATTGCTTCTGTAGCATCAATTAATGCTGAGGCTACAGGCCAAAGGGTTTTAGCAGTGCAGCGGAAGGCACTTGTGCCGATTGCTCCGCAGCACAAACTGCCAGCCAGGGCTGGTTGTTATATCAGCGTTATAAGAAGGGTGGGCTTGGGGAGGGGGGAGGAGGAGGAGGAGATTTAGGCTACACACAAATCACTCCATGGCAGTTGTGCATTCAAGTCCACCTGCTTTTCTTCCTTAGCCTGCAGGTTTCAGAGGAGAGGAACCTGCCGCTCGTTTCCAAACCAGTCACATTAATTTTGATACTTTGCCCATCTCTCTCTTCCCGAGAGAAAGGGCTGTCTCCCATTAAGGATGTCCCTGATAGATGCTGGCTTCCGTAGCTGATGTGATTCACAAGGCTACAGATGGATTGGAATATGGTTGGTTATTCTGCAACGAGAGCGGGATAAAAACCGCGGTGCGAGCCCCGAGCAGCCCTCCCACAAAGGCAACGAGCTCTGATTCATTTATTTATTTGCTCCCCAGGACTGCTGGGCACCCTGGTGCTCCAGCTCTCACTACTTTGGAAAGGCCATTTAGAGCAATTACTTATTTATTTGCAGCGGAGCCCGCGCAGAGCGCTCTGAGCGCATCACGAGGACGGTCCATGCTCCAAGGAGCTCCCGCTCCAAGAACTCTCTGGTGGAAAGAGGTCACGGGAAGGAGAATAACAATAGGCCATTTATATACAATTTATATGCAAGACAAATTGATTCATGATAGGCAGCCCCGTGGCAGCGGGTCTCTAGGAGGGACTGAGGCAAGGGGGAGGCCCTGGTGCCTCTGCAGTGAGCCTGCAGCAGGGAGCTGAGCTGAACTGGGGTCCTTGTGCCTTTGTGTGCCACCCTGTGTCATGGGTCCCATGAGGAAGTTACTGCCCAAGTTGGTTCTCTTCTGGAAAGTGCTGCCACACCATGACAGCCTGCAAGAACATTGTGCTGGATGAGGGTGACAACTGGATGTTTTGCTTAAAAAGACGGGGAAAAAAATGATGGTAGAAAAGGACAGAAAAAATAAAACTGGAGTCTGAGAGATCCAGATCAGATGCAGACTTGCTGAGGGAGAGCAAAAGGGCTGTTACTGCCTCCTCGTCCCCAGGAAGCCTTTAGGAACAAGGTGCAGCTGTGCCCCCATTGTGTCTGGTCCCATCTCAACAGTCACCTCGTCAAGGAAATAAAACAATAATTGCTGTTCATTGTTTCATCCTCAGGCCTATGTGCTTTGTGAAGCAACTGGAGATCCCTCAGTATGGAAGCTACAGGCCCAACATGGTCCCAGCAACCCCCCGGGCCAACTTGGCCAAGGAGCTGGAGAAGTACTCCAAGGTCACCTTCGATTATGCAAGTTTTGATGCTCAGGTTTTTGGCAAACGCATGCTTGCCCCAAAGATTCAGACTAGCGAAACCTCACCTAAAGCCTTTAAATGTAAGTTGGGAGCAGGGATGGACTCGGTTTTTGCATTTTTTGCCTTTCTCAGCATGTTGCAAGGCTCTTGGGATTGTGGTTTGGGTAATGGGAGACTCTTGGGGCTGAGCTGGGATGGGGAGGGTCAGGTGAGTCCCAAGGTGGGTGCCTTTGATGGGGAGGGGCGTTCATGGCTGCTGGGATAGCTTTGTTTGGAAGAGAGTCTCTTTGGCTTTGGGAAGAACTGTGGTGGGAACATTAATCTGAGTGATGTCTTGAGGTAGGATAAGTTACACAGTTGTCCTCAGTTGGTCCCCATTGCTTTGCAGCTCATATCTATTGATCTGGCTTTCCTCATCTAGCTAAATGGATTACAGTTTTCTTCTCTTCCATTTTATATATGACCCACTCCCCTCATTTGTCTTCCCTGCCATGCTCTGCTCTCCAGCTCTACCTATCGATCACCCACCTCTATCTTCCAGCTCTTTCCTATCATAGCCAACCACCCCTGCTCTGTTCTGAGGACTTTGCACTGGCTATAACCCTGGGTGAAAATGAAATGACTGAATAAACCCTGAGGGGTCGGGCTACCAAAGGCAAGAGGGGCACTGCATGGGGACACAGCCCTTGCAAATGTGTTATCTGACCCGAACTGTGTACCTCAAGATATTTTTTGAGGGGCAAAAGAAAATATTTAGGAGCCCATTTTGTAGAAGTCAGCGGCCCCAAGAGGGCTTTCTGTCTGGCTAATCCCACTTCCACAATCCTGTTTAATCCTGATGCAGCTGCTCTCTAAAAAGTGCTCGTACTTGAAAGCATCCCGGTTGTTGCACTACAATGGGAGCGCTCTTTATTACAGTACTAAATCTGTACAGGATCAGACAATGAAATTGGATGGAGGCCAGAGAGCACAACTGCCACTGTCATCCTGGGTTAGGGCTGATGGAAAAGTAATTTGTTTCCCAGTACAAGTGATTCTCTCGCTGAATAGATTGTGTTATTTGCAATATTAGCAAAGAATTTTCAGGGTAATTGTACTGACAAAAATAATTCCAGCAGACCCACTAGGATAATCCTTTCTATTTTTTCTCATCACTTATTTCACTAATTTGCTGATTGCGAGTCTATTAGTGCTAGAAATACTTATGAAATGGAAAAGCATCGCTGAGCCTACGGTGTGAAATTGAAATTGGCATCTCCTGATCCTGGATATTGTCAGGTTGGGTTGGCAAATACTCACACCCCGCCTCGAAGATGTGGATTAAACCGGACAGGAAAACAAGCAGCCAGACACAAGAATAACCATGTGGGCAAGCCTCCAATGAGTTAATCAAAGCGACAGGATGAATATGATTGCCAATCATAGCAGGGAAATCTGCTCCTTTCACTGAGAACTTATTTTAAAGAGATCTTCATCCAGAGGGATTTATATTCCCCCGCATGTGTGTGCGTAACTCCCATTAATGTCAATATGCATTATATACGCACGCAACGAGGAAGAAAGCAGGGCTGGGGAAGATTAGTATTTTATAGTGTCTTATATTACGAGTTTGTAATGGGAATAATGAAATCACTTTGCTCCGTGGCTGCATCAGCTGAGGTTGGCTTTGTTTTGCCATGATCAGGCCAAAGCTTATGAGTCTTCCCTGTGTGAGCCTGTCACTAAAGTGGGGATGGTTTCCCCCAGAAAGAGCATGGTGGAATGAATTAAGGATTTGAAGATTTTGATACTTGATTCAGAATACAATCCTGTGACTGTTCTAAATGAGATGATCTCCTGTTCGCACCCACTGAAACTACTGATGGCCCCTAAATGGGATCAGCTTCAAGCTTTATTAATAAGGAATTATTAGTTGTTATTATTAGGGAAAGTTTTATTGT
The DNA here is from genome assembly GCF_000277835.1 of Geospiza fortis. Taxonomy (NCBI): domain Eukaryota; kingdom Metazoa; phylum Chordata; class Aves; order Passeriformes; family Thraupidae; genus Geospiza; species Geospiza fortis. The sequence continues at coordinate 1,446,534 of NW_005054337.1, read as the reverse complement.
GCATCCACCCTGAGAAATATTTTCATTTCACAGGTTATGAAGAGAAATTGCATCTCCAGGCTGGTTTGCTGCTGCTGTGACACACAGGAGCAGAGCAGCAGCGTGGATATGTGCAGCTGTGCAATAAATCCTGTTACTCTGGCATATTTAAATGATATGTCAGCTGTCAGAAAATCCATATTTCACCAGTGTCATCCTTGGAAGCTCATATTTTATGACCATGTGTTCTCTATTAATGCAATTTTATAAATTTAAAGTTTTCAAACACAGTACTAGCAATCTCCTGGTAAGGCAGCCCTGCAGATAAGTTATGGACAGAGAGAGAACAATAAAAAATGAGTCAGGAAGTTTTTCTAAGCTTTCTCCTTTAACTGCTTCCACCGAGGAACAGCTCTAATGAGGAAAAGCACTTGTGTTTTGGGTATTTATGGCAGAGTCAGTTAATGAATTAACCTTTCACACCAAGCACAAGCTGCAGCCAGCACTGCTCCTGTTGCACGTCCCAGGCAACAAACCAGCCCCTGGATTGGGAATAACCCCAGGAACTGTGCATACATTAACCATGTCACGCTGACTTAACCTTCCCCTGCTGCTCATGCCGCTTCTACATTAGCCTTGTGTTGTTCCTTCTCTTTTTTATTCCAGCCAAACCTTTTCCAAAGGCCTCTTCCCCCAGCCACAGCCCCTCCAGCAGTTACGTGAAGAGCACTTCATCTTCCTCCACAGGCTTCGACTACTCCCACGACGCTGAGGCTGCGCACATGGCGGCCACCGCCATCCTCAACCTCTCCACCCGCTGCTGGGAGATGCCCGAGAATCTCAGCACCAAGCAGCAAGAGGCCCCTGGCAAGGTGGGTGAATGTGGCCAGGAGCCACTGCCCAGCGGCCATACTTGGAATTCAGGATGGGAGAGACGCCTTGGTTTACCCTTCCTTTCATTTTGTTTTTTAAATATAGAAGCAATGCAGGCATTCATCCAAAATCACCCTTTTGGCTCCTCCCTTTGGGTTTAGAGGAGGGAATCTTGGCTTTTTGAGTGATGTGGAGGTGCCTTGTGGTTCAAATTTCCAATGTGAGATGAACATCAATTCCAAGTCTTGGGCTGAGACTGGATATTAGGAAATATTTATGACTTATGATGGTCAAGCCCTGGAACTTGCTGTCCAGGGCAGCGGTGGAGTCACCATCCCTGGAGGGATTTAAAGGACATGTGGATGTGGCACTTGGGGACATGGTTTAGTGGAGAGCTTGGCGGTGCTGGGTGAATGTTTGGACTTGATGGTCTCTGAGGGCTTTTCCAACCCAAACAATTCTGTAATTCCATGATTCTCAGAGCTGGTTTCAGTTGTTTCCCGATCTGTATCTGGTGCCATTTGAAGTTGCCCAGTTGTGTCCAGTCTGATCTCCAGCTGTTTTTCAGAGGAACACAGGTTTTGCCAAAGTCCCACAGAGAACTTCCAACACTGGGCAAATGTTTTGGATGCCATGAAGCATCCTGAGTGGTACTAGATGCCTGTGTTCAATCAACTGAGTCAAAATGCCAAGGCTTGGTTGGATGGGACTTGGAGCAACCTGGGATAGTGGAAGGTGTTCCTGTTCATGGCAGGGAGGCTAGAATGAGTTGAGCTTTAAGGCCCTTTCCAATCCAAACCATTTTAGTAGAGGGGTGCCTTTGCATGACATGTTCCTGAAATATTTAGGAAAGAGCAACCCTTTTTATTCAGTTCCTCCCACCTGACTGTGGAGAGGATGGGATATGAATACCTGCCCACTGCACTGCAAGAGACAAACAGGGTCAAGATCCCCATGGGGACCTTCTGGCAGCTGCTAACATTGGTTGTGTTCCCAACCTTCCAGTCCATGGACATTGAGGTGGATGAAAATGGGACTCTGGACTTGAGCATGAACAAGCACCGCAAGCGGGAGAGCACCTTCCCCAGCAGCAGCAGCTGCAGCAGTAGTCCCAGCATGAAGTCTCCAGACGTGTCCCAGCGCCAAAACAGCACCAGTGCCACGAGCAGCACCATGACCTCCCCCCAGTCCAGCCAGACCTCCCGCCAGGACGAATGGGATGGGCCCATTGACTACACGAAACCAAACCGCCAGCGGGAAGAGGAGCCAGAGGAGGTGAGCTGGGCCTCTTCATGCTTGAATAACAGCTCAGGGGACATTGAATGCCTTGTTTGCCTGCACAGTTGTCCTGTTTTCCCTAGAAACCCCAGTTTGTCCATTGAGCCAAGGAAAGAAATATTCCTGGCTTTGTCAGTGCTATCAGATATCAACCAGGCAGAATCTTGCTTTTTGGATCTGTTGAGATGCCCTTGCAAAGGAAGAACCCACCATTTGACTTGTCCTGGGTCTGCAGTGTTTTCTTCATTGTAAATCCTGTCATCTCCCTTGCAGCAGTGCTGCTCCTGGTGATGTTTTTCAGGATGATTTATATCTGCCATTAGCAGCTACAGCCCTGCATGGCACTGACATTAATCCTGCAGGTGGGGAATCCAGCCATGACCCCCAGATGGGGTGGGGGTTCTGGCTCTGAGACCATCACCTGCCTCTCTGCCCACAGAGAGGCTGCTGAGGAAGAGTGTGAGGGGGTTGCACTGAGCTTCATTCCTTCAAGACCTTGAGAAAGCCACGTGTAAATCCCTTTACAGACGTGGCTTACACAATTCTCCTAAAACCCCAGGAAATTCCAGGCTGTTGGATCTCTGGGCTGGGTGCTCTGAGGTGCTTGCAGGGGGCTCAGGAGTGCTGGCAATGCTGCACTAACCCTTAGCTTTGGTGAACTTGGGATTTTTTTCCCACCACAGCTCAGCAGCAATGACCACACCACAACTCTGCCCCTTCCCTTGCAGTCAGAACCTGCTGCTCACTCTTTTGCCTCCTCGGAAGCTGATGAGCAAGAAGTGTCAGAGGAGAACTTTGAAGAGAGAAAATACCCAGGTGAAGTTACTTTAACCAACTTCAAGCTGAAATTCCTCTCCAAGGACATCAAGAAAGAGCTGCTCACGTAAGTCGTACCTTCTTGTCTCTTCCTCCAAAATCTATTAATATGTACTTAGCCAGGATGGTTGGAAACAAAATTAGAAAGCACATTATAGAAATAAGACTGTAGCTCCCTTTCCTACTGTGATTGATCTTACTCATCCTCCTACAACTGCTGATCAATGAGGCAAAATATGTTCCTACATTACTTTGCAGTGATGAAGGCAACCTGAGAGCTTTGTGCTCTGAATTCATGGACAGGGTTGTGGGAAACTCCTTTCAGGGCCAGTTTTTCCTGGTATTTTCCTGCAAGAATGTTTCTGGCACAGTGATGGCCCCTACCCAATGTCCTAATCCCCTGTTTTGGGACACTGGCTGATGTTGTGGAGCCAAGAGCACCCAAGGGAGCTCAATGCCTTCTTGAAGAAGGTGTTGAACACAACATTGAGAAGACAGGATTTGTTGGCTCAGAGCAATGGGTCCCAGCACTGTGATACTGCAGGAACACAAAATGTGACCTGAGGTTGCAGCAAATTTGCTGTTGTGTTGCATTTTGCATTGGAGAGAGACCTTGACCCAGCTCACATCTGTCTGTCCATTGAGTGGGTGGAAGCACAGACCCAGACCTACCCTATTGGATGGAGTATGGCTCTGCATCCACACCAGTTCCCACAGGAATGGTTAATGATTTAGGGTTTGAGCCAAACACAGCAACTTGGACCTGGCTCTGGTCTAACAGCACGTCAGGATCAGCCTGGAGGTTGTGATGGGGAGATTTCCCCTCCGAGGCATCCCAGCTGTTCCTGGCTTCTTTCCCGTGCATCTGACCCTCCCACACATCTCACAGGGAGTTGGTGGGCACTGCTTTGCTGATCTCATCCAACCCACTCGTTATCTGCAGCCAGGCAGGGAGGAGATCTGTGGGGGCAGAGCAGCAGCAGCATCTTCCCTAAATGAGCAAAGCTCAGACCAGCTGCCCTCCACAAAGCTCTAAAGGGTTTTTTAAAGCTCACCAGTGATGTGAACAGCAGTTTCTGAGCTAGAGCCCTGAAGTCCTCCTGTGCTTTAATTTTATTGTGATGGTAGAGAAATTTCCTGAATGGAAAAAGCCCTGGAATAAATAAATGGTGTCATGGGCAGCCCTGAGCCTTCCCTCTCCATTTAATATCCTTGTTCCTCTCTGGCCCAGGGGCTGTAATGAATTAGCTGTAGTTAACTCAGCAGCAGACTCGCCTGCTGTGTCTGATGCTCTGTGTCTGGGTGCAGTTCGTGTGCCATTTCCAGGCAGGTGCCCCTCACCTGGATCTGCCCATCACCCCCAGGCACAGCCAGGGCTTACTGTCATTCCCTTTTGGCAGCAAACAGTGATTGCAAGCTTTTCTTTGCAACTGTAAGGGCTGGGAGGAAAAAAAAATCATTTCAGAAAGATGAAATCTGAAGCACCTTATCTGAAATCTGAACAAGATGATTCCTGCAGCCAGAGTATGGCAAGAATGATCCAACCTGGCAGCAGCCGGGGGTGGCCACGTCTGTCAGGCTGTGCCACCCATCAGGCTGTGTCAGTCCCCCACTGCCACCAAGCCCTCCCATCAGCTAAAGGTTTTAAACACTTTCTTTGCCTTTGCCACAATTTTTTTCTCTTTTTTACCCCCCCCCAATTGTTTTTAGGATCCTTATGATCTTTTAGAAGTAAAAAGGGAGGAAGGGGAGCTGAAACGAGAACAGCTGGTTTATATCCATGCAAACATAGAAACACACAGCAAGATCTGATGGATGGGACTGGTGTCAGGGGTCTGGGAGCAGGGCTGGACTGAGACACCCCAGACAGGCCCTGAGGGGGCTCTGCTGGCTCTGCCCACCCGTGGATCCTGGGGAATCCATTCCTTTCCCACGCTTATGCTCTTTGTTGTTGTTGTTGCCCAGTTGCCCAACCCCAGGCTGTGATGGCAGTGGACACATAACGGGGAACTATGCCTCTCACCGCAGGTGGGTGGACATTTTCTACGTGCTTTGAACTTTAAAAACAACTTTTATTTTCTTTTGGTATAGTTTGTGACCATGTGGATAGTTTGGTTCTGTTTCCTCCCCCTTCTGTTGCCCCTCTCCCTCCCCATGCCCCAGCCCTTTTTCTTTTTCCTTTTTCTTTTCCTTTTTTTTTTTTTTTTTTTTTTTTTTTTTTTTTTTTTTTTTTTTTTTTTTTTTTTTTTTTTTTTTTTTTGCTTATCCAGATATTCCATCTCTTCTCTTTCAGCCTTTCTGGTTGTCCTCTTGCTGACAAGAGCCTCAGAAACCTCATGGCTGCCCACTCTGCTGACCTCAAGTATGTTTGCGCTCAACTTGGAACTCCTTTTTTTTTCTTTATTTCCACCCTTTTTTTCTCTCTTCTCCCTTCCTGCCCCCACACCTCTTGCTCTGCTTTTGCTTTTCCATCCCCTCCCCTCTCCTTTCAAAGAGCTGATCAAAACCTGCCTGCGAGGAGCTCTGGTGGAGTCCAGCTTCCAGCTGCTGCGTTGAAGAGGCAATGGCATGGAGGAAGGATAATTTTGGGGAGGGGGCTGATGGCAATGATTGGAAATAACCTGGATGCCTGGCAGGTTTCCTCTGGGCATTGTACACATGTTATTTTCCTTTTCACTTGGCGTCTTTTCCTAAGCTCTTGTTCCCTAGTTTGGGTCATAACCCTTTTCATTTAACATTTTTGTCCATCTCAAATAATCCAGAGCCTGGATTTATTTTTGGGTAGAGACTCAGCTGGGAGCTCACTGCCAGCACACAGCAAAGCCAGCCCTTTTGGAGAACCTGGAGTGCTATTTTTATGCTACTTTTTAGGGGCTGTTTGGGATGTAGTGAGAGAGGTTCCTCTTCATTTCCATGATTTGTGAGGGAATGAAAGAAGGAGTGAGCAAATGCTTGGTGAGGCCAGATCCTGAGCCAGTGGTCGAGGGCTCACAGAAATCCAAACTTCCCCATTCCCATTTCTGTTTCTGAAGAGAGGAACCTGGTTTTGACATTTTCATTAAGGTATCTTCCTCTGAATCCCAGATTCAGCTTTGCTGCTATCTCCTCCAAACCCCTCCTTTTCAGTCGGAGCTTATTCATTCAGGTGGGTTTCCCAAATGCTCTCTTAGGTTGCCTTACTTAAAGGAAGGTGAAATTGTATTTAGTTGGGAGCACTGGGGGAGACCCCAACCCTCTCCACCCAATCTGCATCTCTGGTGTAAAGTCCATTGAGAATTCTTTTTCACCATCTCTTTCATGGGCCCAGCCTATCCTTGCAGGCTGAGTCTCCTCTGAGTTCCCAGCCTTGCTGAATCCAGTTTTTGGACCATTTGGACACTGAGCTAACTGAGGAGCCTCCACTGAGAGTAAAGCCTCATGGAGGGCTTTACATTGCACAGGGTCATCATGAAAAAAACCCAAAAGTGCTGTGCCCTGTGGGCCATCAGGGGTTTCTGAAGGTGAGCCAGTGGCAGCCCCATTGGTCACTAAGACCATTGGAAAAGTCCCAAATCCCTCTGTGGTGGCTCCTGGGCTTCTCTGTGCCCCACCACCAGTGTGGGGCTGGCGCCAGGAAAGGTGTGAGTTAACCACCTGCTCCTTATCACATAGGTGGACAAAGTGGCAGGATTAGCTGATATTAATAGAATTTGCTGGTGGATGGCAAGGACTGCTGCGATTAGTGCTAAGTACACTTAATCACACACTATAGACCATACACATTCTGAAAGGAGCTCTTCAAAGAGCTCTGCTGATCTGGTGTTTCTCCAGCGGTTTGAAAGAACAGCCAAGTGAGCAGACAATTAGTGTTAAAGATATTAAAAGCTCTCAGGAGCAGTGGCCATCCCCAGTAAGGGCCAGACAAAAAGCAAACAGGCTCATCCCTGAGACTGAGCATCATGTCCAGCCTTGCTGTGTTCACCCCTGGCATCCAATGTCAGAGCTTTTTATCAAAATACTGTGTAAAAAGGGAGACTTCTGGCCCAAAAAAAGCTTGTTAATATTATTTCCTCAAATATCACTTTTTTTTTTCTTTTCCTATGTCCTGGTGAGGATGGGAGCAGAGGAGGGAGGAAGGGATTTTGAGATATCATAAATTGCACAGTCACAGCTTTTCAGAACTCCAGATAAGACCATGTCAGTGTTTCTATTATAAATTCTATTTCAGGGGTTAATATCCCTGATATAAAAAAAATAGCTCCAGGCTGGAACATGCAATAAAAGGTCTCTGTTGGTATGATTTGTCTCCAGATAATTAAAAATAAAAATCAAATTACTTCTCTCTCCTCTTTAAAAATCCTGAAAGGAAGAAAGAGCTTGGTGTTAGTGTTTTCATAATTTCCTCCCACCCTGAAGCTAGAACAACAGAGAAATAGTTTTGCTTTCTACTGGAACAGTGTAGAGCTGGGAAATACCCCAGTCATCTCCCAAACCTGCAATTTCTAAATGAGTTGAAGAATTTGCACCCTCATTCAGGTCCTGCTGGATGTGTCCTGCCCTTACTGCACCAGACCCATGTGCAGTTATGTTTTCCTGGCTCTGAGCCTCCCTGTTACCCCTCTAGGACCAGGCCATGCCCCTGCTCTCTTACCCCAGGTGAGGTGCCAATTTTTTTTGCCAATGGAGATTATTCAGTGACCTGCAAACACCAAAGTCTCCCTCAGAGCTGCTGCAAAGAGGAGAATTTTGGTATTTTCTGAACAAAAAGAGCAGACTTTTTGAAAAAAGCTGTTTTCCAAGCTGCCAAACAAAAGTCACCTGTGGAAACCATTGCTCCCCTGGCTCTCAGGGGGCAGAATCACAGAATAGTTTGGGTTGGAAGGGACCTTAAAGGCCAAACCCCCTGCAGTGAGCAGGGACATCTTCAGCTACATCAGGCTGCTCAGAGCCCTGTCCAGCTTTAGGGAAAGCATCTGCCTTTCCCAAGGGCCCTGAGCTCAGGGGCTGCCTGTGCATCACCACCATTTCCCTGCCATGTCCTGGAGACACCAACCCCTGCCCTGCTGCAGGTACCAACCAGCCACCCACACCAGGCACCAGTGGCTTTAAAAACAGGGCTGGAGAAAGTGGGGACACCAAAAACCCCTCCTTCAAGGAGAAAGGGGGCTCTGCAAGCTCCTGCATGTACCCTGAGCTTTGCTCAGAAGGAGCAGTGAGCATCTCCCCCTGGTCCTGCAGCAGCACCCTGCATTTCCTCTGCACACCTCTGTGGTGTTTGTGAGGGTCCCCAGGACGAGGTGAGAGATGAGAATCTGACTCCATGTTCTCAGAAGGCTGATTTATTATTTTATGGTATTATGTTTAAAAATGGTAACTAAAACTATACTAAAAGAAAGAGAAAGGATACATCAGAAGGCTAACAAGAATGATAAAGAAAAACCCAACTCCTCAGAGACTCCACACAGCTGGACCATCATTGGTCATTAAAATAAAGCAATTCACATGCTGGATAAAAAAATCACATTCCAAAGCAGCAAAACAGGGAGAAGCTGAAGCCTCCCAGCTTCCCAGGAGAAGAAATCCCGGCGAAGGGATTTTTCAGAAAATATTATGGTGACACACTCCCTCCCCTGGCCTTAATCACTTGACTCAAAAAGCCCTGGCTAATTGGCAGGCTGGCCTGCACATCCTCTGCAAACACTCCTCGCCGCTCTCCCTCGTCCCCATGACAACTTTTATGTCACCTACAGCACTGAGAGCAGATCTTTGTGCTCCTTTCCATCCCTTGCTGTTAATGATGCGCTGCTGAGCTCGGGCCATTCCCTGCCAGCTTTGGGTGATCACAGCAGTGACCTCCAGCCTCTGTGGGGCTTTGGGGGATCACAGCAGTGACCTCCAGCATCTGCTGGAGAGCTCTGGATGCTCACCTGGAAACTCACGGCTGCAGATGCTCCTACTCAAGAATCTGCAGGAAAAAAGCCTCTTTTGGCTCAAATACGCTGAATTGCTGGTGGTGTTGCAAGGCTGTGCCATTAACCAGCGACACAGAGAAGGGAAGGGCAGGCAGCAAACTGATGATGTGCCTCTTTTGTAAGGCAGCGGCTGAAGGGCAGAGTCTGCACCAAAAGGCACCGTCGGTGGTGACCCGGGGGTCCCCAGCCTGAGGACCCTCACAGGCTGTGCCCTGCTGACTCCCTGTCCCCTGGCCATGGTGCTGTGGAAGGAGGGGGTCCCAGGGCTAACCTAACCTTTTTCCTCCTGTTTCTCCATCATTTGCCATCAGAAGCATTGGCCAGTTTTGCACTCTGTGGATCCTTCTGCCATGGGCTGCCCACTTGCCCTCACTGAGATTATGCTCCAAAAGTCACCCAGAACTGAGCCAAAACCTTCTGTTGGTGGTGGCCATGGTGGGCCCTGCAGTCCAGAGCTGTCAGCTGTTTTTCTGGTTTCTGCTCTCTGCTTGGGTCCATCCTGCTGGCCCTGGATGGCCCTTGCTCTCTCCTTATGCCTTCCTAAAGATGACAAACATTGTTAACATTGTCCTGGAGGGGCATTTTAGCTCATTATCAGCTCCTGAGCTGTCCCCTTGACGAGGGTGGGGACACAGGCTGGGACCTGTGTCCTCACATGGGAGAGCAGCTCCTCACTGTGCTCCCAACATCCCAAGGTGTTCCTCTCCAATGTCACATCATGCAGTGGTGCACTGACTTCAGTACCACGGATATTACAGACCAAATCTTGTCCTTACAGAAGGGGAAGGGGCAGGAAGGAAAAATCTGCTCATGCTGACAGTGCCCAGATTTCTCTTTGAGAAGAGCTGTCACAAAGTGCTGATCCCCTGCTCACATCCCCAGGCTAATCCGAGCCTCCCTTGCCTCTGCAGGTGCCCTACTCCTGGCTGTGATGGCTCTGGTCACATAACAGGAAATTATGCATCACATAGAAGGTAAGATCTCCCTTAAATTATTTTCTCTCTAGTCTCTTTCTGTGTTGCTTCCTCTTTCTTTTTTTTTTTTCCCTGCAGTGGGCAGAGTTGTAAAGTTCTGAATAAAACATTAATGTTACTGACAACTGAAGCCTATTTTCATCTCTTTAATCTGACTTCTTTTTTTTTTTCTGATGTTTTCAGAATCTGATTAGAAGCTCCTTTCAACAGAATAAAAGACAAAGGGTCAGATTTTAGCTGATGCAATGTTCCTGTTAATATTGCTACCTATTTATGACTTCTATTATCACTTTAGAACATTAATAGCACAGATCTGAGCCTTCTGTTTCAACAATTCCATTAAACATTGCAGGCTGTTAGCAGATATCTTCTTATCTAGACACCATTAATTACTGTCCACCTCCCTCAATTTTTTACTATTTTTTTTCCTTCTGACTTCTCCTCGTGATGTGAAGCTGCAAAACGAGAGAGATCAAAAACACTGTGCCAAATTCAAGGGAAAGATGACTGAAGCGGGGGAATAGCAAATGCAGAGATTCTGCCAGTGAGACAGGCCTTTCTTCTCTTTTTAACCACAGTCTGTCAGGCTGCCCTCGTGCCAAGAAAAGTGGGATCAAGATCACCCCGACAAAGGATGATAAAGAAGACCCAGAGCTGATGAAGTAAGTCTGGGAATAACTCCTGAGCAGAGCTTGTCACTCCCTCCACTTCATCTCACACAGATTTACGTGGGGGATCACTCAGCTCCCACCCCACATCCCCCCTCTCTCGTGCTGCTTTGAGCATCCTCTGCCAAAGCTCTTTGCTGTGTTTTGGTGTTGCAGTTTTGATATTTGATGGACAAATTGGGTGGTGGGGAGGTAATGGTGTAGTTTTCTTGCAGATGTGAAAGGTAGGTTGGTAGGGCACAAACAGTTTCTCTGCTAGCTGTGCTTTATATAATTCCTGGAAAATCACAGCAGCGTTGTAAAGGAAGGTAAAACCCCACAGTCAAGTCAAAAATTGCAGGTTTTTGGGAAGCAATGGGCAGGCAAGGGCTGATGGAGTAGAAACTACCCAGCACTGAGTTGGGTCAGGATCTGGTAACCCTGAATGAACTGTGTTTTGTGGAGTCTTTGCCAGAGCAGAATATTCTAAGTGAACTGGAAAAAACCTCTCTCTGCTGCCTCAGGCTGAAGTTTTCAAAACATCCCAGGGGGTTTATTCCTGTGGGGAATAGAGATTTGAAATTGCTTAGTCCACCTCAGGAGTTTTCATGAGCTGTGAAATCCATTTGTCCTGACTTTTAGCAAGTCTGAACATCACAGGCTCAGCATGTGGGGTCTGGCATCTGTATCTTCTCACACAGCTACAGAACATGAAAGGCAGCACTGACTCCAGGACCCTATTTTTTTTTTGTTTGTTTGTTTTTTTGTTACCTCAGAGCATCTCCATTCTTTCTGAAGCCTGTACACTCACCTGGCAAGTGCAGGTGGAAGGGGGCAAAAAGAAACATGGAAAAAATTATCAACCACTTCCAAGGGTTTCTGGCTGCCCATGAGTGCTGCCATATCTGTCCAAACCCCTTTGGCTCAGCAGACTGTCTCCAAATGGAGCTTTTTAAAAAAAATATTTCACTCCCAGGGCAGGTCTTGCCCTCCAGAGGAGCAGAGGTGGATATCTCCATGTGCCCAGATTTTGGTCTGGAGCAGAGGCTGAGCCAAAGCAGGACCCAGTGGGGGTGGAAGAACCCTGCAGGGGCTGTGGGAAGCTGGGATGTGCCTGCTGGGGGGGAAGGACCTTTCAGAAAAAGATGATATTTGAGCCATCTGCTCTGTTCTTCCTCCTCAGTCTACAGGAAGGAAAGCCTCTCAGTTAAATGAGCCGTGTGATAATTAGCAGGAGTTTGCAGAGTTTATTAAAAATTAAGCAACCTACTCAAGAATCTGCAGGAAAAAAGCCTCTTTTGGCTCAAATACACTGAATTGCTGGTGGTGTTGCAAAGCTGTGCCATTAACCAGTGACACAGAGAAGGGAAGGGCAGGCAGCAAATTGGTGATGTGCAGCTGCTGGCTGTACCTTTGCTCTCACCATGGTTGGAGACTCCACTTGGGAGGTCACCCCTCTCCATGGTTTCTCCAGGAACACATGCCCTGTGGGGCTGGGGAAGCTGTGGTTTTGCTGATTTGTGCCTTCCTCATTCAGGGCAGGACAGGGCAGTTTCCCCAGTGTGGTTTCTCTTCCCAGTGCAAGGAGAAAGGAGTTTTTATGTGGCTGTTTGGTTGTGGGGAACATGGGGTGGCCCACAGCAGAGTGAGGGTCCCCACCAGCATCCTCACCAGGGGCTGGGTTTCTCCTTGTCCACCCTAAGGATGTAAACACTGGGAAGATAAAGTTGCAAGAAATCATAATTGTTTGAGTTGGAAGGGATCTTAAATCTCATCTCATGCCAACCCTCTGCCATGGGGTGGGACACCTTGCACTAGACCAGGTTTCTCAAAGACCCATCCAATCTGGCCTTGGACACTTCCAGGGGTGGGGAATCCATAGATTCTCTAGGTTCCTGGCTCCAAATGGGGCTGGATTTTCTGACTCCTAGAAAGCTTGTGCCAACACCCCCCAGACAGGTCTTGGTGGAACCATGGACATGGGTGCAGGAAATGTGAGATGGAAATCTGAAATGTGAAATGTGAGGCTCTCTGCAGCAGCAGCAGGAGGTGGAGGCATTCCCTAACATCCCATGGCCCAGACAGCAATCCCCCCTCTTCCAGGAGGGGCAGAATCTCCTCTGAGGTGTGCAAAACAACGTGGCACAACAACCCCTGGCTGGTGCCTCCCCCAGCCTGTGGCATGTTTGTCCCACCACCCACGGCAAGGTGCGCCTGGTGTGGGTTTATCTTAAGGAGCTTTGGCTCTAAATCCTTCCTCTGTCTGCACTGAACTCCACTTGGAACCCGGCCGAGTTTTGCACATCATCACTGAGGAGAAAGTCATTTAGTCCCTGTTGTTTGTGCTGTTCATCCTTCAAGTAATTTGCTGCAGATGTGATTGAACAGATCACCTCAACCTTCAGCCCAGCCCATACAGCGGAAGCATCCACAGGTGTCTAATTGATCAAACGCTACTGGTGCTCCCATTAAATAATAATAATGTTAAAAAAAAATAAAATACATCCAAGACAGCTGTTTTGCACAATAAGGCTCTGGTTTATTTTTTAACAATGAAAATGTAATAAAAGTTAAATTAACGGTGTAAAATATGTAATGGTTGGGCTGTAACGGCTGCATACGAAATGCTGGGGTTTGTCTCTTTCTCTCTTGCTCTTCCCCCCTCTCCCCCTTCTCCTTTTCCTCCTGAGGATTCAGTAATTTGCTCGTGATCATATAAAAGCAATGATGTTATGAATTTACTGAGGATCCTGCTGGCAGGGATATTATAAGTGAATTGTGCTGCATTTGCAGCTGATTAAAATCGAGATCAGCATTTTTCAAATTATCTTGGGAAAAGGCTGGGTGTAGGGCCCCCCCTTTTGCTGTCATCTCCCTTTTGTGTGGAATGTAAACAATCAGGGCAATAATTTCTGTGGTGAAACGCAGCTTGTGATTTTCAGGAGCAGCTCTGTGAATGCTTTTGCTGGAGAGCCTCAAAGTCCCTAATTGCTTCCAAACTAAGGACATGGGGGCTATTTTTGTCATTTCTTACCTCCTTCCACCTCCTCTATTTTTGAGTAACCTCCCTTGAGTAATAAACTTTTAACTGTATTTATAATTGACAAGCATTTTTAAAACAAATGCAAACCACAGCAGAAACCCTGATAGATACACTGGGCTTGTAGGATGGCAGGATTTAGGGAGAATGCCATTTGGTGGGGAGGGAGGAAAGAGGTGCCTTTTAGAGAGCCACTCTTGTGCTTGGCAGTAGCACAAGTTGTGTTGGTGCTTCCACAAGGCTCCTCACAGCTCCTGTGTGTTTGAACTGGCCATAAAGAGCTGAAGTCTGGTAAGGGCAGGGCTCATGTGCTGCCTTGATGATAATTCCCACTTTATCCCCTTGAGAGCGTGGGTTGATCTCCCCGGAGAGGCAGGATGTGAACAAGGAGGAGGAGGAGGAGGAGGCAAGCGGGGCCAGGCTGTGGCTGCAGGGTGAGGGGTGATTCAGTGATTTGTCCTGTCTGATGGGGTGCAGGCTCAGAAACCCCTCAGATGCCCTCCTGGCAGGAACAGGGCTGCAGCTCTGTGCACAGCCTGAACAGCTCCTGGCTCAGGGACTGGCTCCTGGGGAGGGCTGTGCGCCCAAGGGCACAGACAGGGCTCCTATGCTGTGTTGACTGTGCTGGGGCAGGGTGTTAAGAAATGAGCCTGGGTTCATCAGCAGTGACACAGGGCAGAGCCAGCAGTACGTGTGTGATGGTTCAGTGTGATGTCAGCCTTGGGGTACATCAGGATCTCATGTCAGGCAGCCCAACCTGCCCTTTTTGTCCCCAGTGAGGCACCAAACACCTGGTTTCTGACACCACGGGGACCTGCTTTTGCCTCATGTGACGTGACCTCCACAGACTTCCCTCCTGCAGAATTCTCCTTGATTCTCTTTGGCTCTTTTGAAGGAGCACTCGTAGCTCTTAATTTCCCATCTGCTATTTCCATCAACCAAATATCTCCCCTATAAACTCCAGACGAGACCCAAATACAAACGCTCTCTTCCCAGGCTTCCTCATTGCTGCTCATCAATAATTTCCTCCCTTTCTTTATTCCTTCCTTCTGCTCCTTGCCCTTGATGTAACTTTGGGTGATTCCCCGTGCCCAGGTGTCCCGTTCCGGGCTGTGTTGGGCTGGGACACATCAGCGGCAAGTACGCGTCCCACCGGAGCGCCTCCGGCTGCCCGCTGGCTGCCCGCAGGCAGAAGGAGGGATCGCTCAACGGCTCCTCCTTCTCCTGGAAGTCCTTGAAGAACGAAGGCCCAACCTGCCCCACCCCAGGCTGTGACGGTTCTGGCCACGCCAACGGGAGCTTCCTCACTCACAGAAGGTAAATCCTGCGGTTTGTGTCAGTGTGAGCATGGTGGTTTTGCTGTAGATAAACGTACCTGCCCCAAGATGCTGCTTGAGCAGTGTGCAGCTCCTCATGCCAGGCTCAAGAATTGGTGATTTCGATGCTGAGTTGAGTCAGGTTGAAGTTTACTGAATGGAGAAAATGTGTGGTTGTTTTAATAGTCACAGAATCACAGAATGGTTTGGGTTGGAAGGGACCTTAAAGATCATCTCATTCCAACCCCCTGCCACAGGCAGGGACACCTTCCACTGTCCCAGGTTGCTCCAAGCCCTGTCCAGCCTGGCACTGGACACTTCCAGCAATCTTCCACAGCTTCTCTGGGCAGCTCTGGGCTCACCACCCTCACAGGGAAGAATTTCTTCCTAACCTCAAATCCAAATCCCTATTTGCATGCTGAGCAAATAGAACACAATTTGAGCACCACAAATAGGAGTTTGGTGCCCAAGACAACCAGACTCATCTCGCCCTCCTCACCTGGCACACCTCCTCTTTTAGGAAGCAATGTGTTTTTAATCTTTGCTTAAAGAAAATAGCTCTCGCTTTATAAATGGGGCATTTTGTGGCATTATTCATAAAGCAATTTCCTCTGTACCATAAAAAGCTTTTAGAAGAACTGTCTCGCAGCTTGAATTCCACCAAATGGCACATGTTCTTATGTTGGGAACATAAGCACCTATAAATACTGAGAGTTTATGAAACCCATTTTTACTTGTTTTTCAGTTTGTCAGGGTGTCCAAGAGCTACTTTTGCTGGGAAGAAAGGAAAACTCTCAGGGGATGAAATTCTCAACACAAAGTTCAAGACCAGCGATGGTAAGATTTTTCACTCCTTTGCCTTGCAGGTGTGTCAGGGTGTTGGGCCCATAGATCTTTTTCTTTTTAGACTGGGGAGGTTTAAGCTGAAATCTGGGCACAGATTTCAAGGACATCATGTACTTTGAAGACCCATTGCTTGTGTTTTCTGGGTGTTTGTGCTGGCATGGTACCAGTCTCACTCATTGAGTCACACGTTTAAAGGGAGCAACAATAAAGAAGGCAAAAGAAGTAATGCTGAGATTCAGATTTTTTTTTTTCATATATTCGCTGGCATTTTTACAAATCCCTTGCAGTCACTCAGCGATTTCCACCTATTCAGGGCTTTTAATACTGAGATATTTCTGGATCTGGAATTTTGTTAGCAATGGCACTTTGCATTACCAGTGCTATTACTGAGCTTTCTGTGGTATTTGACAAGGTTCAAGCATTGAACTTGATCGTTTGGAACCTATAAATACCTGCACTCCTCTAGAAATATTGCTTTATTTTATGGACCTCGTAATTTCTCATCAAGATATGCATTAGTTTTTTAAATGGCATCATTCCAAACTCAGGATCGGAGAGAGTGACCTGACTGTTCAGGACAATCAACCTTGCTGGGTGTGGGGATGTGTTGGGCTCCAACTGCTCTGCTGTCCTTTGCTTTTGCATTTACATATTGACCTGTTCAAGTATCATTGACCTGTGATAATAAAAATATTAATTATAAAATAAATAGAAAGAAAAAGGCAGGTGAGAGGTACGTCCTGTTTCAAGGATGTAAAAGCCAAGGTAAGGACGGTGCAGCAGGATGGGCTCAGCAGAAAGCCCAACACTTTTGCTTTTCCCAAGAGCATTTGCTGACTGCCCATGACCTTTCCTCCTGCAGTTCTGGAGAATGATGAGGAGATCAAGCAGCTGAACAAGGAGATCAGTGAGCTGAACGAGTCCAACTCAGAGATGGAAGCAGCCATGGTGAAACTCCAGTCCCAGGTTTGTGTCCTTGGCCATGCATTCAAGCCCAGGGGTGATGCGTGTTGGTGGGTGCCACTGGTGAGGGTTGGTGACCCTGCCGTGCTCCTCGCTCCACAGATCTCCACCATGGAGAAGAACCTGAAGAACATTGAGGAGGAAAACAAAATCATAGAGGAGCAAAATGAAGCCCTGTTCCTGGAGCTCTCAGGGTTGAGCCAGGCTCTCATCCAAAGTCTTGCCAACATCCGCCTTCCGCACATGGTAAGAAACTTGACAGTGCTCAGCCCCAATCCAGCATCATCAAGGGAGCTGTGCCAAACCCAATTCATGATAAGGCTTTTTCACAATTAAAGAGTGGGAGAATTTCTTTCTATACACCTATGTGTCCTTTATAAGATCAGTACTTTTCCCTTATCTCTGAAGCTTGCATTGTATCTCCCTTTTGTTGTCATTTTCTGCTGATCTCCCTTTTTATCTATTGTTCTGTCTCATTACATCTGGGAGCACTATCACAAAATGGGAAACTTTATCAAGGGCACCCAGTGCCTTTTAGGCTAAGACAGCACAAGCAGAGATCAGGAGGGATTGGATTTCAGCATCAGAAAGATCTTAGAGCTCCTATTACAATGCAGGTAGTTTCAATTCAGTTTTGAATAGCTGGCAGCTAAAGAATAGCATTCTTAAAGAGAGTGTATTTTGTTTAATTTAACAAGGTCTAACAGCCCACAGCATGTTACCATAGAGTTACTGAGAAATGAAAAGACTGCATTAAAATAGTAAAACCACAAAAGGCTATTAATTACCTTCTCTCTATTCCCAGGAATGTAATTACTGTTGTCAAAACCAGGTGTGTGGAGGTGGGGCTCGTGTTGTTGAGGAAGCTGTCCTCTTACAACTCAAAAAGACCATTGCAATGATCAGAGGAATGAGCTTTTGATTTATTTTTTCTTCCATCCTTTTTTTTTTCTTTTTTTTTTTCTTTCTTTTTTTTTTCTTTTTTTTTTTTTTTGGGAATCCTTTTCATTGGAGTTTGTATTTAAATTCAGGCTGGTTGGAGAGAAGCCATCCTCCAGCAGAGCAGTTTTGGATAGTATTCACCCAGCTGCCTAACTGGCAGAAAACCACTCGCTGAGAGCTTTTTTGTGAAGTATTTGACACATAAAGGTCAAATAAACTGTTCAGCAAATATTTTTTCAAGGTTTCAGGCAACTCTAATTAAATGATGCCCATGAGACTTTTATGCTCATTTTATTCCTGTTCTTTTTCTTCCTTCTCCCTCTCTTTTTTCCCCCATTAAGCCCAAGTTAGATGCTTGCAATGCCCCTAAACAGCAGAAGCTGTACTGCAGCAGAGAGCTGGGCTGGGCAGCTGTGAGCCCAAGGTGACCTGACTTTGCCTTTGGTTCCCTCCGTGATGTTTCAGCAGTCCTGTTGTCCTCCAGTCTTTCATTTCCATGCCTTAATTCAGCCCCCAGCCTGTCAGGCTGCCTGCACACACTTTACCTGATGCTGTTAATAGCTCCACAAGGCCAGTGCATAAAATTAAGGACCTGGTTAAGATCCAGTGGGATTAGGGCAATGATGACATTCCTGTAGACGCAGCACTGCACACAAAAATGCTTTGATGTGGAGACCTTTGGCTGTCTGTACATACAGAGAAACATGGAATGGTTTGGGTTAGAAGGGACTTCAAAACTCACACTGTTCCAGCCCTCTGTAAGGACATCTGCCCCTAGACCAGGTTTCTCCAAGCCTGGCTTTGAGCACTTTTAGGAATCCCCAACTTCTCTGGGCACTAAAATACGCAGATAATTTATTGCAAAGACTCTCATCCTCGTCCTGCTCTTTTAATAATGCTTTTATTGGCTTTTTTTTTTTGGCTGCAGGATCCAATTAGTGAGCAGAACTTTGATGCCTATGTGAACACGCTGACAGACATGTACACCAACCAGGAGTGCTACCAGAACCCAGAGAACAAGGACCTGCTGGAGAGCATCAAGCAAGCTGTCAAGGGCATCCAGGTGTAGCGCCGTGGGATGGAGAGCAGCAATCAAACAGACTGTAAGATGGAACTTCCCCTCCAAGTATTCAGGTTTACAAGTTATATGGCTTGTTTAATGAATGAAAAAAAAAGAAAAAAAAAAGGACCAAAATGTAACCAAGAGGCCATTTCTGAGACATGGAACTGATCAAACTCAATGTTCTCGTTTACTTAACTTTGGACCTTCTTGAGAAAAGTGGGATTTTTTTTCCACCTTGACCACGAGGTAGATCAGGATGGAAGGTTAAATTCTCCAGTAGGCTGTGGGGCTTGGTAGCAGGTGAAGAGCAGGCATCTTCCGTGAGTTGCTTGTTCTTGCAGAATAGATCCAAGGGTTAAAACATTACAAGAACAGGGTCTTGTCTGATCCAAGACTAGTGTATGACTGGCTTAAACCCTCCTGTTGTCTATGGTCGTATGTCCAGATCACCTACTCACACATGAGTTATGTTCTATGTTGCTACAAGTGCTGGAGCTGCAAGCTACCTGTAAATCTGAACCTGTGCTGGGCCTCCCAACCCTGAAGTGTTCAGATATCCACTGGGCATGGGAACTCTGAAGTATTATAAAGTAGCTTATTTTTATTTTCTGAAAGAAATCTGAAGAGCAGTTCTGGATCTCCAGTGGAAAGCGCAATGGAAAAAAGGTTCTCAGGGAAGCTTTTGGAGTTTGCAACTACAGTATTCCTTTGTCTGTCTTAAATATGAGAGTAGCTATTATGAATAGGCCAATTCCAGATATTTCAAACAGAAGAATTTCTTTAATGTGTCATGGTCCGGTGTATATGATTTTTTGGAAATCTGTTTGATGACAGTTCTGGTTCTTTTCATTATTGTGATCATCCCTACAGTGGCGCAGTACTGCCAGTCCAGAGATCATACATCAATGCCAGAGAACGGTTGAGATTGTGATGAACAAAACAAAACAAATCAAATCCAAAAGAAGCAAAAACCAACAAAAAGAGATATGTTAATTGATGGCCAGAAAAGTGCTTATGTACTGTGAACCAGGAGTTGATTCTTTACACGTACCCACAGGGCAATGAGGATGGTTTGGTTTGGTGTTTTAGGATTTGCGTGAAATCACAGCGCGAGCGCCATTCTGCAACAAAGAAAAAGGGGAAAAAAGGGGAAAATAAAAGAGGATTCAGGTTTTGGGAATTCTTCCAAAGAAGCAGTTGTAAGCAGCTGGGTACACGCAGCCCTCTGTGCACTTAGAGAACAACTCTGTGAATGTCTTCAGGGCATTGCTCTGCAGCACTGCTCCATGGCCAGGGCCAGCTGTCACCCCATGGGGCTGCTCCCCAACTTTGCTCCCACTTGGAGCTCACTTCCTCCTCCAAACACTTCAGTGGAGCAGAACCCCCTGAGGGGCCCAGCGTGAGGCATCCCATATCCCACATCCCATATCCTGCATCACTCCCAGCCATGGGGCAGGCAGAGCTGGGGAGGTTCTTGTTGACCCCAACAAAAGGCAAGAGTGTGGTGTTGTTTCAAACCAAATCCTGCAGATATTTAGGGTATAATTCCCAATTTGGGGAAGTCAGTGGAAAGTCCCAGTGGCTACCATGGCTACTGGATCTGGCCTGGAAGGCCATGAGTGGCTTGGTTGGAGTTGTTCCCTGTGTTGAGTTCCATAGGGCAGTCGGCCTGGGTGGGCTTGCTCCCATACTTGAGTGTTTGCAGGATCAGACTCCACGAGTTCACTTATTTTAGAACCCATTCCAAGTGCAAAAATACACAAAAAAAAAAGGGAAAAAAAGTATAAAATTTGAGGTGTTAAAAACACAACGTTCTTAACATGTAAATAGAGTCCAAATTGATTGTGACTGCAATTCAGTTAGTATTTAAAGGTAGAGAAATTGCACTTACTGGAAGAAAGAGAAGAAAAAAAAAGTAGTTAGTTTAATTATGCTGTAAATTATTTAATTTTGGCAAGATGTATGTAATTTATATTTACAACAGCTTATGTTAACTTTTTAATATTTATTTAACTTTTTTATTTATTAATTTTATACTTATTTTAAACTGGACACTGCACCATAGAAATGAAGATAAAAGAAGCAAAAAAAAGTTAAAAATTAAAACTTTTGACCATAAAAAAAATGATATTCCAAAAAAAAGAAAAAAAAGAAAAAACCCTATCTACAACTCCTACTTGTAATTTTGATGCAACCAAGTTATTTTTTATATATTTTGTTATTTATTCTTTTAATGATGGGAATTTTTTTAAAGATATTTTATAACTGAGACATTTTGATAATTTTTTGGTTTGTTTTTTTGTGGGGGCAGGGGCACTGGGGGGAAGAGAGACTTTTTCAGTTTTTCTTTTTTTTTCATTCATATTGTTTCAGGCACTGATAACAGGAAATGAAAATTCTGTACTTATTATTTATTTAATATTTAAGTCGGGAAAAAAATGAACTGTGCTCTTGTTGTATATTTATTTTGTTGTTTGTGTGTTGGTTATGTGATGACTGAGTACTTGTTTATGTGAAGGAATACTGTTAATATTTAAATAATAAAGAGTCACATTGAAAGTTATAGCAGGCTACATGTTATTCTGTGAAAACGAATACTGTGATCTACTTTCCTCAGGAAATGTATTTTGCAGACAGAACTTCCTTATGTACTGGCAGGGTTATTTCATAATAAAACCCAGTTCTGTTTGTGACTTTAGTTCCTATGGTCTTTCTTCAAGCTGTTGCCAATGTGTCCCTGCTGGGCTTTGTCCTTGTCCTGCACCGTGGTTTGGGGGTGGTCACTGTGTCCCTGCTCCCCTGCGGCTCTAGCCAGGACTGTGCACCTCCCACCTGGCTCTTCCCACCTCCTAAGCTGGGAGATTTCAGGGGAATTTAGGTTTGGTATCTCTGAAGGCTTTGTAGAAGGAGCTGCCATCACCCAGCCAAGCAGGTGCTTAAAACCCTGCTGGTGCTGTGATGGGAATCCCAGGTCCCAGGAAGGCTGGAGGCAGGATTCCTCTGGGCAGGGCTTGCCCTCTGCACCCCCAGGAGTGCAGGAGCACCTCTGCCGTGGAGACAGGCTGAGAGAGCTGGGGGTGTCCAGCCTGGAGAAGAGAAGAGCCTCTTCCAGTGTCTGAAGGATGAGAGGGACTGGGGGTAAGGGTGTGGAGGGACAAGACAAGGGGGATTGGATTCACGCTGACTGAGGGCAGGCTTAGATGGGATATTGGGAAGGAAATCTTCCCTGTGAGGGTGGTGAGGCTCTGGCACAGGGTGCCCAGAGAAGCTGTGGCTGTCCCATCCCTGGAAGTGTCCAAGGCCAGGTTGGACAGGGCTTGGAACAACCTGATCTATGGAAGGTGTCCCTGCCCATGGCAGAGGGTTGGAATGAGGTGATCATTAGGGTCCTTTCCAACCCAAACCATTCTAGGATTTCATGATCTTGTGGTTTTGTGCTTCCACAGGTGGTGTGTGGGCAGAGGAGATGCCATTGGAAGCAGTACAGGAGATGCCAGCCCTGGGATGCAACACAGAGGTGGACACTTTTCCTTCCTGGATTTACAAAAAAACTTCAAAACCTGATTTTTGTCAACAAGATTTGCTCAGTTGCATCCACCTGACTGTGATGTTCACAGATTGCCCTCTTGGAAGAACAGAGCCTTTTCTCTGGTAAGAGTTTATGTTTTGAAGCTGTGGCAATGAAGAGAATTTTTCACTGATCTCTGCGTTGGATAATTTCTAAAGTTGCCAAAATTCAGTTTTGCTCTGCTGTAGCAGAGGTGAAATAATGTAAATCATGTTAAGGCCATTTGGAGCTGCATGAATTGGATCAAATGGGAATTTCAGGCAGGTTCATCACCAAGAAATTCAATTGTCTGATTAACTGAAGTTCTCTGTCTGTCCCTGCAGGGAAGCACAAGCACTGCTGGGTTTCAGCAGAAGGAGGTGGCCCTACCACAGGCACGAAAGTGAAGGGGCAGAGAAAAACACAGCTGAAAAGGCAAGAACTGGAGTCAGAAAAATGTGGAGAAAAGTTTGGGTAGAAGGAAGATTTCCTAAAGCCTTTCCTTGAGCATATGCATGGCCATGGGTGTTCACTGGAAGTTTTTTCTGCCTTCATTTACTGTCTGCAAGGTGTCCTGGTGCAGAACAACCAGCAGAAGCTTAGGACAGACTTAGGATCCCTTAGCCAGTGGTCCCTGAGAATAAACACCCCAGCAAATATGGAGATGCAGATGGAGCCCAAAGAACAAAGTCTCTTTGAGCCTTTGCTGGACTTAACTTGGAGTTGATGGGATTTTGTCCTTTTCTCAGAGGAGGAAAAGCAGTCGGACTCATGTTCACCTCAGCGGCTGGCACGCTGTTTTCCTGAAGGGCACATAATTGTTTTATGGGGGTTTCACTCGACTTTGCAACGCTGAGCAGTTCCTTGTGCCAATATTTGATTATGATGATCGAGCTAATAGACGTGCTTGCCTGTCCTTCCTTAACGAATTGGCTGAGCTGGATAATAGAGCGCTCAGATTTGTGCTAAATTGCAGCTTGGGGAGCCATCACTGGGAGATGTTATCTTCTCGGAACTGGCATCCGTTATCACAGGGAAGGGAATTGAATTGGTTTAAGATGGTACACTGTCAGTTTATAGGTGTGCTTAGGAGAGCTCTTAAGCCTCCTCCAACAGGGCGTAGGGTGAGAGAGGAATGTCAGAGCAGAGTGGGCCTTTGGCTTCAAGGATGCCAGGGAAAAGATACTCTCAGCATATGGTTGTCTCTAAACACATCGATAAACCATTGACCAATGAGAGTCATTTGGCCTCACTCATGCTGCTGTTAATTGTTAAAAGCTGCTAATGACCCATTCCTCCAGTGGTACCTTCCACTTGTCAGCATTGACCTGATCTCTCCCAGAGAGGCGTTCCAGCCATGGCTTTCAGCTGTAAGCAGAAATGGGGGTTCTTTCCCAGCCTCATGCATTTTTCTGATTTTTTTCCCCTTGCCCTACAGCTTCTCTGAGTGAAAGCTTGAATCACCTCACCCTGCTCCCACAACCAAGGGGTCCTGAAAAACACACAGCTGGGTGGTCAGGAAGGGGTTGCCTCATTCCCATCAGGCTACTGGGGAGAAAAACCAACTTCGCTCTTCAGAGATGCCATTTAGCATCAAATTCATCCCCCCTGGGCCTCAGAAAGTCAATGTGAGGCTGGGGAGCAGTGGGATGGGCTGGAGATGACACTGCAGCCAATAGGGCAGCCCCGAGCAGGAAATTGCTCCAGCACAGCTTGGTTGGATTCAAAGGCTCTGGCCTGCACTTGTTAGCACACTCACTTCTCCTACACTTTATGAGAAGATATATCCTGAAACAACCTCCTGCTTTGTACAGAAGGGCTTGTGGGATTGAGGCTTTGAAAAAGCATGAGGATGATG
The DNA here is from genome assembly GCF_000277835.1 of Geospiza fortis. NCBI lineage: Eukaryota > Metazoa > Chordata > Aves > Passeriformes > Thraupidae > Geospiza > Geospiza fortis. Next base: position 1,422,441 of record NW_005054337.1, on the reverse strand, counting down.
CATTCTTCAGACAAATAGCTCTTATTATTGCAGCTGCCTTCATCCCCATCCCTCAGTGGGATGAATAAACCAGCAACTATTGTAGAAATGGTAGTATCTGTTTTGAAGACATTTTCGACCCTGTCAACAAGGAAATATAAGAACATCTAAAGCCTGCCTTCATATCTATGACTGCAGTGCTCTTTTGTTTAAATGACAGGGACTATCTGTGATGCCCCAAAGAGCTACAAAGGGGTAGAGCAAGGACACACGCTCTGCCTGAGCTTCCCCAGAAGGACCTGTCCATGCTAAGATGCCCTCGCAGCATCCTGCCCATCCTTATTGAAACCAGGATGTGCCAGAACTTTTCCTTGCCTCTTCATTACTCACAACAAGTCCCAAAGTCCACCTACACTGAGCATGAGGCAATGGTTGAATGGTTTAGACTCAAACAGGGGCTAACCTGGCCTTAGCACTGCAGGGAAGTTGGTTTTGATAAGCCAAGTCCGAGATCAAGCTCCTCAGGTTTTGCCATTTGTTAGAGGACTCCCACTCAGGCTCCAACATTTAATAATCCAGCCTAACCATGCTGAGGCTGTTTAGCAATTAAATAACATAAATCCAGAAGCTAGATTAATAAACAGTCTGGTGTGTCTAGAGCATTCTACAGGGTGGAGAGATAAAACTATAAAATATTTATTACCAGCTTGGGCATGAAGTCATTAATTTAATAACTACCCATTGCTTTACTTCTTACAGTTGTTAGGAGTCTGAATGTTGCAGAAGATTAGGTGGGAAACTTACTGCTTCCCTGCTGAGTGGAGCCTTTCCCATGAAAGCCAGGGCCCAGCTCCCATCTGTCACCCCATTACGTTCGGAGGCGGTGAATATATTACTGTGCTGCTTCTCAAAATAAAACAAAACAAAATTTCTGCTGGCCACATGGCAACCCTCCACGGGATTTAATGAGGACACTGCCCTTTGTGCAGAGGCCACTTCCAACAGCTGTAGAGATGAAGGCAGGGGGATCTCTGATCATGCTCATGACGTGGCTGCCATGGTGAGCGCAGCCCTGGCAGCACTGCCAGTGCAGGTGCCTTTGGGGACCAAAGCTTTGGCTGCCTCTTGTCCTGAGAGGTCAGGAGCGCTGTCTGAGCCTCCCTCATCAAGGATTTCTCAGTGGCTCTTCACATTTTCAGGAGAGGGAACAAGGGTATTAGCTGGGTCCCTGCTGTGATTTGATATTGGGGAGCATCCAGGACTTAGATCCACGCATCCGCTTTGCAGTGATTATGGCTGGAGTCCCCTGATGAGTGTGCTCCCCTGCTGACAGCTACAATTTACAGTGATGCTGTAGCAAAAGTCATGGGGGGAGAGGGAGGGAGGGTGGCTGTGTGCCCTCAGCATGTTCTATCATTGGTTTCATCCAGGGACAGCAAAGGGGTGCCAGCTGAGGGAGTGGGGTTAGAGCAGGAGCACTGTGTGAGGTGGGACATCACTACTGATGAGGGGCTGAAACACTGATAATCCTCCCCATGACCGCACTGACAGCAAAGGCAATCAAATTCCCTAAATAATTGAGTCGAATTATTAGCCTGTTTTGTAAAATAAATAAACTAAAAACAGGCTCAGCCTGTGAACACCAACCACAGCATGGATGAACACAGGGGTGCAGCCACCCAGTCCTGCCTGGCCTGTGGCTGCTGACTTGCCAGCAGCACTTAGTGTCCACCCCTTCTCCTGAGAAGGGCAGAGGAAACAGCTCAGGGGCTCCTGAAGGGTGCTGGGGGGCTCCTGGTGGGACAGAGCTCAGCCACCAGCCCCAGAAGAGCCCCGTTGTCCATGGGCATCCCAATCCTCCTCCAGTCCTGCAGAGCCACAGGACTGACCCAAGAAAAAGCAGCAATGAGTGAGAATCCTAAGTGGATGCATTGAGGAAGTAAGAAAGGTCAACAGCAGAGATGGTGGCCAGGGATGGAGAAATGCCTCTGTGCTGTCCAGGTGAGAAAGGAAAACAGCAGCTGTAAAATAATGCTCTGGCTTCTGAGGCTCCCACAAAGGAGGTTCTTGCATGAGGTTTGTGGGCAGCTCAAAACAGACAAGTCCAAACCTGGGTGTCCAGGTACTGGAGATGAGGAGCTCTGGGTGAATGGAGCACCTGCAATATCTTGGCCAAGACTTTGTACCCACAAACAGTGAGATTTTAGGGGTACCTTTAGCAGGGTAGGGAGGACAAGGAAAGAGAGAGAGAAAATTCTTGTGACAGAATCTGCAAGATATTTATATCATCACCCAAAAAGTAACAGAAAGGTTTCTGCAGAGCATTCACCTCAATTTTTCTGTCACAACAGACTAATTTGAAACTGTCAGCACAAGCATCTTTGTCCTGACCATCCTACACTGCAGTACACATTCAGCACAGGCAGGGCTAACTGCAGAGGCCCCACTCCAGTATCATGTCATCGCATTACCCTTTCATTTCTCTTATCAATGCTGCCATTCAGTTCCGCTCCTTATTCCCAGTCCTTATCACAACGAGCCAAAAATTGCAGAACATCAGTCAGGAAAAAAAAAAAAAAAGAACAGGTGAAATTCTGATTTTTCAGCTAAAATAGTTTTTAGATGAGCTCTGCCCACAAAGAAGCTGAATCTTGGTGATTTAGTTCCCAAATTTTACATTTGCTCCCTCTCCCCCATCTCTCCTCTCAGCTCTTAGCTCAAAGTGGAGTCCTGACATTGCAAAGTGTTAATAGAATTAGTCTCCTGCTATAAACTGTTCACTGGGGCTTGTTAGCTCAATTGTTGATGCTAAATTCTTATCAGCAGAGCCACCTAAAAGAGCATTAATCAAGAAAGGCTGAACTCCCTGCCTGGGTCACAGAAATTTAATTAAACCCTGAGTAAAACTGGAAAATCATTTTGAAAAGAGAAGAGACGAATGCAAAATGTTTTTCATCATTTGACTTTGCATCTCCACAGTCAGCCGTGATTTCAAAGGGTGTTTTGCCACAGCAAAGGCTGAGGGAAACACAGAAAAGACTTTCCTCAGTGCCTCCTGTAATACAAGGTCCTGGTGCTCACCCAGGGTAAATGAAATATGGAAACTCACTGGTTGAGGCCTGTTAAGGACCTGCACCCACAAATGCAAAGGAACAGAATGTAAGTCCAAGTAACACAGTGATCTCCTTGAGCAAGGGTCTGTTATGTTTAAGGCTGTGTTATGATTATTAATTTATAGATTTGCATCTACTTTCCCTTTGTTCTGCAGAAAGTCTCATGAAACAACCCATTTATTTGTCAGACACAGAGAAACATCAGTATTGGTACGACCTCATGTGGGGTATTGTATGTAATTCTGGGATCTCTCTTTGGAAAAAGAAAAGATTAATTTATCCTTGAACAGGTGCAGAGAAGGACTGGCAGAGCGATTAGCAGAACTGAGATCCTGTCTTAGGAGAGGAGATTAAAAGAACTTGGCTTGTTTAGCCTAGAAAAACAAAGGTTAAGAGGGGATATGATTAGTTTTCATAAATACATTCAGGGTGGGAGGAAGGGGAATGATTTATGTTAGAAGATAATACAGGTGGGAGATCAAATAAGGCACATCTTGGCCAGGAATAAATTTCCACTGGAAATTTGAAGATATTTTCTTATTGCTGTAGGAGGGAGGTTTTGGAAGGTTTTGGGAGGTTTTTGGAGGTTTGGGCTTTCTGAGTAGGATGGATGAGCCCCCATGGTCTTTGAGGGGACAAATGTGGCTGGCTCAGCCCCACCAGTGAGTCTGCAGGGTGGGATACGTAGGACTGCCAAAGGCAAAGGAGGGAAGTGTGATATGGCTGCCACCTGATGGCATTTTTGTTATTTATAAATCCATAAAACCCATTGATTTTATTTAATCCATGAATCACTTGAAAGATCCAGGAATGCTTTTCTTCCTCCATCAGTACGAAAAACTTGATTTCTGAGATTTTTATTTGGGAGCTGCCTCCTAAATCATGGCAGATGGGCCACGACAAGGCAGCAGAGGGACAGGACAGAGAGCTGGGCTCACTGGTGCTCCTGGCAGTACCAAGAAGAGATGAAACACCTCTCTGCTCCATGTCCCCACTGTCAGGGATGCCTGGTGACACCTCCTCCCACTCTCAGCCAGGCTGCAGCATCTCCTGGCTGCCTTCCTTCGATGACACACTTAAGTGAGATGAATCCAGGGCTTTAGGAGTCCTTTCTCCATGTGGCATTGGTTATGTGCGGTGCAATCCAGTGGAAATCAAGACATATGTTCTTCCTCTTGCTTCAGCAATTACTCACAGAGCCCTGAGATGAAGCGAAGCAAGAGGACACACACAGACACACACACACACACATATATATATAAATATAGAAATCCTTTGCATGGGCAAGAGGATCTCGAGTGATTTGCTGTCAGTGTGTTAATATTAATTCTAGTGTAAGTGCATATGTCTGCATGTATTTGCATATATGCATGTGTGTGCATATGCATATACAGAATATTTGCATATGAAAGTGGTATAGAGCCAAACTGACCACAGAAAAGGCAACACAGCATATTTTACAAAATGAAAAAAAAAATGGTGAAAAGATACCCCTATGATTTAATGCTCCCCCAGCTCTTAATTTATGAGTCCTCCTATCACTCACTAATTACCCTGCTGACTTAAGCAGCCATCTGTATCGCCAGGCTGCAGGTCAGCTCAGTCTGCTGGGCCCTGGTTTGGGGGCTAAAATGCATTTCTGCTGTTTGATCTTCCAAATAAATGAAAACATCTCATTTTAACTCAGCATCACTAAGAGATCAGAATTTAATTCATGCTGACTGTTGTTTTGAAAATATTTATTAAAGAAATTAGTTTCAAAAAATGAAGTTGGAAACTGTAAAACAGGAGGAAATAAAGACAAGGAAAATCCTGGCTTCAGCTTGGCCTTGTGAAAATTGCTAGCTCTCAGCAATTATCCCAGCTAATGAAGGATGGAGACTGATTCTCCCTGGTGAGACTGTTGCTGAGAGCAGGGCCTTGTGCCTGTGAGGGACCCTGCCGCAGCCCGGGAGATGCTGAGGTGCCACCTCCGAACCCTGAGGCAATGCCTGTTCTGCTGGGGACACCTTGTGGTGCAGGGCTGGGACAGAAACGCTGCCACTGAAGCGCCACCAGGCCCTGCTTTCCTAATCCTGCTCTGCTTTTTCCACTCCCAGGGGTGCTGGGCTCTCCAAGCCACGGGCAGCTGCCCACAGGGGTCTGTAGGCAGGGGAGAGTCATTGAGTATTGCTGACTCTAACTCCTGGCTCACAAAGCCCCAGAGAGCTGGAAGGAGGAGAGGAAGGAATTTGTGAAGAGCAGGGAAAGAAGAAACACAGAGAATCAGCAGCTGGAGACTGTGAAATGATGAAACACCCAACTGTGTTTTTTTCTAAATGTGGGGGTTTTTGCAATATTATCAGGCAATTTTTGGTATCCCCCAGAGCTGGAGCTCCTTGCTCTGACACCCATGGAGGTGTTTTCAGCCACAGCTACATTCTTGGAGAAAAGAAATGGGAAAAAGCTGCCAGGGGAGGAGAACCAGTGGGAAGCTGGGGGTGAGCCCGTGGAGCAGTGACAGTGGGGCTGAATGGGCACAGTGTGGCACCAGAGATTTGGGCCATGTGCAGCAGAGAGTCAGAGGTGCTGAAAACAACCTGTCCCTTGGGATGATGTGTCCTTTCAGCTGCTCCCTCCCCATGGATGTGCTCCTGACAGGTTTGGGGTGCAGGCAATGAGCCAGGGACCTGCAGTGGGTAAATGTCCTCCTTGCGTGTGTTTCTCCTGGCTAATCCCTGTAATTGTCTGGCTGGAAGCAGAAGCTGCAAGTCTCACTGATCTTGGCAGTTTAAGGCTGCTAGGAGTCATGAATACACCCGGGAGGGGATAGGGGATTTGGGAATCCCTAAAACACCCCCCAGGTTCTTACTGGGCTTCCTGAGGACTCGTTGCTGCCAGAAGGAAGCACAAGCACTGCTCTCCTCTGCTCCGTGAGCTCTCTGCTGGCAGCACAGCTGCTTTAGCAACAACTGCAATATTTTTTTTAACCCAGCTTTTATTTTAACAATTTTTTGCACTTTAAAAAAACCCCCAAAAACCCCAAACCCAACTGCTATTTTTCAAGTGATTCCAGCAGCAAAGGGAGCAGATGCTGAATGGAATCACACGTGCAAGGAGTTTGTGTGTCCTGCGTTTGCAGTTTCCAGTGGGTTGCCATTATCCCCGAGCATTCTCCGTGTGAAAGATGAGGAGAGTGCAATCACCACGGCCTGTTTCGGTTGAATCAGCAAGGAGGAGTTTCAGAGCTGGCTCTCCACGAATAATCCCATTCTCCCAGGCAGCTGTCTTCTGCAAAATGAAAGTGCAGACATCTACAGTATTACCCTGCTCCTGTTTGCAGAGTCTGCTGTTATCACGTTAATGAAAGGAGCTGAGATAATCACCTTAAAGCATAAATAAATCTTGGATGCTGATTCACTTTCCCCTATTTGAGACTCATTTACCAGGGTAATTCTTATTTTTTTTTCCGCTGAAGGCTTGTTGTGTCTGCCAAGACAGCTTTTTTTTTTCACAATTCATCTCCAGAGAACTTGAATTAAGGAGGCCTCTTGTCTTGTTGCAGTTATTCCTTCTCATTTCGCAGCCATATGAAGTCCTAGATCCAAGGCCAGGCCAGACAATTTTATCAAATCTGCAGCATCAGCCAATGCTGGGTGGCTCACTTACACATGAAAACAAACACACACTTTTAGAGGATAATTTCTCTCAGTCTTAGACAGGTGACAGGAGACACCTTTTCCCCAGGTCACTGAAGGAGCTCACACAGGTGTGTAAAATTTAAATTTGTGTCCTAACACTCAGTTATGGGACAGGGATCCCACACAAAATGAATGGCATGTCAAATGTTGTGAAGTTTCACAATATTTCATGTTTCCTTCAAGCCCCAGCCCCTGGAATCAGGTGAACCTGCATCTCACTTATTTATCCATCAGTAAATTCACATCTGGAATTCATGCTTGCAGGGAAAAAAAAATCTGATCATGTGACTAAATTTGGATGTTCATCAGCTCAAAATGAAGAATACCAACCAGTTCCCACCACATTTTTCCCCCCTAAGTTCCCATGATTTTTTCCCAAGCCTGACTAATGATATCAGAACATCTGGTGCGGGCCAGGCTTCACTCAGGAGGTTTGGCTCCTGTGTCTGTGCCAGCAGCTCACTGGCATCCCCCAGCCCCTCGCTCCTGCATCCTTCCTGCATCCTGGGATATCTTGAGCAGGCTGACCTAGAACAGAGGCTGGACAGAGTTGAAGAATAAAGTAGGGATTTATTAAAAAGCCTCCATGGATCCACCTTGGGCAGCAAGAGCCCAGCCAGGGCTGCACCCAAGATGAACCAAAATGGTCACAAAATGGACAACTGGGCATGGGGTCTCACACTTTTATAAGTTCTGCATATTGGAGTTAATTGTCCAATTAAAGCTTTAGCTTATGAAGTCCCATCCTGCTTGTTATTTCATTCCACGTTGTTTGTGCTCTTGGGCCTAAGATTTGGATCATTTGTCCTTGGTCCCCAGCTGGAGAAGAAATTGTTTTGTCTCCCTATTCTGTGAAGAGAGCTTACTATCTCCTAATGTGAAGCTCAAAAGTACACACTAAAGCAGCACAGAATCTGAAAAACATAAAAGCTAAACCTGAGGCATCACTGGGATGCCCCAATCCCACAAGGGGCTGTCACAGCGCCATTGCAGGGCGCCAGGCCTGGGACAGCTGGGACAACTGACCGGGTGTGGAGATGGAGCCTTGGCCATGAGCTGGAGGAGCAGGTGTGGAAATGGAGCTTTGGTGGTGAGGTGGAGGAGCAGGTGTGGAGATGGAGCCTCGTGCTGGGAACACAAACTCTGGGAAGGGCAGAGAGTCCGGGAATGGGGAAAGACGCCCAGGCTGTGATGGGGAGATGGGCCCAGGAGCTTTGTGATGGGAAAAGCGAGAATCACAGCCTGTGTCTGGTCTTGGTACGTTACACTGAGTGCGCATGGCAAGGTTTGGGTAGTGGGGTGGCTTTTGGTAGAAGCTGCTGGAAGTTTTCCCGGATCTGACGAAGCCAATTCCAGCCGGCTCCATGCGCGGGACTCCCGTCACGGAACCAGTCGTGGTACAGTCCTGCGCCCCCCCCCTGCGCCGGCTCTGCGTGGTACGGCCCAGACTGCGCCGAACGGAGCCGAGAGGAGCCGAACCGAACCGAGGCCAGCCGAACCGAACCGAACCGAACGCAGCCGAGGCGAACCGAAACGGGACGAACCGAACGCAGCCGAGCCGAACGGAGCCGAGCCATCCGTTGAGGTACCGCTTTTGTCTGAAATCCCGGAATAACCTCCCCTTTGCCACTCCCGGTGCCGTGCCGGGGCAGGGACTGCCCTGGAGACCTGCCGGGGGCGAGCGGCCGCGGTTCTGTGCCTCGGTCATTGTTCTGAGCCCTACCCGAGCGGTGCTGCTGTGCCGGGGCTGCAGCCGCAGATTGCCCGTTCGCCTTCGGGTTTGTTTTCCTGAGGGGAGGATGGCAACGAAGGGATGGTTCAACACGCAGAGCCGCCTTTGGTGTCTCTGCTTTGCCCCCTTTGGTGTCTCTGCTTTGCCCCCTTTGGTGTCTCTGTTTTGCCATCTTTGGTGTCTCTGTTTTGCCACCTTTGGTGTCTCTGTTTTGGGCAGCGGTTCGGGTTTCTGCCTGTGGACTTTGTCCCTGCTCAGATTTGGGGAAATCTCTGCTTTGCCCTAGAAGCGAGGAAAATGCACCCGGGGGTTGCTGCGGACGGAGAGCGGTTTGTTTTGAAAAGTTTAATAACAATAAGCCCTCCTGGGTTCCCGTTTCCCACCAAATTAAACAAAGGTGTGGAATCACATGAGGAGAGACGTTTGAATGTCAGAGTTTTAAAAAACACTCATTTTACTGGAAGTAGGTTAATGTGCTGGGAAAGTGATGATTTCAGAAGTGACTGACACCTGTCACAGGGCAGATATTCCCTGCTCCCATTATGAAAATATCTCAGCCAGCTGTGTTTGTTGTTGTTTTCCGTGGTGTAGAACATGGAAGAGCACTTGTTGTCCATGGAGCTGAGCTGAAACCAGGTCAGACCAGTTGTCCCAGTGGGGCTTGCGTACATCAGCAGGCACTGTTAAAGGCACAACTTCTTGCTTTAAATCTAAAAATGTAAATTTTCTGGGTTTTTTTTTAATAGCAAAAAGAGCAGAAGAATAAAGGAAGCTTAAGAACAAAAATATATAAAAGAAAGTCAAGGGAATCAAAATCCTTGGTGAAGAGAGTATTCTAATGTGGAAGGTTAAATTAAAGGTACAGGCAGCCCTGTGTTGCAAATGCAGTGAGGTTTTGTGTATGTAAGAGGAGGGGGAAAAAATAATTGGTACATTAACCCACCTAACCTTCAAACTGGTGTGTTCCTACTGTGAAGTAATAAAACAGAGTCATTTTTTGTAGAGAAAATGAAGGGGTAACTGTGGAAAGGAGAGGGGTGGTGTTTTATTTCAATGTTATTAATGGTCTTGAACTGGATTGATGTGTTTGAGACATGAATGGATTAAGAACTGGCTCGAGTTCCCTGCCTAAGTATATCCTGTTTTGTGTGCCTCTACAGGTAATCAGAATGGTGTGTTATTTGAACAACTGTGAAATCTCCTTGGAGTCCTGTAGCTTTGCTTTGTTTCCTTAGAAAATGAAAGTTTATAATTTGTTGTGGCTGAATATAACAAACAGACCCTAACAATATCGCTGTAGGCAGATCTTCTGATCCCAGGAATGAACTCCAAAGCTGCTGCTTCGTGGTTGTTACTGTGAGCAGGGAAAGGCATTGTAAACAAACACGGCTTAAAATCATGTTGCGCTTTCTGGAAAGGATTTTTTTCCCTTAATATATGAGAAGGGGAGAAGAAGCCAGGTTAATTTTGAGTGGTTTTGTTCCCCTGTACATTTTCCTTTAAAACGTGGAGGCTGCAGTGGGAATGGTCTCTGGAGCTGCTGTCTGTGTCATTAAGTGCTTTACTAATGGTGGTGGCTCAGGCTCTGGAGATGAGCTGTGTGAAAGTGCATTTGCTAAAGTGCATTTACCAAAGTAAGTGAGGTTGACAGGTCAGAGTTTTGTTGGGATTTTTGAACCTCTGTTCAGTCAGCATCTAATGCACGTTCAAAGGAAATGCAGTTTGAGATTTTTCTGGATTTTCTGCCTATTTCTTAGTCTTGTCAGGTGCTGTTAGAGGTGGAAAGTTTGTGTGTGACAGGAGCTCTGACAGACAGCCCAAACTTGCCCTGTTGTTTGGGCTTGCAGTGAAAAATGACCCCTAAGCACAGGAGCTGGAATAATCCTTCCTATAAAAGGGTTCAGTGGAAGAGCTGATGAGGTGGTAAAATGGTGGGAGGGTTTGAAGACAGGCCTTGCACATTGAAATTGCCTATTGTGATTTTTTCCCCCCACTGGTGTCAGGTACTGGATGCCAGATCTGCTGCATTTTGCTTTCCATTGTTGGTGTGGGGGGGCGCTGGGTGAGGTTTTCCTGGAGCTTGGAGTAGGTAAAGATCTCTCTCAAAGCACTCCATGTACAGCAGCATAATTTAGTGTTGGAGTGCATGTTCTGTACCTCACCTTGCTTTGTTGTTATTTCCCTTTCAGTGTTTATAGGAGGCTGCTGAAGATGGGAGGTGCAGTGAGTGCAGGAGAAGATAACGATGAATTAATTGATAACCTGAAGGAGGCCCAGTACATCAGGACAGAGCTGGTGGAACAGGCATTCCGAGCCATTGATAGGGCAGATTACTACCTGGAGGAGTTTAAAGACAATGCCTACAAGGATTTGGCATGGAAGCATGGAAATATTCATCTCTCAGCACCGTGCATTTACTCAGAGGTGATGGAAGCTTTGGACCTGCAACCAGGGCTGTCGTTTCTGAACCTTGGCAGTGGCACTGGTTATCTGAGTTCCATGGTTGGACTCATCCTGGGTAAATACCTCTTCAGTCACATTAACTGGTTATATTAGAGCTTTAAAAACAGGTTTTGAAATCGGGGATGAGGTGTTCCTCCACTAATGGAGCTAAAAAGGTAGCTGGGAAAGGAAAGAATGCATTAATCCAGCTCGGCAATTTATCAGGATTCTCACAGCCTTCTCTGGAACTGGATGGGATCCAGGCTTCTGTGGCAGATCAGAACAGGCATCAATGTAGTTCCAGAGGTGGCGGTAATGGATTCCTGCAGGTCTGGACACAAACCTGGGTTTGTTTCTCCTTAAGCAAGACCCCAGGTCAGGATCAGTAATACAGAGTTGAAACTGGGACTGAGCAAGTCCACAAAAAGCTGTGACTGCTCTGTGCCTGGTTTGTGTTCACAGCCCTGAGACAGGTTTGAGATCCACTTTTGACTCTTAACTCCCCAACACACAGATGGGAATATTCTCTGGAAAACACTTTAGTGCAGCAGAGCTGATTTTGTGACCACATCTACAGTGGCACAAAGCAAATTATCCAAGTGGAATTGGACAATTTAAATTCCCCCTGCAGTGTTTCAGTCAGAGTTGTGCTGCCAGGATAGATAGCAAGTGGCTATGGGGTAAAATCTGGGAGGGTGTCCAGAATTTTAACTGCTGGGATATTTATTCTCAGGGTAAAGTCTCATTTCCCATTTGTGATTTTCTCCTAGGTTTGTTGACATTACTTAGAATACGATTTGTAACTCCAGGGCTTTTATATTCTTTTTGCAGAAGTTATCCTGTCAGTTCTGAATAAAAAGCATGAGTGCTGAAAAACTTTTGTATTTTCCAGTTTGTTTTTGCTGTTAATTTAGGTACAGTGTGTGATGACTGTTCCTGATTAATTGCAGAGATCTTTAACATAAAAATAACATGGATGTGCTAAAACATGCAGGCCGTTAGGATTTTTTTCCAGGTGATCACTTTCACAGCAATGGCATCAGTGTTTCCCTCCTATGGAGAAGTTTCCTGCATAGTTAAGAGCAAATGATTCAGAGTCAGCTGTGCACAAGAGGCTCAATTGCTGCCAGAAATTGCAAGTATAGAGTTGCAAATCCCATTGTAGCAGTGAGAGAGCTGACCCCACACAAACACCGACTCTGACACTCATGGAACAATCTGCTGGAAGAAGGAACCCAAAGTGTGTTAATCCTGCTGGATTTGGTGTTGTTGTTGTTGCCATTCCCTGGTGTTCTGCACTTGCAGGTCCTTTTGGGGTTAACCACGGTGTGGAGCTTCACTCTGACGTGATCGAGTACGCCAAGCAGAAATTGGACTTTTTCATTAAAACAAGCGACAGCTTTGACAAGTAAGAATGCAAAATGCCTGTTGGGATTAATTTTGTGCTTTTGGCTTTACTCAGGGCAGTTCTTGCTCCCATGTGGCGCCTCTGGATTCAGGGTAATCTGAGGATTCAGGCTCCTTAGGCTTACTGAGCTGCACTGTGTGACCTTCGAAGCCTGTGTGTGTCATGAGGGAGTTTCAGAAATGTTTGCAGAGTTTTTAATAGCAGTGCTGATGTTGCAGGGCTTAGAGGGAGCTGAGGAAGTTTGTTTATTTTTAAATGCACTTGCAGTTACACCTTAAAACTTGCAAGTAGCAATACTTGGTTGTGCCTGTGATCTGAGAGCCTGCATAGTGATGAGATTATGAACTGGTTTTTGTAGTGGCTTAATATGTTTTATCTGAGAAGAAGGAAAAATGGCATTTTAAAATATGAAGGTAGTTTTATGATGATTAAGTTGGTACTAAAACTGGCTGGGATTTGATTTATGTTCTTCCTTAGACCCTCCATTCTGCTGCTGTCACAAGTAATAACTTCCCAGCTAGATAACCACTGCCAATAGTAACCTCAGCAATAAAAGTTGTGGCTGTCACATTTTTGGATCTGTTTCACAGTTTGTTCAAACAGGGAAGCAAACTGATACTCTTCTCTCCTGGGAGGAAGAAAATGAAAATCATGGCATGCAGGATTTTAGGCTACTCAGCCTTTGGCTGTTCCTGCTGCCCTGGGAAGCTGTTGAGGAGGGGCTTGTATTTTCTGCATCTTGGCAGAAGACTGAAAGTTTCTGGTGCTCAAAAGGGGTTTTTTTCAGTCATGTTGCTGTTGTTTGAGATGTTTTAAGACTTTCTTCTCTCTCCAGACAAATATAGCAATGGAGCAAAAGCAACCTGAATTCAGAAATTACCATGCCTGGAAAATTGGCTTTGCTGAGTGATGTCTGCTGGGTTGTGCTCCTGGAACAGCGTGTGTAGGAACTGTTCTCTGGCTGCTCTGAATGTCCAGCCCTCTTTGCAAACCCAGAAGGCTCCAGGAAGCATTAGGAATAAATAGGTGCTATGTTGAGCTGCCACTCAAGATACCAGTAAAAGAATGGATGTGTTGAGTAACTTCTACCAAAATCAGCCTTTAAACATAGGGCTTAAAACTTAGGGAGTTTTGGAGCTTGTAAGAAAACCAGAGGCATCAGGAATCACTCATTCTTCTTGTAAATCAAATCAGAAATACTGTAGGCAAAAAGTCTTTTTTATGAAGGGTGAAATCACAGTTCTTTTGAAGCTGATGGCAAAACTTCATTTGCTTCAGCAGAGCTTACTTCTGTATCATCAGGTGGTAATTCCCCACATCTGAAAACCAGTTAAAAGCTTTTGAAAATGCAAAAATAAACCCAGGTGCAGTCCTTAAAAGACTTTGACATTTGGGAGCGCAGGTCTAGTATTTGTATTTGCATTTTATTACTGAGTCAGCATCAGGTGACTAAAAATAGCTTGTTCTGAAGAGTTACCTGCAGCTCAAGTATGAAATTATGCATCCTTATCCTTTAGAGGTTTTAATGCATGAATTCTGACCTCATTTTTCTGTGGTTTTGAGACTTCTAGCTGTGGTCTGTTACAATAATGTCTGGAATAGATGGGCTTTGGAGGAGAAATCCTGTAGAACCGTGGGGTTTTTTTCACGTGTTTTCCATAGTTCAATCTTTCCAGAATTGTGAAAATAATTTATTTTGATAAGTTGTTGTAGTCTTGTCTAATACAAGTCTTTTTCACTTTCAGGTTTGAATTTTGTGAGCCATCCTTTGTCATTGGCAATTGTTTAGAGATTTCTCCAGACTGCACTCAGTATGACCGGGTTTACTGTGGTGCTGGAGTCCAGAAGGAGCATGAGGACTACATGAAGAACCTGTTGAAAGTTGGGGGAATTCTTGTCATGCCTCTAGAAGAGAAGGTTGAGTGCCTTTTTACTCATATTTCAGTTATTCTTAATTCTGATCATGGTTTGGTCAGTGGCTGTTCTTTTATCTTGCCCTTGTAGCAGGCTGAAGAAAGAATTACATGCACTGGTTTTCACAGTGACTGAAAACTGAACTCTGCACATTCCAAATATTTAAGAAATTTGTAGCTTTGCAGTCTTCCATATATTACAGTCTGTTGTTAATTGCAATTTTATTTCCACACTGCAGAAAATGAGAGCAAAGCTTTGTTTAATTATAGAATTCAAAGTTTTGTTTAATTATATAATTTAGTGTTGTGCTTAAAGGCAAAACACAACTTTTTGCTCCCTGACTGGCTCTTGAAAGAGCGTGCAAGATGTCTCTATCTACAGGTGTCAGTGGATTCTTTTAGTAAAAAGTGGGTCAAGTGCCTGACCTTTTACCACTGTCAGGGAATGTGACAGGGGCAGGGTGCAGGGTTTCTTCCCAGTCAGAGGCTGTGCAGTGGGTTGGGGTAGGAGATTTGATCTGTGACCTTTTCAGGAGCCAGTGCTCGTGGTGACTCAGGAGTTTTCCCAGAGGTCAGACACAGCTGCTCTGGTCCAGCCTGGAGGGAGATCTGGGCAAGCAGAGTGACCCAAATTACCAGTGCCCATGCTCTGTTGGAATAGATGAAGTTACTTGGGGCTAGTCCTGCAAGGAGTTCCCAATTTTTTTTCAAAAAACCAATGTTGTTTCTCATCATCTTTTACTGTTGCAGCTTCCAGTACTTCAACTTGTCCAGGCAGAAAAGTCATTTGTTCATTTTTTTTGTTCAAAAATCTCATTGTAGTTCCCACAATGGACAATAATCTCCTTGTTTTGCTTCAGTTGACTAAGATAACTCGGACTGGTCCTTCTGCCTGGGAGACCAAGAAGATTCTTGCTGTTTCCTTTGCTCCTTTGATTCAGCCAAACCACACAGATTCAGGAAAATCAAGGCTTGTTCACTTGCGTGAGTACAGACATTCCTGAGCTTGGGGGACTTCTGCTGCTGCTTGAGTGTGAGCTGTAACATCCTTGGGAATCCTTTCCAGGAAAATTACTCCAAGTCCTTCCTTTTTTTGAACAGCTATCTGTCTTGTGCAAGCATTGGAGTTGAATGAAATAGATTCTAAATCACAGACTCAAAGAGTGGCCTGGGTTGGAAGGGACCTTAAAGATCATCTAATTCCAGTATCCCTGCTGTGGGCAGGGACACCTTCCACTGGGCCATCATTCTAAACACAAATTATTTCTTGTGAAGTTGTACCTGAACTTTGCAGGGTGTTTTGTCCTTGTTTTTGCATATTTTGTTCCAGTCCTGAATGATTGAATCCTGTCATCGTTCTCAGGCACTGTGCCACAAGGAGAGGGAAATAAACAAGCACTACCTGTGAACAAATGTTTTATCTACTCAAAGATTCTCACCCTCAGCAATCCAGAATTATCCTGAACCTGGAATGCTTGAAGGATACAAGTTGTGCAGTTCTTGGTTAGCTGTTTGGAATGCAGGTCGTATCAGTGGCCCCAATCTTTAGATTAACACTTCAGTGTCAAGAGGCCTCTTAAGAACACATGAAGACAGAGGTACTTTCATAAAGAGATTAGTCGGGCTTTGGTCTTAACCTGGAAAGGTGTCTGCATGACAGGAGCTCAGGAAACAGTCTACAGCATGCTAGGAAGTCCCACAAGTGCCTGTTTCAGCATGTTCTCACTTTGTAGCAAGACCTACCCGTGAATTATATGTAGTTATTTTCTCCTTTTTTCATTCAGGTCCCAGGAAAGCTCACTTGTTGGCAGAGGAGAGGGACTTTTTGTGTCAGTTTTAATTCATTTTAGTTCATGGATCTATGCGCATCTATACATTTTTTGTTTGCTGCATTTCTAAGCTGGCAGCAAATAAGTGCAGAAGACAGAATAGTCTTCCAAGCCATTAATGTGGGAGGCATTTTAATACAGTCACTTACTGTGATGTTGCTATAATTACTTCTACAAAATGGTTTCCAACCTGTCTTCACTCACTAAGTCTGAAGCAGTTTTTGAAGAGCATAAATAGTACTTGTGTTTTATAAGTGCAGAACTTGGCAAAGCTGAAGGAGCTGTATGATAGAAAAATAATTTTATGGAAGAATTAAACAGACTTCAGGTTTAGTTATCTACCAGAGGAAAATACCTGATTCTAAGCCATGAAACAATCACAGCTCCCATCACTAAGTCTGCATTCAAACAGTCTTTAAGATGTGCATCTTAGAATAATTGAGAACTTGAAATCAAGGCAGGACATTTTTTAATGAGAGAAACACACAATTAAATTTCATTTGGAAAGTTGCAGCACAGTTTATCCGAGTTGACAGGAGCTGAATAGAGTTGTTTGTGTAATCCCAGCAGGGAATTCAAATGGCCTGATTTAATCTGAGCAAACAGAACTTTTCCTGGGAGTACCTCTGGGGGGAAGTTTCTCTGTCTGTGCTCACAGATTTCTTTGCTCACAGCGCCCGTGGCCGTCCGCAGCCTGCAGGACCTGGCTCGCATCGCCATCCGGGGCACCATCAAGAAGATCATCCACCAGGAGGCCCTGGGCAGGGCTGGGGACGGGCTCAAGAGCCCACCCAGGTTCAAGAGGAGGCGGCTGCGGCGCCGTCGCATGGAGACCATCGTGTTCCTGGACAAGGAGGTGTTCGCCAGCCGCATCTCCAGCCCCTCCGACGACAACAACAACTGCGAGGACATGGAGGAGGAGAGGCTGGAGGAGGAGGAGGAATCCAAACCCTCTGAACTAAAGCCAGACCCTCCCGTGAACTTCTTGAGAGAAAAGGTCTTGAGCCTGCCACTGCCTGATCCCTTGAAGTATTACTTGCTTTATTACAGGGAAAAGTAGTTTTCCTTCTTTTAGGAAGTGAGAATTAGGAAGAGAATAAAGTATCCCTTAGGGCTTGACAAACATGTCCCACTTGCTTGCCTGCCAATGTGACACCCGAGGCAGTAGGCTGGCTGGGGAATGTGGCTGCTGTAAACTTTGACATTATAGCTTTTTTGAGTTCTTTCTTTCTTCTCAGTTGTGTGCTACAGTTTTATTCTACAGCAGGGATTCCTTAGGAAGCAAGTTGGTGAAATGCTCAGCTGCTTATGGAAAGGAGGATTTAATTCCCTCAAAACTAACTGCAGGAGATATTGCTAAAAATCTCATGGCTGCTCTACCGAATATCAGTTGGGAAAAACTCCTGAGCAGTTCCCCAAAGACCTTTGCTGTCTGTGCTCTCTCCCAGTAAACCTGCCATGTATTTGCCATGGTGTGTGTTTCATGGAGGACAGAGATAATTAGTTAAAACCTGACCTGGCAAATCATGTTTCTTCCAGT
Organism: Geospiza fortis; assembly: GCF_000277835.1. Classification (NCBI taxonomy): domain Eukaryota; kingdom Metazoa; phylum Chordata; class Aves; order Passeriformes; family Thraupidae; genus Geospiza; species Geospiza fortis. The sequence continues at coordinate 1,404,805 of NW_005054337.1, read as the reverse complement.
AATCTGAAAAGCACAACCTTTACAAAAAGGAAAGAATTTTTGGCATGACCCTTGTGGCATCCAGGTTTTGAATGAGAAGGAAGGTATCAGCTCCCCTTTGGCTGGTCTGCTTTGCTTGTAAATTATATGTAATTTTTAGTAAAAAGTTTTACAAAATACTGTTTTTTTTTAATGGAAAACCCCTGTTCTAGAGAATGAGTTGTTAGGTTTCTGTGGTTCTTTCAAAGCTATGGAGGCAAGTTAGGAATTACAAAGCTGTTTAACTTCGACAGGATGCAAGGTAGTCAGAGTTGGGACTGCTGTCTCTGAAAATGTTTACAGAGTAATTCTGAGTGGGGAAAAGGGTAGAGAAGAGCTGCAGAGCAGTGAGTTTGTGCAACCTGGAAGCAGTATCCATGGGTTTTGCTGTCATGTGAGAGAACTCTCATCGTCTGGGCTGAGCAGAGTGAGGTGCAGAGCACCTGAGCATTAAATCAGCCAAACAGAGTTTTGTGGGGGATTTGCAAAACCTGAGAGCAGCCTAGGGAGCCAAACTGATGCAGTTCTCAGGTGTTCCTGTGCGTGTGCCCCTGCTGTGGCAAGGTGGCCAGAATACAACTTGTTCACAAGTGTTCCACAGCAGGGTGGAGCTGCTCAGCTGGGTAGGTGATTTTATTCCTGCAGCAATGAAGTAGAAATTTTAACAGGTTCATATGGAAAGACTTATCACTCTACAGTTCTGTGGATGTGAGCTGTAATTTTTATTCCCAAATCTCTCTGTCATGGTTATAGAAGGGGATGCCATGGAATCATAGGATTACAGAATGGTTTGGGTTGGAAGGGACCTTAAAGACCATCTTGTTCCAACCCCCTGCCATGTACAGGGGCACCTTCCACTAGGCCAGGTTGCTCCCAGCCCCATCCAGCCTGGCCTTGGGCAGTTCCCGGAATGGGGAGTCCACAATGTGGATGATAAAATGGATGATAAAATACTGTGTTTAGAAGACGTTTACTTGGTTCAGCCTGTTTGGGAAATGTACCTGAACTGGTAAAGGCTGGAAAGAAACCCTGGAGTTTATGTTGATGTGAAATAGTCCTAAAACTGGGGGGCATGAAAAGCGCTCTTTCAGCAGGTAATGAAACTGTGTTAAGGCATTGCCCCTTCAGAAGCACTTAAGTTGGTATCAGTTTGATATCTTTTGGTTTTTGATGTGTGCCGTCTCCTCATTTTCTGAGGAGGAATGAGTGAAGACTGTATTGCCAAATGATCCTGAGTTGCACAACTTGCTTAATGAAAAATAGTTTCAAAGTTCTGTGTGGCTTTGAAAATAAATGAATAACATATATGTCTAAGCCTGAAGTGGAGAATTTTCCTTGCTTAACAGGATTTTTGTGTCTCTCTGGGAATATTGTCTGATAATCCTGTATCATGTGGTTGATGGCATGTAACACAGTTGTAGGCTGGGTTTTGCCTCTGGTTTCCTGTCTCCACTTCTGGTCTCAATGGTACCCCAAGTTACCTTGCTCCCTTGGATTTTAATTTCTTTTTTTGCAGTGGGGCAGTTCTGTGGCCACTGAGCTGATGTTTCCTGTAAAGATGCACATGCCCGTCATTGGATTCTGGCAACTGCCATGAATTTCTTTCTACAAATGCAAGTCCTGAATGTGGTGGTAAACAGAGGGTTAATAGCATCTGTGTGTAATTATTCTCAGTGCTTCCCTACAGGCTGTGGCCTCTTATTTGTTGGAGAAGTCTGTTTAATGGGTGTCATGCCAGGTATGTGCCTTTCTGGATTGTGGCACAATTTCCACACCCCTCCATAGTCCAGGATGCCTCCTGCTTTTGGCTACCAGGTCATCCTTCAGTTTAATCACAACATTTTAAAGAAGTCCCTTTAAAAATGACGTTAAACTTCAGGTTCCTGTTAGTAAGCCTTGCAGAGATTCTGTTAAAGCTGACCAGTTGAGGGAGGATTATCTTTCATTTATCCCTTGTTTGGTTTTTATCCCCATCCCAGCCTGAGTTGTAAAAGGTATTTTATCAGATTTTTTCACCAGATTTGCCTTTTTTATTACATTTGCTAGATTTTTGTAGCTTTCTATAAGATGCATAAATACTGCTATTTTTCCTGTATAAGGTTGAATAAATAAATAAATAAATAAATATATATATATACACACAGGAAATTTATGTTCTAGGTTGTCAGATTGTCCTCTTGTCCAAAAAAAACCCCACAGATCTAAACAGATAGTAGAAATTCTATGTATAATATAACTGTGAAATAGTATTGCTTATAGCCTGTAAATAAAGGGGAATTGTAAATACATTTTCCCTGTGCACAAGCACTTGCACTGTAGTTTTGTAGGCATTTCTAGCAGAGGGATGGAGGCAGAGCTGGGTTTATATGGATCTGTGAGCTGTCCAGGAATTGTACCTGCTTTGTTTCTTTTTGTGTTCTCAGTAGCTGTGACTTTTTTTTTTTTTTTGTATGTGACTCCTTTTAGGTTTTGATCCTGCAGGAAATTTGCAAAGAGAACTGAACTTCAAACTGCTTTAGTCATGAGTGTACAAGCTGAAAAATCTCTGTATAGAAACTAGAGTTCAGTTGGCCTGAGGCATGCAGAAGTGTTATGCAATTTAAACTTTATTAATAAGTGTTTCTGTATCAATAAATCCAGTAAAAACTTTTTAGCCTTCTTAATATGGTTTTGCATTATGTTGTGATTAGAATACTTTGTAGGTGAGTGCTTATTTCCATAATTGGAGGTCAAGACACAAAATCAGCAGAACAAATGCTTAACAATATGGTGCAGGTGCATAGTTTTAGATGAACTGCTCAGAATGTGATGTCTCAAACCTGCCCAGATGATGAGTCCCAAACCCTGAAGTAAAGCAGCTGTGCAGGATGAATTTTAGGATCAGCACACACAGCACTGATGTAGATTTAATGTGTCAGAGTGGTTAAAGAGTGGACTTAGTTCCCTGGCTGTCTGACTTGTAAACAACAGATATCAAAAGGTGATTTCATCCATATCTGTACTTCAAGGAGTTGCCTAAGCCAAAGGTGTCAGGAGTTTATTCTGTGCATTCTGAACTGCAGCTCCCCTCTTGTGCCCTGGGCTCCATCTGAGTGTTTAATTAACGTGGATTTTTAAGAGTGGGTGTTCAAGGCTTTTATTTCTCCAGTATTGAGAACAATATTTTGGTTTCAGCTGTGCTAGGAATCTGATCATAATAGCAAATACAGCTGCTGCTAATTAAATGAATCTGTTAACCTTTATTCTGTAGGATAATTGTGTGTGTGTTTCTTCCTGTCATCTGTGTATATGATAAATGTCCTTTTCCCAGCTATAACAGGAGATTAGTTCAACGTTAATGTTTTCCTTCACGTGATGCGTGCTGAAAGAAAATCCTTTTCTGCTTTGCAAAGCCGTGGATGTGTCATACAAATGGTATTGAGGAAATTAAATTTGTCAGATGATGTTTATGTTCACTTCATTGTAAAACAGCATCACAGTCCCTCCTGACACCTTCACATCCCTGATCTTATTGGGGTCCCTGGGGGATCCCCACGTTGAGACATCCCCCACCTGGAACTCCCTTCTCAATACCCCTCCTGAGGGCCCCCACCATGGCACCCCACAAACTCCCCGAGCAACACATCCCAGGGTGGGGGTCCCCTTCCTGACTTCAGCACTTCTCGGATTATTGCACGTCCCCACCTGTAATCATTCCAGGACCCAGGAACTGGAGGGACATCACCCCCCAAGGGGACATCCCTAGAACTCACACTCTATTGGAGACCTCCCTCACTACTGCTGGACCCCAAAAAATGTCTCTGATCCTCAAATGCTGCTGCTGGTGTGAGGGAAACTGGGGGCAGGCGCCCATGAAGGAGGCTCTGGGTGCAGGGACTTAAGGGGGGGGTGGGAGTACCTCCACGAGGGCTGTGGGAATTGGGAGAGTGGATATCTGGGGAGGTGAGGAGGAGAATGAAGCTTAAAATGTCCCCTTTATAAGGTGGTGTTTGGAGGGGCAGGTCTTGAGGGGGCACTTTTATAGTGGTGGGGTCATTTTGGGGGGTTAGGGATTAGATTGCTTTATGGAGGAATCAATGCATCGGGAGGCGCTCTTTATGGGGCTGGGCTCAGGGTCCACTTTTGTGCTTATGCGGGGGGGGTTGTCTTGGTGGGGTGCTTGTGCACCACCTGCGAAGGGCAGGACTTAGGTGGTTGTAGAGTTCCCCAATAGAGGGGCTCTCCGGACTGCCCCCTGCAGGCCATGGCGGCTGCGGCGCTGCTGCTGTGCCTGCTGTCATAAAATCGGCTGTAAAGTGCAACACTGTCGTAAAAGGTGCCGTAAAGCGCGACTGTCGTAAAAGGTGTCGTAAAGCGCGACTGTCGTAAAAAGTGCTGTAAAGCGCGACTGTAGTAAAACCGGCCGTAAAGCGCGACTGTCGTAATACCAGCCGTCAAGTGAGACTGTCGTAAAAGGTGCTGTAAAGCACGACCGTCGCAAAAACGGCTGTAAAGCGCGACTGTCGTAAAAGGTGTCGTAAAGCAACACTGTTGTAAAAGGTGCCGTAAAGCGAGACCGTCGTAAAAGGTGTCGCAAAGCGCGAGTGTCGTAAAACCGGCCGTAAAGCAAAGCTGTCGTAACAATGCCATAAAGCGAGACTGTCGTAAAGGTGTCGTAAAGCACGACTGTCGTAAAAGGTGTCGTAAAGCAACACTGTTGTACAAGGTGCCGTAAAGCAGCACTGTCGTAAAGCTAGTCATAAAGCGCGACTGTCATAAAAGATGCTGTAAAGCAACACTTTGGTAAAACTGACTGTCGTAAAAGGTGTCGTAGAGCAACACTGTCGTAAAAGGCGTCGCAAAGCGCGACTGTCGTAAAGAGACTTTTCGGACCCAGTGGGAATTAAGCTCTTTAATAGTATGTCCCGCCGGCACATTGGTGTCGCGGAGCTGGTCTTAGTTTGCAGGGCACTGGTTGAGCTCTTTGCTTCCAGGGGCATGCCCGCAGCAGCCGCCCCGCCGAGCTCTGCTCCTGCCGCGAGTCCATAACAAGACACGACCCCCACCTCCCGCCCGCTGACGGGGCTCCCTATGCTGACCTAGCGACGCAACCACGCATGCACAGTTGCTGTACACGGCACCACAGCACGCGAATACTGCAGCGCCTCGCATGTGTCCTTCCGCGTCTCTGCCGGACCTTGAGGATCCGGGCACGGCCGCTGTGAAAAACGCCAATCGCTTGTTTTTAAAATTTTTAAAGTTTAATAGGAATAAAGTGGTTATAAAAATAGTAATACAATTAGAGTAATAATAATTCGGACAATTTGAATTAGGACAATATGCGGCTTGACTGATGGAGAGCTGACGCTGAGGGGTACAAAGGACACAGGGTACCAGGTAGGGTTAGGGTACAGGTGCAGCAGCCCTCAACCCAACCCCAAGGCCACCCTAAACAGCACCCCAAGGACCGCAGTGTTCCCCAACAGCAGCACAAGGCAGTAACCCCAAAACCGGGACAGCCCCAGAACTCTCCCAGCAGCTGCAGGCAGCAACCCCAATAAAAAGGTAGCAATGATGTTTGTGGTATAGAGAGTGACAGGTAGGAGTTGGGGGCTGAGCAGTTTTTTAGGGTTTTTTTTTAGGGTTTTTCTCATGGCATTAAAAGGATATTTTAGGGCTTTTTTGGAGGAGTTTTTCAGGAATTTTCTGGGAACGTTTATGATACTTTCAGGGCTTTTTCAGGGCTTTTAAAGGATTTCGTTAGGGCATTTTAAGGGCTTTCTTAGTACTTTTAAGAATTGTTTGGGGGGGGTTGGGTGTTCTTGGGGTATTTTAGGACTATTGAGGGTATGTGGACGACTCTTTACGGCTAGGGGATTTTTTTGGGTTTTTAGGGGATTTTTTTGGTTTTTTTT
>NW_005054337.1:1394634-1398311 GCF_000277835.1 Geospiza fortis | reverse complement strand
CACTCTTTCAAGAGCCAGTCGGGGTGCAAAAAGTTGTGTTTTGCCATTAAGCACAACACTAAATTATATATAATTAAACAAAACTTTAAATTATATAATTAGATGCTCTCAGCTTTGGTCTGGGAGAACTTCTGCACAGAAAAACCCACCCCCCGAATTTCCTGATGCCGGTTTGCAGGAGGTGCTTGGCACTGTCAGGGCAGTGTGAGTTCTCGCTGGGGGCGGCTTTGCTCCTGGAGAAATCCTGTGCTGACCCTCTTCCCTGTAAAACCAAACTCACCCCTGCTGCGTGTCGATGTCTGTTCACAGGGGGCACGTGGCACTCCAAGAGCAGCAGGAGTTCTTGGCGTTGGCAGCTGCGGTCCGTGAGAAATCGTTCTCTGCAGTTTTGGAGGCTGGATCGCAGTTTCAGCCATGGGCACACGGAGAGGAAAGACTGTTAATTTCATTAGAAAGGAAAGTTTGGCACCCCAGGGTTTAAGGGGCGGATGAAGGGCTGTGTAGGGGAAGGAACTCCTCACAGGACCTTTCTTCACCTCAACCCCCACTCCAAGGTCTAGCAGCCCCCCGTATGACCAGCTGCTTTCAGAGGGTTACCCAGGCACACCTGCACAGGGAGCTGCTAGTCCAGAGGGGCTAACAGGGGTATCCCAAGTGTCCCTCCAGGAACTACGGTTGGAGCATCCAGCACAGACTCGGGAGCAGCCAGACCCACCTGGGCATGGAGCATCACTTTGAGCAAATGCCAAGGGAAGAGCCCTTTTGCCAAGGGGCAGCATCTGAGCAGGCCAGGCAGCATGTGAGGTTCCAGGAGAGGGCTTTCAACTTTCCCCTTTTACTGTGTCAGTCCCTCCTCAGAGCCCCCAGACCCTCCACAGCACTCCCAGAAAGGAGAGGGGTTATTAAGAGGAAAAGGGTTTAGAAAAAAGGGAAAAAGCTTCCCCTTCCATTATTTTTTGTGTTCAAACTGGGAGGGACTCTGCTTCCCCTGCAATTTGAATGGTCTCAGTTGAAAGAATCCCTGCCTTTTCTATGCTGTTAGGGGCGTTAATTGACAGGGAGCCCCCATTTTCTATTATTTTCCAGTTTAAATAGAAGGGGGAAACCTTGATAATGTTTCCTATGGGTTTGAATTAAGGGTAGCCGCCCCCTTTTTGTTGTCCTGAGGCCTAAATTGAGAAGCCCAGCTACCCCTTCATCTTAAGGGTTTGAACTGAGGAAAAAATCCCTCTTTTTTCATCACTGGAGAGATTTAAAGTGAGGAAAACCCCTCTTTTCCCAATACTTAGGGAGAGTAAATTAAAGGGCAGAAGCTATTTATTTGCCATTGTATTAGTTTCAGTAGAGGTAACTGCCCCATTTCCTCTTTTTGAGGGGTTCACTGGAAGGAAGCTCTGCCTTTTTCAGCATTTTAAGGGTCTAAAACTACATTTCAGGGCACTTCTTTCTGTGCCATAGGACCAAGTATCTCAGAGAAGGGTGAGCCTGGCATGCACTTAACCCTTACACTGCCTGGGAGGCTTTTATTTTTCTTATTTTTACTTATAATTTAGATAGCCCTAATTAGAGGTCCCAAGGAGACTTAGACTATTCATATCATTAGCATTCTTCTCCACCCAGCTTAGTCACACATGAAGTACTACTTAGTAGCCACTAAGGAATAATTATGTAAGTTAACAGCAAATTACCCAATTTATCTAGTTTTGCTGCCTAAACAGAAAGTTTTATTCCTTACCAGTTTTCTGCCCTTTTGCTCAAAGTAGTTGTAGCAAAAAAGAAAGCGCCGTCATTTCCCTGAATGTTTTTCTCCTGTATCAAGCCCTTCACTCCCCTTGAATTCAAGACAGAGGAGCCAAACAGCTGTAGCTGCTCTGAGGGGTTTTATACCCAGTGGGATTTGCCCTCTCCCTTTTCCTGGGTGCCATGGGAACGAGAGGCGGGCACCATTGGGGGTATATTAACCCCAGCCTTTGCTGAGGGGCTTCATTTCTCTCTGGGATGTACTGGGATAGGAGCTCTTCTCTCATCTCAGTGAAGAGGCTCACTCAGCTCAATCAATCCCAAAGCTGCTTCCCCCACCCCCAGCACAGCCAGACTTGAAATGCAATTCCACAGACAGGACTCATCCCACAGAACTGAGACTGAGCCCTGGCCCAGCTCTCCTCTTTGCAATACAAATGAAAAGGGATTTTTTTGTTGTTGTTGTTGCAGAGGGTTGGTTTAGAACTCAGAGTTTATGCACCACAGAGGCAGAAAGCAAAAGCCTCATATTTGCAAAGTGGCCAGATGTGCCAGGGGAAAGGATGGCTCCAAAATAACTGACACATGGTTTGGAGAGGGCATTTTTATCTTCCTAGCTTTGCAGAACAGCTCCAGCAGCTGTGCTGCCCTGTCCTAGCCGAGTCCTGTGGGCTTTGGAAGGAGATGATGTGGGAGCAGTGAGGCTGGAAGGACAGAGAACTTCAGTCAGGAGGATTTTCACATAACACGTGTTACCTGATGCACATGGAGGATGTGCTTCTAAAGCACTCAGTGCCTCAGCAATTAAAACCTGTCCTATTCACTAGAGCAGTCTGGTTTCAGCTGCCAGTTGTTGTGTGAAGGCTGAAGAAGATAATTGGGCTTTTTACAACCTGTTTTTGTGGGCAGGGTTGGGTTGGGTGGCCGCTAGAGGACACTCTGCCCAAAACCATGAGTTCAGTGAACTTAGATTTCCAAGTGATGGCAGGGCAAACAAACAGCCTGAGGGCTGAGTGCAGAAAGCCTGCAGGATAATTCTCTTTCATAGCTGGGCAAACCAATACATGTTATTCCTTCCCTTCGTGCTACTCTTATCTGATCCCTTGTCTTGGATGACCCTTTTTTTGTAAGTAGCTGGAAAGACTTGTCAAAAACACTCTCCCCAAATGCTCAAGTGACAAAGAATCTGAACCAGGAAGGTTTAAATGTCACTCTTGTCTTCTTTGCCATTAATTATTTTGCAGTGTACAGTACAAAGCAGATGTGCAGGTTGATGGGAAGCTTTCATTTGACCTGCCAGGTTATGTGGGATGGTGCTGTGTTGGAAATCCTCAATAAAAATCCTAATGTGTGTTAATGCGTCCCTTGTGCTCAACCCATACATTTTGGATATTGTGTAGTAATAGCTTGAAACCTAAAGATAAGCTGTTTTTACTGTAGTTTCTTCATAAAAGTGATTAATTCACCTGGAAACAAATTCTGCCTTTTGCATCTCAATTTTATATTCCAGTGGGGAGAAACAAATGGAGGACTGCATTCCCTACAGTTCAAACTTAGCTGATTTCATATTTTTTATCACTCTTCACCCCTCAGTTGCCTTGAATTTCTCAAAAACCCTGACATTTTTCCAATTAACATACTTGTTGAAAGAAATTATACTTGGTCAAAGACCTTTGAAATGAATCTTTTACTCTGCCTGAGAAATCACATATTCCTGAATGGGGTTTAGTCTTTATTTGCAGGTTATTTATCTCTGTTACTGATCTCTCGTTTAAAATCCCTTATCTGTTAGATCCCATGCCCACTCAATGCTTGGAGGCGTATTTTTGCTTGATGTTGTAGCTCCATGTAATAGGAGACAGCCTCTATCCTGAAAGTCTTACAGCACCATACATTTGACAGGCTGTTAGATAAGGTTCTCTTTAGTTTTCAGACTG
>NW_005054337.1:1389591-1394624 GCF_000277835.1 Geospiza fortis | reverse complement strand
AAAAAAAAAAAAAAAAAAATTGACCTAAAAACCTTGGCCCTGGATTTTTTGCATCCCAGCTCAGCCCTGGACCACGAGGTCATTTTTTGGTCGCTGTCCATGGAGGTGCGCTGTGTTTTCAGAGATGCCTGAGGAGAAGGTGAGGAGTTAACTTGCTGTTTAAAAGAAGCAACAAAGCGAAAATAGATCCAAAGGAAGAGTTTGTATTTCAGCGCCACAATCAGAGAGGGGTGGGGACAGTGTGATCTCCAGTGATGTGCAGAATGGCAGAGAGGGTGGGCGGTTGGACTGTCAAACTGCCTTAATTTAATTGCAAACACATGCTGATGAGTCCCCTCCTCCTGGACCTCAGGGCTGGGAAACTTTTTTTGTCAGCTCCCTGCAGCTCAGAATTGAGGCAAATACGCTCCAGCAAACACCATGCTGATCAAACCTTCAGTTCTTGGAGGCTTTTTGTATTTTCTCCTTCTGCCTGGCTTCTCCTGCTCCTGCCCCAGCCGCTGCCTGTGCTTCAGGACTACAGTGAGATGCATGCATCTGATGTTAGAAACCATCCCCGAGATCCCGCCCCAGACAAACATTCTGTGAGTAACCACTTCATTTTCCTGCCTTTCTTACCTGCATGGTCTTTAAAAAAAGGGGAAAAAAGGGCAAAAAGTCCAAATGGATACTTTTTATCCTCTTTTCCTCCTGCAGAATTATGAGCCTCAAGAACGGGTTTGTGCTTTTAAAACACAAAACAGAAACTGCTGCTTCTGGCATCAGTTAATTGCTAATAGGACAATCAAGGGAATTGAAAAATTTAATGAGAGTAATTCCAAGCAAGCACTGGAAGACAGTTTTGGGGAATCAAAGGTCAAAAATGTTAAACTGAGCTTATGGAAAGGAACACAGTTTGCATTTTAGAAGGCTTTGTGTATGGGTGTAGAGGGAGAGAGGAAATAGAGCAGCTCAGGCTTTTGTCTCCAGTGACACAAACACTTCCCTTATATATACAACACCATTTCAGTACTGAATTTCTAAGTACTGGTTTTCCACTTTCTACTTGAACTGTTCAAATCAAAACTGAGGCTTATTTGGAAAGTAACAGCTGTGGTAACTCACAGATTACTTGAGAAATAAGAAGATGAGGGAGCTGGTGGCTGAATCCATTCAAACAGGAAAGATGGAGGAAAAAGACACTGAATTCTTGGAGGCTCTTAAGGAGTTGTTATTGGAGGAGAAGAACACTTCCCTGTGATTCTAAACTAATCCTAAATTTAAAGGTGGCTTTAAGATGCAGTGACATGTGACAAAACCCTTCCCTCTGTGCTACTCTTATCTGATCCCTTGTATTGGATGACCCCTTTTTTGTAAGTAGTTGGAAAGACTTGCCAAAAATGAATCTTCATGCTCATCCTCCTTAAATCTGCTGCCTGTTGCAAAACTTTTCCAACACGAGTTTGAGCAGCTTTTCCCTTTGCTTATAACAAGTTCACTTCTATCTCAGCTGGCACATCCGTACCAGCATTTCTCCCATGAACATCTCTCTGATATTGCTAATGCACTTTCTCTGCTGGCAGCCAGAGGAGAATGCTGTGGGCAGGATGCTGGAATTGGACTGCTGCCATCCAGGTCTGCTGTGGTGGGTGGAGACCACAGAGGTTCTTGCATTGGTGGCCCAAAGGATGAGATCTACACTTGTTGCAGCTGCCAAAGCTTTCTCACTGCCTGGGCTGGTGCTGGAATGATTATTTGCAGTGTGACCCTGCTCAGTACTTGTCACTGGGCAGTGCTTATGTGCTCTTACAGTGACTTGCAGCATCTGACTCTTCACACTCTTACCAACCTTTTTCTCCCCCTTATTCCCCTGCATCTTGAAATATTTAAATATTTAAAGTACATTGACACTGATTTTAGCAAAGTAACTTGTTCCTCCTTGTTTAAACCTAGATTTTATTGAGGGAAAGGTTTGTTCCATTGGCTGAACTGAGGTATTTCTGAGATCACTGAAGCTTAATTCCTGTTCTCTGTTTGCAATGAGGCAACATTTGCTGTCACAGTGGAGCCTGAGTTTCTGCTCAAGATCCTTGGAGTGCAGAGGGAGGGAAGTTTACTGTGTCACCAGCTCTTTCCCAGTTCTGGAATGGTGTGCTCCCTCTGGCAAGAGTACACTTCATTCTCTGCACCACCTTGAATAGGAAACTGGCTTTTAAAACATTAAAGAAATAGTATGGGTGTGAGATATAAAAATTGCAATATTGCAAAGAAAGATAACTCTTCATGAGCCACTAGTTTTTAAGATGATTTATGCATTTTATCCTCTTTTACTGCTGTCTACATAATTATAAGCAAACCACATATTGGTGATCATAAACATAAAGAAGATGAGCCTGGTGAGTGCTCTCTGTTGGCAGATCTCGGGCCTTTGTGTGGCAAGGAAAAATCCTGACTGTCTGGCTATCTTGAAGATCTAATGTATGCAAATGCATTTCCCAGCCAGCATCCCATTTGTATCTGTTATAAATAGCATTTGAGTAATTAAACTTTTTTTGAATTGTGGAAGATCAAGGAATGCTTCTTAACCAAGCCCTGACTCCTCCAGCTTTTTGGTATGTTAGTGTTTCTCCTGGGAGAATCCTTGTGTCAGACTGAACATTTGGAATTACAGCAAGAATAGTCTTGATCACGGAGTTATTCTGAGCAGAAAATGTGGGATTGGGATATTTTCCACCGTTAATCTTTGGTGTGAACAGGGCTGAATCTGACTGCAGCTCCCAACACGGATCCCAGGCTCCAGCTCGGTTCCCTCGAAGAACAGCTGCAGTTTCCAGGTGGAATTTGCTTTGAAGTTGGGAGTTTGGGACTTTCTGACCTCCGTGACTCAGTGCCACCCTGTCTAAGAATCCTGGAAGAGTGGGGAAGTGTCCTAGCTGGCACAGGCTGTGCTTCACCATTGGCAGATGGCCCCTGGGGCTGCAGCCAGCTGGCGGCACTCGGAGCTGCCCATCGCCTTCCCTGAGCGATGCTGGGATTGGCACGGAACCAGCTCCAGGATTGATGAGCTGTTACTGGCTCCTCTTGGGTCGCCATTTTCCCCCTCCCTTCCCAATCCCAGCTGGGTACAGCTGAGGAACTGGCCCAAAGTCTGGTTTTAGCAGTAGACTATTAATCTTTGGTAATGGAGACTGCTCGCTTTATCCCGAGCAGAGAATGGGATGGCAGGAACGACTACACGTGTACAGATAAGCCATAAAAATTCATGGTGTAGAACTGCAAACATACTTTAGCTGGTGTCTGTTCAATTGGAACATGATTATCCAGATGTGATCTGGTTACTGCTGGGATTCAGGCAGTTCTTCCAGCCAGCAGCCCAAGGAAGGGAACAGCTGTGGAACATACACTCTGAAAATTTCAATAGGTCTTTAACCTTCTCAGCCATTTGTTCTGCAGTGTGACATTTAAAACAATAAACTTCCAAACGCGTGGACATGAGTAGAAGAAATCCATGGAAAGAAGTTCCCCTCTGGCTGGCAGCTAATGGATTGCAATCCAATTATCCATGGGTTATTCTTCTTTCTGCATTATGCAGGGCACATAATGAATGAGTACTGCTGGAGAAACATAGCTGAGGGCACAGGGCAGGATCTGGGATTCGAGCACATGGCTGGCATGAACTGAAGGTGACCCAGTTGTGCACAGACCTGGCTGCTAATTGGGCAGTGTAAGCATGGCCAGCTGGACAAGTTTTCTTTCCCTTCCTTGTTGTGCTGTTTTTGGTGCCTGCTCAGCTCCTCTCTTCCTCCTGCAGGAGGAAGGCTGCAGTAGGACAGGGTGTAGCTCTCTTGGTCTATTAATAAGCACATTTTGAGAAGGAATTTTATACATTTGCTGGGGAAAGGTTTACTGAGCAAATGAGTTCTTGGAAATGCTGCTCAGTTTGTGGTCTCTGTCGTGTGTTTTGGGTTGAAGAAGGGATTACTCATTTCCTCTTGTGTGATAATCTTATATACAGCCATTAAATGCACAGCCACACATTCTGCGTGTGCCAGGTAGAATCTCTTTCTGACTTCTTTCACTCTAGTATTTAATCCTTATTAAACATTCTAGAGGTGACCAAGAACTTTATGTTCTATTTTTAGATGCCTCTTCATTGGCAAGAAAATGGGGAGGGAAGGTATTTCAAATATATTTTCTTTCTAGAAGCATTCCAGCATCTTTTGATGGAAGCATTCTAAGTCTTGTGATTGTAGCTACCTTAAGTGTTTAAAATTCTGCTTTTACTGAACTTCCACTGCTTCAGCATCTGGTTCCCACTTGAGTATTTGTATTTTTGTTGCCCTCACCACATCCCTCTCCCCACAGGGATACCAGGACTCTTTCCTGTTCTCTTTAAGGAGAAGTCAGTATTTTTTTGGTGAAAGAATGTGTGTGTATTCTGGGTAAAAACTTTAATGATCATGCTCATAAAAAAAGTGGAAGACTGACATTTAAGCTACATGAGACTCAATATTAAAGTGTTTATTTTACTTCCTCTGAATCAGGGTCAGAACATACTCCAGGAGGAGGGAAAGTTTTCTTCCTTTGATGTATCTTTGATAAATGGTGCAAAGGAGTTATGCATTAGGTTAAGAGAGTCATGCTGCCATGAATGCCCAAGAACAGACTCAGCTGCTTTGGGTAAGATCAGACCCTACTCTTCATCCCACTGCTAATAAATAATAGTTCAAATTATCTAACACTGATGAATTCAGCATCTTTTTTTTGTAGTCTTCCTACTTGAGCATGTGTTCAGGACCAAAACCATGTTTTGGAAGTAATCCTTAGCCCTACCCTTCCTGGAAAGAGCTAAAGGGATGCCAGGTGGTATTTGAAATGATCCCACCAGAAATGAGGCACCAACAGATCCCTCCTGCCCTGGGACTGCCCTTCAGGCTTGGCATTCCCAGCAGCTTACATGGACAGAAAAAGTGAGATCAAACCAGCTTGGTACACTGGCTGCTGGATTTTGGTCAAGTTCCTGCCCCAGCTGACGCAGAGGGAGCCCTTTTGAA
>NW_005054337.1:1378932-1389581 GCF_000277835.1 Geospiza fortis | reverse complement strand
AATGCCTGTGTTAATTTTCTTAATTAAAATCTAGTGTTCCTGAATCTTCAAAATAAGTGGTGTGTCAGTGCAGCAGGGAACCACAGCCTGTTCTGCAGAGTGAGGCTCCCTGCAGCTGCTCGCTCTCCACTATTTCAACCATGATCCCATCGTTTCATTTCCTTGTATCTCCATGCTCAACATATTTTCCTTCCTCTTCACTCTTTGAACAGCCAAATCTTGATGTCTTAAGCTGGTAGGGCCCAAAATAGCCAGGACTTGGAAAATCCCCAGCCCTGAGCCTCCCCATGGTCTCCTCATCAGCCTCTGAGGGCTGGCAGGGCTCAGCTGTCCATGTAAGGGGTTCTGGGATGAAGGCTGTCATTTATTAAAGCCACTTGGGGACTTGTGTGGGACAGGGACATTCCTGAGCTGGGGAGCTGATGACAGTGAGTCTGGAATTCTTCATTTCCATCTCAGCAAGGCAGTTTTCCCTTCCTGCCAGGACTGGAGTGCTTTGGCAGGACTGGGGAACCTCCAGAGCTGACTCTGATGTTGTGCAGATAAATGTGAGGAACGAGCATCTTTCTCATAAATATCCTGGCTCTTCTTGTACATTGGAAACTTGTCTTACAGGATATTTTTATAGGATGTCTTTCACACCCTCCCTTCCTTTGGAAACACTGGGAGGAACTTCAACATCTAATCTCTGTAAAAGCACCTTTACTCTCTGTGTCATTGTTGGTGGTGATTGTGTGGCTGCCACTTTCCAACCAGTTCTGGGCAGAACTGTCAGCATCACTGCTGTGCACAGTGGTGGGAGCACAAAGGACTCTTCAATGACACAAACCCAGTAATTTCCACAGAAGTGCAGTAAAATGCCTCTTGTAGCTAATTATCTGCTTAGTTAACATAGTAATACATGAGTCTGTGAAAGCCTAAATAGATTAAACAGAAGTGGAAGTTTCTTGTAAAAGCCATTGATTGCTTTATGTGCTAATCACTGATAATTATTTAACAGAAGGCTTGCAGGGATGATTGTTCTGATAGCAGCTGAGAGGCTCAGACTGTGTAATTCTGTAAAGATCCATTTCTCCATCCATGTGCAAATTCTGGCATTCTTTGTAGTCTCTGTCAATAATTCCCAAATTCAGAAAAGGTGACTGATTTCTACAGCAGATCCTGGGTTATCCACACATTCCAGGTCACTTTCCTGTCAGAGCATGAGGATTTGGTGGGATTTAAGCTGAGCCAGTCAAATTGGTGCTGTCCAGAGGGATCTGTGCTGGGTGATGCTGCTCTCCCAGGCCTCCTCTTTGTGTGAAGGCAGAAGAGGATCCAGAATCCCTTAGCAGCAGCTGTTCCTTGTGGGAAGGTCATTTGTAATCCCAGACTGCCACCCTTGAAATCATGGGGGAGAGTTGAATCACGAGGGATTATTTTTTCCCTCCATTTTTCAAATTCCCAGGTGGAAGGAAGTGGGCAGGAGGGAGGGAGCCCAGCTGCTGTGGCGTGGGGCAGCTGGGAGCAGCTGCCCTGGGAGGGGCTCCGTGGTGAGTCCCTGTAAAAAACACATTTGTTCCTGAGCAGAAATGTGAATTTCCAGAGTGAGTGCCCTGGGAATAGAGAGCAACAAGTGTTTCTGTGGGAGAGGAGACAAACTCAGTGGGGAATGTTCTCAATCAAACACATTCAAGCCAGGGATTCCCAGTGCAGCCCTTCACTGCCAGCGATGCTTTAGGCTGAGGCAAGGTCTGGAGTGAAAATGCTAAGGATGAGGCAAAGTATTGGGGTTTTTATATGGTAAAGAGGAATATGCAGGTTCCTCTGCATGCCCAGGGACATTCTTTGCTGTGCAGGGATGTCAACGCTGGTATATTTTAAAGCTGTCTGGGGTACAGGGGCAGAATAGCCTGGTCCATCCTCCAGGACAGAATCCACCTTCCTAAACCATGTGTGGCTAATGCCTGTCTCACCTGAAGTACACTGGGTGTTTTATGAGCCTTGTTAATTGGGATATTTAAAAAAAACCCCCTGAATCTGCAGTTTCAGTCAGTGACTATTTGCCCTTTCTATTTGTAGCAATTTCCTGCCGTAGTTATTTTATCTATGGTTAAATAAGCAATTTCAGTTCTTTTCATTGTCATGTTTTCTAGACTTCATATCATTCCCATTGCTTTATTTTGGATTCTCTCCAGTTATTTCACATCATTCCTTGAAATGAAGTGCTCAGAGAAGGGATGCAGTGTTTCTGTTCCATTTTTGTCTGTGGGGAAAGCTGTTGCCCTTGTGATGGAGAGCAAACCAAAAAGAACTTTCCAAAGGACTGAAAGATATCCGGGGTCCAGAGAATCATCTAAAGGCCTTACCTGGAAGGGGAAACAGAAGAAAAATTAAAACATTTCATTAAAACAATGAGCTAAGCTTTGTTACATGCTCCTTGGGGGTGGTGTAGTTTAAAAAGAACTCTAATTCTGTGTGGTTCAAAGGGCTGCAGTAGTCTTCATTCACTAAAACACTCAGAGCATTTTGTCCCCACCTGCAGCCTGTGAAGCTGGATTTTACACTGCACTGCCTGCTGCCTTCCCTGAGCATGGCCAGCTCCAGCTCTGACCCCTGTGTGCTCCTCCCATGTATTTGTAATATTCCCTATACCTGCAGCTGCCTGAACTAATTACAGGGCCCTTTACACACCCCCAGGGCAGCAGGGTTGGTGTTTGTGCATTGCATGCTGTAAATCAAGTTTGCATTTCTCCACCTTTTCTCCTGGTCTGGTCTTCCCTGGTTTCCTTTTAACGAGGCTGTGGAGAAGAGGCAGCACGCTGTGCTGTCACTGCTGCCAGGGTTTAATTGTGTTTGGCTTCATGGTGGCAGCCATTGCCTGGAAAAATCCATAAAGATACCCTTCAAATTCACATTGTCAGGGAAGAAAGATATAGAACTCCCTCTGAGAAGAAGGGCAAGAAATGCACATTTGAAGCAATGCAAGTTAAGCCAAACATTTTCTGCCTAAAAAGTAAGAAAATTCATTATGAATTTTTTAGCATAGAAAGACTACATTTTGCAAACTGCTTTTTTCCTCTTAAAGAAAATGCCCTTAAAAGGCTGCCTTAACATGAAAAAATAGCTGTGTATTCCCTAAACGTGATAGATCAAGCAGTGCAGGAGAAAAAAAAATCCACTTCAGTGTGTGCTTTGGACAGAAACTTGCAGCAATCCCCATTTGTCAGCTTTTGTGATTTGTTATAATACACTGGGCCATGCAAGGTGCCAAATCAATGCACCATGTTCCCTACAGATGTGTTTATCCTTGGTTAACCAGGTTAAACCACTTAGCTCTTATTTCATTATCCCATTAGCAAGCCAAACCCCGTGGTTTTGGGTTCCAAGCTGATGTAGTTCCATGGGCAGCCCTTGAAATTTGCCAGAATCCCCTGGACTCCAGTAATTCTAATTGCAGTTGGCACAGATCTGAAGTGCAGGCAGAGATAAGCTGTTGTAAGTCTTGGAGCATTGCAGAGCAAAATGGGAAATTCTTATTATATGAGGTTATTTGGGCAGATTTAACCATTGTAGGGCAGAGATAGTTTTAGTAGGGAGCTAAATTATGGATCCACGTGATGATGTGTGTTCCTCTACAAATCAGGATGAGATGCAAGAGTAATTGTGAACTTGGGGTGGTTTGCTGCAGACTCTCTTCTGGTGCTCATGGGAATGATTCCTTGAGTCCTTTTAGTGTCTGGTTTTCTGTGGAATTAGAGTAAAGAATTTTAGCACTATAGGCTTGTCCCAGCTTTTGCCTGACGTTGCAGACAAGAGCAGACCCCAGCCACTGTCCCTTATCCTTCTCCACTCCCTTCCCTGGTCTAATGGCTTGTTTATACCCTCTGCTTTTAGAGATTTACGCTTCAACCACATCAAGGAGATACAACCTGGAGCCTTCAGAAGACTGAAGAACCTCAACACACTGTAAGTTGCACTCCAAGGAGATCCATTTATTACTTGTGTTAGCAGAGTCTCCTAAAATGGCTTAAAGGTGGCCTTGGGCTTTTATTTATTTCAGTCAAGTTGTGCATATCCAGCCAAAGCTTAAAATTCCCTCTGTTCCACCCTGTGTCATGTTACTTTTTTAAAAAATGTGGTGTTTAATAGGTTTCATTTTTCACAATTAACCTCTCTGCTTAAAAATAAAATATGATGAGCTCTAGCACTGACTGAAGATGTTTGAGCAGGTGTGGCCTTAGAGTAGCCCATAAAAGAAGTTCTCATCTGGGATCAAAACAGTGGAGGGGTGGATTAAAATCATCTTCCTTTCCACGGTCTCCTCTAACTCATGAACCACATCAGTTGCTCTGTGTGAGTTCCACTGAGCATCCTTCAAATGCCATCTTTCCCTTTGCCCTAAAAGAAGCGCCTACATCTACCCTATGCAGGTAGGAAAGGGGGTGGAAAGCTGCCCCTCCAGCCTTGTATCACACTCTCACACCACTGCACACACTGCTGCCCTAACCAGCTTCTCACTCTTCCCAAGGGAAATCCTGGGATTCTCTGCTCCTTGTGGCTGCTGCAGGGCTGAGGGCTTGGAGACAGATCTGAGAGCATCTGCCCCCCCATAGCCAAGGAGCTGCAAGCACCCCAGCTCCCAAATCAGAACCAGAAGCTGTGTCAGCGCTGCGCTGTGCTGGATGCAGTTGGGATGTTGGGACTCAGATCTAATTACTCGAGCTGTGACATGGTGCTAACAGCCTCAGGATTTCCAGGTCCAAGCCAGAATTCCTCAGTGAGGTAGAGCAGCTCCTTTGGGAACCTGACAGATGTTCATGCATCCATGATCCCAAATGGTAACAGAAATTCAGGTTGTTCTTTTCTCTGTGGCCTTGAGTGATCTGAAGTCCCTGATCCTGTGAAGGTGGCAGACCTGAGCAATGAGGCATTCGGTCAACACTAAGCAGTCGTAGGAAAAGGAGGATTACAGCAGGACTTTATTACTGAGACCTGCTGAAGTGTTCTTTGAAAAATCAACATTTGCTCAAGATCCTTGCACTCTGTGTGTGGGGCTGAGTGGCCAAGCCATGAGTGCAGGATGCTCAGAGTACCCTGGCTGTGGCCAGGACAGGTGATCATCAAGTGGACTGGTCACAAACTTTACTGCCTCTGATGCTGTACATCCAAAACAGCCCAGGTTAGACTCTCAGCCAGCACTGTGTGGTACTTAGTTGCCAAAAATAATAGGGAAGAAAGGATGCTTTGGATGGATTTCTGTCATTTGAGATAGGGTCAGATACAGTGAGAAATGAGAGAACACTATCTAGAGAGATAATAGAGTCCAAATCTGTAGGGGTTTGTCTTATCACCAAGCTCTGCTGAGGCCTCTTGATCTCCAGCCCTGCTCTTGCACCCCTGGAGCTCTCCTGAGTGAGGAAACAAAGGGTTCCAGATGATGTCATCTCAGTGTGCTGCAGGCAGATGTTTGGCAGCAGCTCCCAGGACCACCGGGCGAGTTTCAGCAGAGCCCTGGGGAAAAGGAGGATGCTGGCA
Source organism: Geospiza fortis (assembly GCF_000277835.1). NCBI lineage: Eukaryota > Metazoa > Chordata > Aves > Passeriformes > Thraupidae > Geospiza > Geospiza fortis. The sequence goes on along the minus strand of NW_005054337.1, from coordinate 1,384,064 downwards.
GGGCTTCACTGGGACAGAGGCCCCACCCAACCTGCTGAGCTCTGTAAGGGTCCCAATTCCTGCCCTGCCAGCTCCTTGGGCTGGGCAGGTCTCTGACCCCTGCAGGATTTTGCTTCTGTCTTCTGACTCCTCCACTCTGTGCAGAGTAGATGCAGATAGAGCCGGAGTGAGGGGAAGGACCTGACTCTCTCTAACACCTGTTTGTGCTCCACAAATGTCTCCAGCTCTTTTTCCTTTCTGTCTCCTGGACAGAGACCTCAAGGACAGCAAGGCCATGAGCAGATATTAGAGGGAATAGGCAGGGATGCACCCCTGGCATCCCTGAGCTCATGATTTGGGATGCCAGGGCAGTAAGAACAGTGAGTTTTCACAGATAGTGGGCAGACACTCCTGCTTTCCCTAAACAGTGTCCTGTGGCCATTGTCAGAGCTGGAGTATTGGACCAGGTGAAACACTGCTCCAACAAAATACTGCATTTTTATATTTGGATTCTGAAAATCGACCTGATTTGCCAAGGCAACCTTTCCATTTAGATAGTATTTCTTATGCTTAGTTGTATTTTCTGGTCTGGCCAGCAGACTGGAGCACTCAGTTACTCTCACACTTGCAGTAAACTCCCACGGCTGAAGAGTTTGATATTTGACTGAGAGAACATTCGACCTCACACTCCTGAAGGAAATTTCTCTCCAGGAACTTTAGTTTGCTCAATTCCCACATCAAACTGATAAGAGCTGAAGAATTTTCTGGCGTTTCTTAGATGGTAAATTTTGCCTGAGGACTTAGATAGCTTTTCAAGTGATAAAGAGAATAAATCCTTTAAAATGCCTGAGAGACTTCCTGGGAAAATTTGTTCAGAAAATTTGAAGTGAGAGGTCTGGAGGACAGAAGAGCTCAGGTTCCACGTGGAGAGCTCTGAGCTTGCAGCTTTCTGCCATTGAATTTAAATAAATCTTCCATAAGCAAATAAATGTTTTTAAAAGAGCTTTTCCCACTAATGGCAGAGGAAGAGCAACAGATTCTGGTGAAGCTTCTGTTCTCCATCTCCTTTCGGGCAGGGTGGCTGTTCTGTGTCCAAGTTTGACAGTTTATAAACCACCCTGAAAAGGAAACCTTTGTAGCCTGTGCTGGATGCAGGGAGATGGGTTGAGATCCTGACAGGAGAGGAGCCTGTGTGGATGTCCAGTGGGGCTGTTCAACAGTTCAGACCATTCCCTGTGCTTTCCTCCAGTGTGGGAGATTTGATAAATCACAGAGCACGACTTTAGCATTAAAAACAGGAGCTGTGTTTGTGGAAGAGACACAGTCACTGTGGGGACTCCTGGTGCAGCACCACAGGTAATGAGCAGTTGTCCTAAATCCTGCACCACTGGGAGCTTCCTGTGTGCAGGTGGAGAAGTTCTCTTGGGCTGAACATCTCAGGGAGTTGTAAGATTTCCTTGTCCCCTCCTACTGGCTCTGCTCTGTTCCCATCTGTGCAGATGGAGCTGGGTATTTTTAAACTCTTAATATTTCCCCTTGGTACAAAAAAAAAAAAAAAAGTAGCAGGGAGAATGAGGCAAAACCCCTCTTTTATGGCATCCCCAGCTCCCCCAGGTCCAGGACAGCTGTGTTGCTGAAGTTTGCCATCACTTGCTGCGTGGCTGAAGCCAACATTAGCTCAGAGCAGGTGCTGTGGGAGAGAGAGGAAAAGCTGTGAGCCCATGGTAAGGCACAGCCTCTCCCTGCTTCCCAGATTTTGCTCCTTTAGGTCATTTCTGGGTGGGAATGGATGATGACAGCCCTGTGATTCCAACAGGAGTCAGTGCTGCCTGAGACCCCTTTGGTTCCCTGCTGTATTTCCAAACCACAGCCAAAGGGCTGCTGCTCCCTGGGTCTCTCCAGCACCACCCATAGGAATGTCCAAGCCAGGGACCAAAGTTTCTTTACATCCCCAGTGTGTATTTTGGTATTCCTGAGGCACCCTGGAGAACAGGGACTCTGTGGAGACCACATTGCTTGTGCCTCTGCCTGGCCCTTTGCCCTATCACTGCCCACATCATGTTTCTCTTTCTGCGGTGAGAGCAAAACACTTTTGGTGACCCCTGCAGCTCTGCTTTAGGTGCTGCTGGTGAAGAGTCTCAGATTGAACAGAGCAGCAATGTGGAGTTTCTGTCTTTTACTCTCTAGTAACTCCTGAGAGAATCTGTTCCTGCCAGCAAGGAGGGGATGTCAGAGCCTGCTTGGATCTCAGAATAAAAGTTTCTCCCTTAAATATGGGAAATAACTATTCCAGATAATTCTGTCAACAAGGGGGAATGTGTGGTTGAACATAAAATTCAACTTTTCTCCCCCTCTAAATACACCACGTGATGATTTCTATTAATGGTGTGAGGAAAAAAATAGCTGTTTTGTCACAATGGCTGTAGCATGTGGACTGTCAAATGAAAGGAGGAAAGAGAACATGGTTTGAGTCTGAATTCTGTCCTGTCACATCATTTAATACATTCTTCAAAACAGAAAACCACTCATTTAATGGAACTTAAGCCTGTGCCTGGAAACCTAGAGAGAGGGTGGGGAAGGAGAAAGGAGAGGCAGTCAGCACATAAAACCTAGAGAAAACTGAATGTAAAATGTTCTCTTGGTGAATCTGGGCCAGATCTCATGGTGCTTGTATATCTCAAACATCCCAGAAGAGTTTGGCAGGAATAAAACCTGTGTGACTGAGTTGTCCTACTCATTTGGAGTCCAGTTCATGGGGAATGCCCCATCCTATTGCCAGGAAATGTGCTTCTGAAACTTTTAATTTGGCCTGTTTTGCTACAGGGTGTGGTTAAGCTAATGAGAGAGATAATGAGCTTCCCAGCCTCTGTCTCCCATTTATTCCCAGCAAATCTGGGTCTCAGCTTTCAACCCTCTAAGGGCAGCAGAAATTCAGGCATTTTGCTATAGTTGGGACAAATAGCCAGGCCATGCCAGGATTTGGCACACTTCTCTGCCTGGGTGAATTGCAGAGGAGTCAGGGAGCAGACAGCTGTGCAGGAGCCATCCAAACTCTCTCTAGGAGCCAGCTGTGCTGCCTTGTCCGTGGATTTCTCTGAAAGCAGCATTTTGGAATAAATGGGCTATTATGGGCTTCATCATTATCTCACTTTCCAGTGTTTTCCAGGACTTATCCTTCCATTACAATGGGGAATCCTGAGACAGGAAGCAGAGATGGCTTCTTCCATGCACTTTTTATTCTTAAATCAGGCAATGAACAAGTTTTTAAGTATCAGACGATGAGATAAGAGCCCTGTGTGCTGCTTGCCATCTGAACTTCCAGGATTCATCTTATTTGGCTGGCTCAGTGATTACACTCCCTTGAACTGTACAGAATAGCCAAGACAACAAAACAGACTGGGATAATGCTTTTAAATAGCCCCAAAACACAGCCAGACAACATAATGGAATTTGAAATCCCAGTGGAGATCAGTCCTGGTCTGAACTCTGAGCATTAAAGATATCAATCAGCAAAGGGCTGCAGACTGTGCTGCTGCATGGGGCTGCTCAGGCTGTTGGTGTGACCCTGCTCACCTGGTCACTGCCACCTGTCCCCTGGCAGGCAAATGGCCAGTGCCAGCTGTGTGCCAGGTGCTCACATCCATGGCAATGAGGTCGGTGCTGGCAGCCCATTGTGTGCTCAGAAGTGGGGCCAGGGCTCAGATAACAGAGCAGGAGATGCCTTGTCCTGCTCTGGCCAGAGATGAAAGCTGATGGGGCAGAGAGGGAGCAGGGCTGGTGGCTGGGTTTTCTTTGTCCTGCGGGCAAATAGACAATAGCCCTCTCCCACACTGCCCTCAGGCAGTCATTGCCAGCCCTTGGGTGTTCAGTCATCAAATAAACTTTGGGTTGATGCTCAGGGACTGTATTTCCACTCAGCATAGCTGGCTGGACCCTGTCAAAGCAGGATCCTGTGTTCCAAGGACTTGACATCATTTTTGCATCCTTAGGAGTGAGCCCGGGCTGTTTGAGCTCAGCTCTGTGTGGAGCCATTGCTTCCAGCTGTGCAGGAGCTTTCCAGCCTTCTCTGCCCCAGCCTCTGCAGGCTGCCTGTGCCCAGCCCTGGGCTGTGCAGCCTGGCAGTGGCACCCACACCCGTGGTGTCAGGGCAGCTGATCCAGGCAGGATGGGCAAATCCAGGGTAATGAGGTTTTTCTCAACCCCTCATTGCCTGGCGTACAAAGTTGTTTGCTCTTGAGTTTCTCACATGCTTTTTCTGACCCTCAGAGTAACTCTCCACCTGAGAAAAAGCTGGTGGAAAGCTGATGTGGCTCAGCTGCCTGGAGAGAATTTGTGAAGCTGCCATCACATGTGTGTGTGCTTCTGACATCTTCTATCTCTTCTGTCATCCCTGAGGTGTTTGGTTTCACCTTCATCTTCTTTTCCCAAAAGTTTTTTACCCTTTCTCCCCATCTCTTTGTCTTTTCTCTCCACCCTTTACCTGCACGATCTTGTTTTTGGCCAGGAAAAGACCTTGGCTTGTAATGACAGAGGTTAACTGCTCTTTTTTTGTCCAGAAAAGCAGGGCAAAGATTGGGTTTTGCTGCTGGGAAAGCGCTGAACTGTTTTCTCACCTGCTGCCTGGTGGCAGATTGTTCCTGAGGAGCAGAGCTATGGCAAAAATCAGCTTGTTAAATGCACATCCAGTACATGCACTTAATGTGAACCAACACAGTAAGGTCTGGCTGCTTGCACAGAAATTGCTGGTTTTCCTACAACACCTGAAAAAGAAATCTTTGCAGTCAGTACAGAGTCACAGATTCCCTCTCTGCCCACAACTCCATTTAGGAATTTTAAAAATGAGTGGTGCCTGGTGAAATGCTTGCTCAGGGCTGTTCAGCACTAAAAACTCCACCAGCTCTGAGCTTTGCCAGACCTGAACATCAGTGGGAGCCGCAGATTGCTGGTTTTCCTACAACACCTGAAAAAGAAATCTTTGCAGTCAGTACAGAGTCACAGATTCCCTCTCTGCCCACAACTCCATTTAGGAATTTTAAAAATGAGTGGTGCCTGGTGAAATGCTTGCTCAGGGCTGTTCAGCACTAAAAACTCCACCAGCTCTGAGCTTTGCCAGACCTGAACATCAGTGGGAGCCGCAGCGAGGGACCTGTGGG
>NW_005054337.1:1347322-1378916 GCF_000277835.1 Geospiza fortis | reverse complement strand
GGGCAGCCAGGAGGAGCAGCTCAACTTTGTGTGTTAGGGAGCTATTTATAAGTGATTTATTGTGTTTTCTCCGTGCTGGGCTTGGCAGGGGCTGCAGCAGAGCTCTGCAGGGCTCAGCCCTGTGGTTACACTGCTGCACAGCGTGGCTCTTGCAGAGCTGGGCTGTTTCTGGTCACTGGCACCAGCCTTCAGTTGCACACACAGCCATGGCAACTGCACACACCAGTGTCACACAGCTCTCCAGTGCCACGTGGCCCAGAGGTTTTGGATTAAAATCTGGCACAAAGCTCCCGAGATCGAAAGACGTTGTCTCTGAGCAGCCTCAGGAGTCAAAGTTGAATTTATTTCTTTCTCATTTGTGGGTATCAGTTACAAAGTGATTAGAGCAAAGCTATTAGCATTTTGTGGCTCCTATAACTCCACTGGGAACTGGTGTTTTCAACTGCATTTGTACTTCTGAAAACTGGCTCTGCACTCCCCTGCTCAGTTGTTGAACACAGCCAGGCACCTGCAAAACCCATTGTTGTTGTACAAGAGTGGCAGCCATGATTTAATATCTTACTCCCCACTGCTTCTTTCTACCTGTCTCCCATCCCCTCATCCCTTTCCTGCATGAAATTGTCACTTTGGGATGAAAACTGTGGCAAAAGGTAAAGAAAATACTTTGAACACTGCAATATTGGAAGTACTTGGCCCCTCTGGGTGAGAAACCTTCTCACTGACTTGGCTGATGTGAGGACCCAAACTTTGACTTGCTAACCCCATTAAATCTTTAATTCTGTGACACCTGGGCTCAGAATTTTTCAGTGGGCATCCAAGAACAGAAATGCCACAAATCTCACACGTGCTGACTTCACCAGCTGTGTTTTTCTTTCTTGACTTGAACAGGCTGCTGAACAATAACCAGATAAAACAAATTGTGAGAAGATCCTTTGAAGATCTGGAGAACCTGAAATACCTGTGAGTTGGTGGCTCAGTAATTTCTTGACCTCTTCAAAATCTAACAGCCCACTTTTAATATTTGCCAGTCAAGGATGTACTGTGTGTGTTTGGAGTTGAGTGTCAGAGGTATAAAACATTGTCCTTGAACCCAGCCAGCAAGTTCTGCTTTGGGTCATTGCTGTTTTCTGTGACTTTTGAGAACACAACTGCAGATCAGTTCCCCTAATGATGTTTCCTTTCTCTCCTTTTGAAAGCTACCTGTATAAAAATGAAATCCAGAGCATCCAGCAACATGCCTTCCACGGGCTGCATTCCCTGGAGCAGCTGTGAGTACAGATGAGCCTTGTTTGCATGCTGTGCTGCCAGGCTTGGGGAGCAGCAGGCACCTAGCGAGGGGTAGGATGGAGCTGCTGCTCTTTTCTCATCCAGATTCACCAGACTACACTGGGTTCATTTCAAACCAGCTGTTCTGGGTATTGGTTTTGGTTTCTTAGTGCTGAGCTCTCTTCCTACTGGTTTTCCATGGGTTTCTCTGGCCCCCAAACCTCTGGAGCATAGGAAGAGCCCAGCTGTGCTCCTGATGGCCTTTATTTCCAAGGACCTCATGAGGGAGGAGGGAGGGGTCTGCAGGAGGGCTGGGGGCGGAAGGCTCTGCTGGGTTTGTGTCAGGGGATTCCTCGAGCAGAGAGTCAGATCTGTCCTTTACTTAAATTGAGGGTGGTGCTGGTTGAGTTTGTCTCTCATCCAAAGCTCTGCTGGGAATGAATGGATGCAGTGCAAGCTGGGAGCTGGGGCAGCCAAGTATCCCTGGGAGCTACCAGGGTGGTGGTGCTCCCATGCTGCAAAGCATCTGGAAATTGCTGTGGGGGAAGATGAAGGATCCAAACAAACACAGTCACGACCTTCCCTCGAGCTGCGTGGCACTCTGTGCTGGGTCTGGGCTGGAGGGAGCCTTGTGTGCTCTCCTGGCAGCTGGAGTCCATCACTCCAACAGTCCCCATTTGCTCCCCTCCTGTCTAGGGCAAAACTCTGCTGTTTGTTCAAAGAAGTTTTGTTTTTTGACTCTTAGTGCACCACTCTCGAGGTGAGATGGGCAGACTGAGGTCTGACTCTTCTGAAGTGCCTTCCTAAATTGGGACTGGATTTTTCTTACTTGGGACTGGTGGAGAGAGTGTGAGCTTGGATATTTGAATCACAGATACATGGAATGATTTGGCTTGGAAGGGATCTTAGAACTCATTTCATTCCACTCATGGGCAGGGACACCTTCCACTATCCCAGGTTGCTCCCAGCCCCATCCAACCCCTTGGACACATCCAGGGATGGAGCAGCCACAGCTTCTCTGGGCACCCTCCACCCTCACAGGGAACAATTCCTTCCTAATGATTTATTCTTCCTAAATAATTGAAATACAGGAATTACTTGTATCATTGGAGAGCAGGGACCAAAGGTGAAACTCATCTAATTCCTGAATTGTTCCCAGCTGCAGCATTTGTAGGGCTGGAATGTGACCAAGGACTTTGCTGTAAAAGGAGTAGGATCCAGCTTGTTCTCCAGGTTGACAGCACAAGAGGACAGAGCATAATTGGAAGTTTCAGGCAATCCTAACAATAGGTGTCCCACCAAGCTTGTGTACAATGTGGTTTTTCTGTCAGTCAACTCAGCAAGGATGCCTGGGAGAAAATTTAGGAAGCTGAAACTGGCTCTAAGCTGAGCTTAGAGAGCTGATGCTGCCCACAGGGATATTTCAGCAGTGAGTGTTCCAGACTTGACGTCACGAACAAAAGAAAAAAAACCAAAACCAACAAACCCACAAAACCAACAAACAACCCGCTGAAAGTCCCATCTGTTTTCAATCCCAGGCAGGCTTAACTCCAGAAGAAATAGCTTTGCTCAATTCCTACCCCGTTTTCCTGTCCCCACAAGCCAGCTTTTCAAGAAAAAGTATAACCCAAGTGATGGACAGGATCAGATGCTTTCCTCAAGGTCCAAAGCAATCTCAGCAGGCATCTGAGAGCGATTGGAGCACGTCCTTGTCCTCCCCACTGTGACCCTCAGTGCAGAATCTGAGTCACCCTCTCTGATACTGGACCATTTATCATGAATCCTTCCATTACAAATCAAGCAGCCATGTGGAGGCTTAGGCAATTATTTCTCAATGCAGTCAGCTACACTAGCAGAATGAGTATTTGTAGATCTGTGATTAATCTGTGTCTGCTGTGAAATTTATGCCTGTGTAAAATAAAGGGGAATAGTTTAGGCAATTTGAGGACTGTAAAAAATCCATCTAAAGACCAGGAATGTGTCAGTTGTGCTGGTGAATGTCACAGCTCGTGGCAACAGGGAGGCTCAGGTATCGTGGTGAGTTGCTCTGCAGGCACCACATTTCTTTTCTTGATGGCAACGGGTGACCTGGGACAGGCAGGAGGTCCCTGTGGCCTCTGGAGTGGCAGGTCACACTTTGGATTTTAGTGGAACTAAAAATATTACTCTGTATTAGAAGAAAAGCCATGTTGGCTGCTGTGTTTGCCTGTGGAAACTGGAGACACTAACGTGGATTCTGGCTTCTCCACACCTGCCCTGAGATGAGTGGTGACCACCTGGGGGGCACTGGTGGGTTGATCTGGCAAGATCTGTCTCTTAAATTCAACCTGTGTGTGATTTCTGTCACAGGTACCTGCATTTCAACAACCTGGAAAGTCTGGAGCTCGAGACTTTTAGTGACCTGCCTAAACTTGAAAGGCTGTGAGTAAAGATGGGGAATTTATTGGGACTAAGAGGGTGAGGAGAAGGGGAAAACCCCCTTTATTTAGTGTAGCAGTTTTGCTAGCATGGAGTGTGATCTCCAAAATACAAAAAGAAACTTCTTTAAAGAAAGAGATTTTACATAATTGCCGAGGGGGAGGGTGACTGAGGATGTGAAGGGAATTTCCCATTTTATGTTATGTTCAGGTTTCCATCTAAATAGGAGTAAATCTGCAAAAAGTCCTACAGCTGGTCAAGCCAAGTGAAATTTTACTCTGAGCATAAGGTCAGCAACGTTAGTCACTGTTGGGCAGAGTGAGCTAAAAAAAGGGGGTGGAAAAGGGATAAAGTCAGAAGAAAGTCTAACAAGAAAAACACACATCCTTCTTGAAAGAAGTAAGGAAATGGAGTCTCCTGCTCCCCAGGATTGCTTCTAGCAGTAATGGAGCCACCAGCACAACAGTCCATGTGTGGTTCCCACTCCATGGAGAAACCAGCAGACTTTCCTGGGCTGTGTGGAATTGTGCCTTGTATCCATACATGCCAAAGAAATAAAACTGTGGGATCCCACACCCTTAGGAAAATTCAGACCTGGATCAGTACATGGCTGATCTCAGTCACTGTATTGGATCCAACAAAAATTCTGGATTTAAATTTTAAAGGAAGGTTTTTCAGCCTCCAATCTGGGCAACCAGGCTGGACTCTGGTGCACACATGTGTGTGCAGACATTTGCACTCGAGCTGTGCTGCTTTTGTGCTTTTGTGTTCTCTCCTGTTCCACCACCTACTAAAATTTTCATGTCTTTTATCAATGGTCTCTTATGAGTTTTAGATGTAACCAACACAAGTTACTTCCCCCACCATTATGGGAATGGGGAGTTAATGATCCCCTCTTGGTCTCCACTAATATTTGCATTTAGCGCAATCAGGGTTTCTCCCTAAGAACTGGAGAGTTTTATATGTGTGCTAAGACTTTAGAGTGAGAATTTGCCTCAGTTTTGTTCAGACATAAGCCCAGTTTAGGGGGCTGTTGTCTGAATTAGATTTGCTCATGGATTTGGGCTAATAACTACATGGAGTCTAATGCAGGAGTTGTCTAACACCAATGGCTGCCCTGGTGGAATTGTCACATCATCTGCACAGGGGAAGGAAAAGGTCCCTTCTAAACTGGAGCTGACCCAGGCCCAGAAAACAGAGAGTGGGTCCAGTCTGAGGGGATTTTGTGCCCTTTCTCCTCCCTGTGCAGAGAGACTGGAAGGGTCCAGTTCCAACCTGTTCCATCCCATCCTGAGTCACCATTTCCAGCCCATGCCCGCTCTTGCCTTTGGGAGGTTACGTCACACCCACCAAGGGATGAAATCCCTCCAGCTCATGGAAGCAAACATGGAATTCAAACACTGAGCTCCGTTTGGATGAGTGGCCTTTGCATTTAAACTGAGTTGTGACCTGGGGTGTTGTCATCCTCACTGTGCAAATACTGAATAATGTTTTGGCATGGCTTCTCCCACTGCAGATTCTTGCACAACAACAAGATTTCCAGGATTCATCCAGGGACATTCTCTCAACTGGAATCCCTCAAACGGCTGTAAGTAAAAAATACTGCCTGCAAAGAGGACTTGTTTATCTTCAATCAGATGGGCAGGACCTGAGGAAGAATGTGCCTGGTTGGCAAAGCTTTTAGTTGTTGCACTTCTAAGGCCACTGCTTAGTTTATAAAACAGTTTTGATTGGACCTGAAAGCTTATTTAAGCAGTTAGAAGTTTCTTTATGCTAGTGTCTAATTATAATCAGCTTACAGCTTAATAATGCCACAGGAATGAACATTCTTGGAAAGTCTTCACAAGGGTTTGAACCCATAAAACATCCTCGAAAAATGTAGAAATTTCAGGTCACGGATATGACCTTGAACATGTCTGTAGATCAGTATCTAACATGGTTAGAAAAATCATAGTCATAAAAGAAAAGGCTTGTTTTCTAGATTGAAATTAGTCAGAGGAGTGCCAAGGGGCATGATTCCCTTTCCATGCAGGAATTCCCCAGAGTGCCATTCCCACATAACCTGTCTGTCTCTTCAGGCTTACTTCTTTCATGCTTTGGTTTTATGATCTCTGGAAATAAGTTCTATGATGTGTTTGGGAGGAAAAAAATTCAAAAGGTAAAGAATTTTGGTGTTCTGCCATGATTTTCAAGTACAATAAAGTAATGTATTTCTCACTGCTGCCCTCAGTGCTCTCTGCACACAGGTAAAATGCTTCACTTCTGTTTAACAGGGAATATCTTGTGAAATGCTGTCTGTAGGTGCCAGAGAAAAAGATGGGATGTCTATAAAATACTTGGTCATGGCCCTGTGTGAAATCTCACATTCTCAAATATGTGACCCTGAAAGTGTTAGATTTTTCTTCCTTTTTTTCCTGTTTGTTTGTTTGTTTAGGGTTTTTTTTGGTTTTTTTTTTTGTTTGTTTTTGGATGGCTGTCCTGGTTTTGAAAACCATGACAATGGCCCAGACCCACCGACTGTAAAACTGTCAGTGGGGAAGGAGGCACAAACTAATCCCCCTGTAGTCCTCATTTATCCTCGTGGATAGCACTGCTTGTAGGAATGAGGTCAGTGCAGGGAAGAGGCTGGGGGCACTGGGAGGTCACTGGAGCTCCATTTGCTGTGGTTCAGCCTTGTGTTGCAGTAATAAAAGTTCTTCCAGTTGTGCAGAAATGCTGCAACTCCTCACAGCTGGTTACAGGAAGGGTCTGATCCCATCCACACATAAAAAAATGGTGTGGGGGGGGGGCGGTTCGGCGATAAAAGAGAAAAGCTGTAACAGAGGCAGTTCTTACAGAATTCAGTAAAGGTTGAAATCTCCATCCCAGGGCAAACCCCAACATTTCAGTGTCTCAAGTAGTCCAAAACTGCATAACCCAGTTTAACTGAATAATTTCTATTTGAAACTGGAATGGTTGCTATTAGTTTTTCAATTTAATCTTTCTAATTGGTCAAGCATCCTAGCTTACCATCGTGGCAATGAAATATCTCAGATTTTCACTTGAGATATAACCAAATACAGAACAAACCACCCAGGTGACCCTGGAGGGCTGTGTCCCCTGGAGAAGGAGGCAGCCCAGCAGCTGCAGCCTGGGCACTCAGCTGCCTTTTGCTGTTGCAGGAGGCTGGACTCCAACTCGCTGGTGTGTGACTGTGAGCTGCTGTGGCTGGCAGAGCTGCTGAAGCAGCACGCAGAGCAGGGCAGCATCCAGAGCGCCGCCACCTGCGAGGCTCCGCGGGACCTGCACGGCCGCTCCATCGCCACCCTGACCGCCCAGGAGTTCAACTGTGGTGAGCCAGCTCACAGCCCTCCATCAGCCCATCCCTGCAGCTGGGCTTTGGCCTGGGAATTGCTCCCTCCTGCCCTTTTCCTCCCTCTTCCCTCTGCTGGCATCCTGGTTTCTCCCACCTTCGCTGCTGGAATGGGAAAATCCCAGTGGGGCTGCAGGAGGAAGCTGATATCCCCAGGGGTGTTGGAGGCAGCTCTGTTTTGGCTGGTGGGTGTTGTTTTGGCTTTTTGCACAGAGTATGGCTGGTAAGGGATCTGCTGCACCAGTGACTAAACCAGGAAATACCCCACATTAAGCTGAATAGAATGGGAACACTGGGAGAGCTGCAGTGGCAGGAAACACAACTGGAAACCTGAGAGAGAGCATTGTAGATATGGAGCTGAATGCTGTGTTTGACTGTGGTGTAACTGATGGATTTTGTTAGGCTGTTGTTCTTTAAACTTGGAGTTTTAAATTAGGTTTTTTACAAAAAAAATCTTAAATTTAGTTATTTCATATAGAAAAAGACAAATCTCTGATTTTTAAGTGGAGGTAAGACAAAACTCTGATTTTTAAGTGGAGGTTGGCACAAACGTTGGCTGTAGTTCCATGGTGCTTTGCTGCTGGCAGAGTCAGTTTGAGACATTCCCACCCACGTGGGCTGGCTGTTAGCATCCCCCCTGGATATGCCAGTCCAGCTGTGCATGGCCCTGCTGTGAGCCAAACGTGTGAGCTCAGCTGGATTTTGAAGAGCTCTCCATTGAATTCAGCTTTTCTCTTATGATTTCATTATTTTGTTAAGAAAAAATTTTGACCATTTCACAGATTAATTTAGGGCACAGCTATGGAAAGAGTTGAGTTGGCACAAACAGGTCTGTGACCTCAAGGGAGGGCGGATAGGAAGGGCCTAGGGAAAGCAGCTGGGGACACATGGAGTGGCTGTGCCACACAGCAAGCTGTCCCCAACACACTCCCAGTGCCACAGTACAGCTGTTAGTGCAAATTTGTTCTGGTTTAGGCATGGAAACACAGTGGGGTGTCTGTCAAATTACCAGAGCACCTGGTGGGAAGATTTTGCTGGCATTTGGCTTTCACCCTGGTGGTGTGCCAACTGGGAAGACAAATGATACAGAGTTCAGCACAGAGCTCTACCCATGCAGGTGGCTGATACTTGAGTCAGTCTGAAAGCTGCTGGTACCATTAACCCATGGCTTTGAGCAGCTGTGAGCCACAGGGGCAAATCTGCCCTGGGTCAGTGTTTTGTACTGTGGGGCTGTGCTGGTTTGGGCTGTGCTGAGTTTGCCTTTGGGGATTTTTTCTGAGCCATTAATTTGTGGTCTGAGGAGCGAGGACACTGACCTTCCACTGGAGGAGGTGACAGGTTCTCAATTTTAGGAATAATCCAGCTGGTTTTACTGGATCACTGGTGAGCATGCAGATTGTGAAATGGGTAAGCTTTTTGAATCAAGCTCAAGCACTCCAGGCTTGTCCATAAATTCCTCCCTATTTTAGCACATCCTTTCAATGTTTAACTTGCTTGGTGCTTGAGTACATTCAAAGTGAAGAACACAGTGAAAGGCTTGGCTGGATAGGGACAGGATGATGAATTAGGGCCATAATGAATGAAATCCTGTTGGGAAGGAAGTGGTGTGGTTTGCAGGGAGCTGGCTCTGTGCTCAGGTGGAGCAGAAAGCTGCAGGCTGCCAAGGGCAGAAAAACAACCCAAGTGAGGATGCTACTGACTTCTTTGCTGCTTTGGGGGAGACAGGGACCAGCTCTGTAATGAACCCCTGTACAGTCAGGACTGTGAGAACTGATCCGCTGCCAAGCTACTGGGAATAGGAACAGCAGCAATTCCCCAGGGCCTTTACAGGTGAATGATGGTATTCCTCCATGAAATTTGCAGGTGTCAGTGAATTTTGGGGTGGCTCTGAGTGGATGCTGCTGTGCCTGGGGCTGTGCCTGGTGCCTGTTCCTTGGGGCATTGCAGCATGGGTGTTGTGTGTCCCACCACACCCCCCAGCTGGGCTGCAGGTGGTTTCGTGCTGCTTTGGACTGGGTTTTGTTCAAACGGTGTTTTGCAGAGAGGCCTCGAATAACCTCAGAGCCCCAGGACGTGGATGTGCTCCTGGGAAACACAGTTTATTTCACCTGCAGGGCAGAAGGAAACCCAAAGCCTGCCATCATCTGGCTGCACAACAAGTAAGTCACATTCAAGGAACCCTGGGGTGGCAAAGGTTTTCAAGCACTGAGATCTTCAGTGCCTGCCTGTAATCACAAAAGTTGTTTCACACAACGTTAAAAAAAAAAAAGAATAAAGAAATGGTTATTTCATGGGTTATATTTACCTTCCTTTTAACAGCATTCTCTGGTGACCACGTAATCCAAGTGGTGTTTTCATCTGCATTTGAAATATTTCATCTGCGTTTGTAATGGATTCCAAGAGCTTATAACTTTCCTATAAACATACTCTGCAGGCTGAAAGCAGTTGTCTTTGGATCAGGAAAAAAAAATAAAATTAGAGCTTCATGTTGCTCTCAGCCACCATGCTTGCCATTTGTTAACTGCTGAGATGCTTCTCACTAAAGCCTGGTCATGCTAGGTATGAGATTTCTTTCCAAAAGAAAAAATTGCTGTGCCACTGAAGGACAGAATTTGCAAATTCTTGTATAGGTTATGTGCTAGATGCCAGAGTGTTCTGGGAAATGCTGCACAATAAAATATTCTGTGCCCACTGTGGAAGTGAAGCTGCCTTGCTGCTTTATGAGCTTCTTGGCTGGTGAAGCCTGAGCAGGGCTTGGTTATTAATAAAAATGATCAATGTGTGCTTCTTCAGCAAACCCCCCACCAGGCAGAGTTTCAGCCCAGAGCAAAAGTTTATGGCTGAGTTAAGTCCCTTTGGAAGGAAGGTTTTGTTAGGGAAATGCTGGCAGGCTCCCAAAGACAGCATTGTAAGAAGGATAATGATAATAAATGCTCAACAAATGAGATATGGCTGGAGAGAGGAGACACCAGGGGAATTAAATAAATGCCCAGCAAGCAGATTAGATTGCATAGTGGGTTCAGCCTTTGTCCTAGGGGGAGAGAGGTCCCTTCTTCCCTTTCCATCGTCTGCAGCCATCCAAGATTCCTCTGTGCTGGGACAAATGGGATGCAGCACTGGGACCTTCTGCCGCGGGCTGGGATCCAGAAGTCACAGGTCACTGCAGAGGAAAGGAAGACGTTTCACAGCTCTCGGGTTGGGTTGGAGTCCAAGCTGTGTTGGGGTCCCATGGTGACTTCTCAGAGCTTTTTGCTCCTCTCAGGCCTTTGAGTCTGGAGTTTGAATAGCAATGGCTGCACACAAGAACAATATTAATTCATTGTTAAATTTGCACTTAGTGAGTAAGGGGAACAGGCATTCCGGGCCAGGACACCCTGACAATGGCAGTGACATGGGAACAGAGTGCTCTCCTGGTGGGCTGTAAATGTCCTGTGTAATCAGTGGGGAGAGAAAAAGCAGCTCACCCAGGGAGCAAATCAGAGCTGGAGCTGCACTTCAGTGCTGTGAGTCAGAACTCTTGCTACAATGTCATGAAGTCTCAGAATAGCTCCGAGAAACACCAGTTTACTGCAATGCAAAGCCCCCAAATCCCCCCGGAGGGGGGACCACCAGTCTTTATTCCTTTCAGATTTTGCCTGTTTGTGGCTGTTTTTTCAGTAATAAGATTGACATGAAAGATGACAACCGCCTGAACCTGTTGCAAGATGGGACCTTGATGATCCAGAACACCAAGGAGTCGGACAAAGGCGTCTACCAGTGCATGGCCAAGAACATTGCTGGGGAGGTCAAGACACAGGAGGTCGTGCTGCGCTATTTTGGCACCCCATGTAATTGAGCTTTGTGCACCCCTTTACAATCTGGGGATGGGAATGGAGCTGAATCAGAGTCAGTCCCAGCTTTGGATGTGCCACGGTGTTCTTGGTATGCTGGGGGAGAGAGTGGAGGCAGGCAAACGAGGCCTGAGCTTCAGGGGTTCCCACTGGAGTGGGAAAAGGGCAACTTAGAGATCGGAGGTAATTTGGGATTGGGGAGGGAGTTTGAAGTCTGGGATGAATTCTACAGCCGAAGGGTGAAGGGGACATGGGCATGGGGTGCTCCAGCACTGGGTGAGTGGGTGTGAGGAGGTGCTAGGAAGATGCTGGGGGCATTGCTCACAGTGAGGGTTTGGATGTCAGAGAAGAACCAGGGTGGGTTGCTGGGTTGCAGAGGAGTCCAAGCAACTTCTGCCCATCAGTGAGCAGAAGAGCTGGCTCCTAAAGCTCTCCTTTCCTTCCAGCCAAGCCCACTTTTGTGATCCAGCCACAGAACACTGAAGTGCTGGTTGGGGAAAGTGTCACCCTGGAGTGTGGGGTCTCTGGGCACCCCCAGCCCCGCATCAGCTGGACCCTTGGCACGGGCTCTCCTCTGCCACAGGATTCCCGTTTCACCATCACCAGCTCTGGAGGACTCTTCATCCAGAACGTCACCTTCTCGGAGCAGGGACAGTACAACTGCAATGCCAGCAACACTGAGGGCTCCATCCAGGCCACAGCAAGGATCATAGTGCAAGGTCAGGGCTTCCAGGCTGATCCTGGGAGGGTTCTGGGACATTTCTGGGACACAGTGCTTGGTCAGTGGGGTGTATTTGAATCTTGTGACTGGTTCTGCTCCTATGAACTGCCTGAGTGTTTCCTGCTGCTCAGTCATTGCTTTTCCTTCCAGATTCTCCCAGGTTTCTCGTCATTCCCATGGATCAGACAGTAACTGAGGGACAGAGTGTGGATTTTCCCTGCTCTGCTGAGGGTCACCCTCCCCCAGTGATTACCTGGACAAGGGCAGGTACTGCCTCACTTGACTTGTGGCTTCTCTCTCCCATGCCATCATCCCATGGGGTGTGTTTGGGAACAGCTGAGCTGCTGGTCCAGGGTGGTGGCTTGCAGTGGTGGCACAGGACAAATTGTGACCAGCACAGAGCCAGTCCCACTAGGAGGTGTGTTGTAGATCACCAGGGACGGTGTTAAGCACTGAGGAAGGAGCATTTTGTGTCTCTGTCACAAGGAAGGAGTGTGACGGTTTTCATCAGCATGAAACCCATGGAAACCCACTTCTTCCTGCAGTGGCTTCCCACCTCCTCTGGAAAGGCAAGGTCTGGAACCTCCAAATCAGTGGATATGAATCACAGAATTGTTTGAGTGGGAAAAGACCTCTAAGATCATGAATTCCAGCCTTTAACCCAACACTGCCGTGTTCACCACTAAACCGTGTCCCTAAATGCCAAATCTACACTTTTTTTAACACTTCTGGGGATGATTCCACCACTTCCTTTTGCAGTACCACCATGTGCCAGCTCTGTGTCATTGTCCCTGATGTGCTGCCCCTGTGGAGCACGTTGCAGAAGGGCACCATTGACTGGCACACCTCAGAGTTTTCTCATAGCTTAGGAAAAAAGATTTTGGGACAACAGGTGGTGGTGAACTTTTAAAGTCTCAAATAATTGTTAGTGCTGGCTCCACTGAACTGATCTCATCCAACACTTTCTGGGACAGAAGCCAATAATGCTTGGCCCAGAGGTCCTCCAACTTTTCCTTATGCTTCACAAGCCATAATTAATGGTTTAGGGCTGTGGAGATTTTGTGGGTATTGTGTTCCAGCTTCCACAGCAATGGCCCTGACGCGGAGTTAAGAAGGACCAGCTGAAATTCTGCTCTGCCAGCATGTTCTCCATCTCCTTTAACCTATTTTCCTCCACTTCCCAGAAAATATATCTTAGGCACATGGAAAGGAGCACAGTGACAAGAAGTGAGGTTCATAACTGCCTTGTAACCAGGTTTGCACTCAGCACTCCATAAATAAATAAACCAATGAAGCTTTACAGTGCTTTCGCATGCTGAAAGCAAGGCAAGAGGAGGGGAGCATTGAGATAAGCATTGCTCATCTCAAAGCCACTTTTGAGAGCATAGGGGTTTTAGTATTTGGGATGATTAAGTAGAGGATGAATAAATAGGGGAAAATGGAGTATATAAAAAAAAAGTTGCTAGCCTGACAAATTTTGATAATTTTATTTGGGTTTGTTAAAGCAGTTTAGTTTTCAGCTTTTCTCCTGAAATAGAGAAAATATTGAAACAACTGTTTCCAGACCAACAAGGAAATCAGACCAACAAATTTAGAAAGATAATGCCAAACGTTACCATTTATTTGATGAAACAGAGAGTTTGGATAATTGAAGAGTGATTTGCTATCCATCAAGGGTCAAAAAAATCTGCAGGTTGCACCAAGTAAATTCTTAGAAGGAAAGAAAAAGGGTTCCAGCTCTTCCAGCTGGTCAGACAAGACAACTCAGTGTGTAAAGGTGGTGTTTCAGGGCAGTTGATGCTGAGAAGGAAATAAAATATGTGACTATCACACAGACCCCTACAGTGAATCTAGAAACCACATTAAACATTTTGCGACAATATTAATATAGGAAATAATATAAAAATAGGTCTTTAACTGGAGGCGTCCACATGAAAATATGGCAAATTGCACGCTGAAAATGTTCTGAAAAGGCACATGTGTCAAAGCACATGTGACATAGGGCAAGTAGAGTTTTATAAGTTCAGCAAATTCTCATAATTGACAAGAATCCCTATTTAGAAACACAGGTAATTAAGTCATTCCCCCTCTTGGTTCAACCACTTGTGAACCCTCCGCCCTGCTAGTTGTTCATGTCTAATCACGAGGAAGTGTCTTGGGAAGGTGTCTTGGGGAGGAGTCTTGGGAAGGTGTCTTGTCCTTGATTTCCACAAGAAGCAAGATCAGAACCGGCCCTCAGGAATTTGTTTGTCTGACAAGAAAAGCGCTAGCGTTAAGAAACTTTATAACAATCCAACAACCGCTCCCAGAGCCATAGATAGATACGAAAACCACACCAAAGCAAAAATCATTTTGGCGTTGATGGGATGAGGGAATTAACGAGCTGTTTGACCCCCCCAGGTGGGCCCTTGCCCAGCGACCGGCGGCACAGCGTGCTGGCCACGGGCACGCTGCGCGTGGGGCGGGTGGCCCTGCACGACCACGGGCAGTACGAGTGCCACGCCATCAGCGCCATCGGCGGCACGAGCATCCCTGTGCAGCTCTCCGTGACCCCTCGAGGTGAGCTGGGCTGGCAGAGCTGTGATGTTACTTTTGTGGTAAATTGCTGGAACCCTGGATGCTGAGAATTTTGAGCTTTCCATGCTGAAAGGCACAGACCCGCAAGAGAAGACGGCATCTGACTTACTGTCACTGTGATATTTTATGAAAAATCCCTTCGCCAGGATTTCTTCTCCTGGCAAGATGAGAAGCCTCAGATTCTCTGTGTTTTGCTCCTCTGGAATGTGATTTGGAGAATTGTTTACCCAGCATGTGAATTGTTTTTAATTAGTGGCCAATCACAGCCAGCTGTGTCAGACTCTGAGTCTGTCAGGGGTTTTTATCGTCATTCTTTTCTAACTTTCTGATGTATCCTTTCTCTTTCTTTAGTATAGTTTTATAATATAATATAATATAATATAATATAATATAATATAATATAATATAATATAATATAATATAATATAATATAATATAATATAATATAATATAATATAATATAATATAATATAATATAATATAATATAATATAATATAATATAATATAATATAATATAATATAATATAATATAATATAATATAATATAATATAATATAAATAAAGCATATTTTCTAGAAAGCCTTTGAATTAAGGATTTTAAATGGTGCAGCACATTCCTGTGTAATTGCCCCAAGTAGAGACGCAGAGGAACAGAAAATAATGAACATAAATTACAAAAATTTATGAACAGAGAGCTTGGTAGTGAGACAGATAGCACAGGGTGAGCTGCTGCTGCCCCTCTGCAGAGCCCTTGCAAGAGTAGCAGCTCTGCTTTCCCCATGCTGAGATGGTTTTTTACACACAGATTTCTCTGTTTTCCTTGGTGCATTTTTCACCCCAGTGACTTTTTTTCCTTGTGTTGCACAGTGATCCCAGTGTTCCTCCATCCCCCCCAAGACCTGGTGGCAGAGACAGGCCAGGACGTTTCCATCTCCTGCACTGCCCAGGGAGACCCAAGGCCTACCATCACCTGGGTCAAGGTATGTGGTGATTTCACATCACTGGGGAGAGGGACAGCTCCTCTAGGGGAGAATTAAACAACTCTCTCCTTCAACACCGCTCCCAGTTTCATTAGTTTTGCAATACACGTGGATAAGGACCAACATTTCCATTGATTTGGGGTTTTTAAGAGAGCATGGCAGTTTCTCAGGCTCAAAGCCTTACAGCAAGTATTCTCCTGTTCTTCCTTCCAAAAGAGTTACTTGAAGCCAGTGACATTCCAGGATGATGTAAATACTTGATTGACCATCCCTAGAAGAAAAAAAAAAATGCAACCCTGAAAATATATTTTTTTCTAAGTAGTTTGTCATTATATCCAGGATTTCTGCTATGGTATTGGATGATGCTTTTTAGCTCCAGCTGAGGGATCATGAGGCAAAGCCATGATCCCTCAAAATCACACAGAAGCCTGGCTGCTCTTTCCATAAATTCATTAGATTAAGTTCTTCTGACTTTTTTATTGCTATTCTGTAGTACAACACTTGGGGCCTTCCTTGTTACCTGCCCTGCCTTTGAGCACAGTCAAGCACAGAAAATGCTTGATCCACACTTACCCCACAAAAGTCTGGTGGGAAGTGAACCAGCTTTCTTTCTCTGCAGCTTTCTGTGGGCTCAGCCAGGAGTAGGAGCAGAAAGAAAGGGCCTGAGAGGGCAGCAGAGCAAGCTTTAGGTTGTGGCAGGGCAGCAGAAAGATGTTAAGAAGTAGGAGAACAAAAAAGTAAAACCTAAAGTCATGTCTGCCACCAGCCAGGCTGAGAGGCTGGGTTTGAGTGGTGCTGTCAGAGCCAGCAAAAACTGGGATTTGCAGGTCAAGGCCAGCAAAAATCCATCAGTTTCAGGTTGTCCTAAAGCTGAAAACCTTTCAGCTTAATTCTGTGCAATGAAACTTCTGTGGGGGCATCAGGGCTTGGGACTTGTTCCAGCCAGCCTGGCTGTGTGTGGTGTTGTTGTGGGGTGTCTGTGTGGGGTGTCCCGTGGGGAAAACCTGGGGAAGGAGCTGAGCAGGGACCTCCTCACTGTGGTTCCCATCAGGAACAGGTGTCTTTGGACGTCTCTCTGGTTTCTCTGGAAGAGCAATGCTAACATCTGGTGGCCACATTTGCTCATCACATCCATCCCTGTGTTTGCTGAGCAGGCTGAAGGCTGGGCCTGTGGGAAGCTTTCTGTGCTCTGACACAGCTTCTTGTCTTTTGATGGTGCAACAGGAGGGCATCCAGATCACAGAGAGTGGCAAATTCCACATCAGCCAGGATGGGACCCTCTCCATTCAGGACCTGGGTGTGGCTGACCAGGGCAGATACGAGTGCATAGCAAGGAACCCCTTTGGCTTCACCTCGAGTGCCATGCAGCTCACCATCACTGGTACTGTATCCCCCCCTGAGCCTCTCTGGCTCCCCTGTAAGGACCTGCTGTGCTCTGTTGGCAGCTACACTTTGAGCAGATAATTATGTAAGAAATGATTTCTTCAGCTTCTTTGCAGACAGGTCCTTTTGTGTTGGAGTCACCTCGTTGGGAAAGCCCACGCATCTCCCAGCTGCCCCTTGCTGTTTGCTCAGCTGAGCTGCAGTTGCTCCCTGCAAAGCCAAAGGTGTTGTCTTAAACCTCCTCCTGCCAGCCCAGCTGCCAGTGTCCATGTAGTTATTGCCTCTGCTGGGAAGGAGAGACTTATTAAAATGTGCCAACGTGCTCACAAATCATCATCTGACTGAAACCTTGCACGCCGGGGAAGGGAGGAGCAGAACAACACTGTCACTGCAAATGCAGGGGTGTAAATGTCTGCTCAGCCATAGAATCATAGACTCACAGAATCAGTGAGGCTGGAACAGACCTTCAGGATCATCAAGAGCAGCCTTAGATCGTGCACTACTTTTGGGAATGGGAACTAGGTCTGGTTTTCAATCTCCTGCTCTGTGTGTTAGGGAAGCTGTAATGAACAAGGAGGAGTAGCTGTCCTCTGCTGATCAAACCAGAGGTCAGGAGTGGAAATTGTACCTCTTAGAGGGTAAGAAAACTGGCAAAGGAAGAAAGAACTCAAAGGCAAGCAAAAAAGTTTAAAATATAAGTAAAGAGCTGTTCCAGCAATAGCCACAGTGGATAGTGAGTCTCTTATTAGATGAATTTAGTAGCATTTTCCATACAGGGGCTGTAAGCAAGGAGCTGAAAATAGTCAGAAATGTCTTTGTTGTTCGAAATAATTCCTGAGATAATTTCTGTGGTTTATTCTTGATTGGTGCCTCATTCACCAGCTGACTGTAGCATACACCAGTAGCCAACTGGGAACTGGTTTGTTCAGCTGTGACACAGGCCCTGGCTTAAAAATGCATCCTGTAGTAATTTTAAAATGTTGTCTTTACTTCTGAAGGTATTCCAACAACAACTTTGGTATTTTTATCTAAAATTATGTAGCAAATGTGTTAACACTAAATTTGAACTATTATTATAATAAATATTTATTAAATACTACCAGTAATGAATAAGTAAAGCCTTCCACAAACAGAAAATTATTGTATGAGCAATATATTTAAATTAATTTCATGAATTTGAGAAGTACCTTTGTGGGAAGCAAATATATGCTTTTGGATTAAGATCCAAATCTTAATCACTGTGATTTTTACATTTTCTTTTTGCAGTTTAACTGCTAACCAAAACAGGCCTTTTTTTTTTTTTTGCAAAGCTGTACATGAGAAAACTCTGAACCTGTGCCCACAGACATCTCCTGAAAAAGTCACCTTCTTTTTCAGGCAGTTCATATTCTTCAGAATATCTCTCTTAAAAAATAAATTCATGGTGTTTATATTACAAACGGAAATGCTGTTTGTTCTGCAGCGCGGTCGCTGGAGCTGGTGCTGCTGCACAGATTTTCATGAGCTGGGAGGACCCATTAATATCGAAGCAAATTGAGGGTGTTTTGTTGTTTCTCTGTGCTTTGGGCAGCCACGGACGTGGGGCGCAGCGGGGACACGTTTGTGGCCACGTCACTGCGCGAGGCCATCAGCAGCGTGGACCACGCCATCAACTCCACACGCACCGAGCTCTTCAGCAAGTGAGTGTGGGAAGGGCCTGGAGCTGGGGCCTGAGGCAGAAAAGTGATAAAAACCCACGAGAAATGAAGATTTATCAAAGCTTATTTTAGTACTGGCAGCCTGCAAGGCAAAGATGCAGGATTTTTTTGAGTGCTGGAGGTTGAAGCTGCACCAACCATGTGGGATGTGATAGAGCTTCCCTACGGATTTGGGATTCTGGAAAAGTGAGATACATGAGCATCATCTCTTATGTCACTTCTATCTGCATTTTGTCAGCTGGAGTTGGTTGTGGAGATAGTGAATAAAAAGGAAAATAATCAAAGTAGTCATTTTATGAATGCAACTGACTTTGTGGAGGGTGTACAGAAATAATAATATAAAAATTCCAACCATTTCCTCAATAAAAAATAAATTCTCGAGTGAATATGATTCAATCCTTTTCTACCCTAATATATGTTTTTATTGGAAGGATGGATAGTTTGTATTCAGCCAGAAACCCTCTGGGTTTCAGCTGTTGAAAAGTGAAAAAATAAATTGCTATCATAGAAAAAACCCAGAGAAACTGAGAGAATTAAGTATGTGCATTTTCCTGGGGAAAATATCCTTTCTTTAATCATCTGCAATGTGCAGGCAAGCCACGTTGGTCTTATGAGCTAATTTGGGGCCCAAGCACTAGACCAGCTTAGAGCCTGACTCTTGCTGCTTGTAGGGTCTCACTGCCCTGGGCAGAGCGGATTAATTTTAATGATCCTGCATCACTTTTAATTCCTGGAAATAGGCGACCCAAGACTCCCAATGACCTCCTGGCTCTGTTCCGCTACCCAAGGGACCCCTACACCATCGAGACAGCCAGGGCAGGGGAGATCTTTGAAAGGACCCTGCAGCTGATCCAGGAGCACGTGCAGCAAGGGCTGATTGTGGACATGAATGTTACAGGTAGGAGAGATTTCATTTCCCTTCTTAATTTTGTGTGCAGGATGAAATGAAAACAATGAAAGTTTAAACTGTGCAGTGGTGTATCAAAAATCCAGATAAATGTTGGATATATCAAGAAATGTGTTGTCTTGGTGGCAATTCTTTCTATATCTCGTGGTTTTTTTAACAGCTCAAGGGCTGGTCTTATATTCACTGAACCAGTTTGATACCCAGGAAAATGTTTTAATTCCCTGTTTTGGTAAAGGTTTCTTAGATGGCTATAAAAGCCCTATTCCTTAAAAAATAGTAGCCATCTTACTGATAAAGGAGTATCCTTGTGGGTGTGAAATTCAGACCCTCAACAGCATGGTCTGAGATGTTTCCTGCCCTCCAAATGGCCATGAGAACAGTGCTGTGAACTCTGAGGTATTTGGGTGCTGTTACAGAGAAAGTGGGATATCCCTTTTCTGTCTCTACTACTTTGACCTCTTAGCTACAAACTCAGGTAAATCGCAGCAACTCAGGTTCCTTCTATCGAGGTAAGACAGCAAACAACAAAGCAGTGTAACACAAAAATACCTAATGGGGTCTAATCATGCAGCAGCTGGACCCCAAAACTTCCTACCTGGCACTTCCTTGATATACAACGAACATTCCTGTACACTGTGTACTTCTACCTATATGTGTGATTCATCATGTAGCAGGCATTGTATGTTTGGGGCCTGTAAATATTTTTTCCTGCCTGGATGTATTCCAGGGTGCAAGGAATGTCTCTCCAAGCGGCAGGTCTGGTCTGGGCTGGTTGGACTGCCAGCTTCTCCTCCTCATTGCCCTGTCAGCATCCACACAATGCAGCATCATTCAGCGCTTTCACATGGCCCAGCAGTGCCCTGGCAGTCACCCACGGCTTCCTGCTGCTCGTCACGTAGAGCTTGGGTGGGTGACAGAGCTTGTGGTGGCAGCAATAACCCAGGGAGCTATAAAATAAACCTAGAATAGGGACCAAGACCCCCCCCACAGTTTGCTCTGTCAGTCACAACATTTCTGATTTCCAGCTCTGTGCAGTTAAACTCTTTTCCCTTTCTTTTTTGCCTTGTGGGTCAGATGTGATGCTGTGCTTCCTTTGCCTCCCATAAATTCCACAGCAACACCGCGCTCAGAGACCTGGCCATCCCATGCCCATCCCAACAGGGGTTTTCACACAGAGCTGCTCCATGGGACAGTGGGAATCAGGAGGCTGCAGGTGATGCCTGACCTGGTGCTCTGCCCTTCCCTCTGCAGGCTATCGCTACAATGACCTGGTGTCCCCTCACTACCTGACCATGATCGCCAACCTGTCGGGCTGCTCCGCGCACCGCCGCACGCCCAACTGCTCTGACATCTGCTTCCACAAGAAGTACAGGACCCACGATGGCTCTTGTAACAACCTGCAGCACCCCATGTGGGGTGCATCCCTCACAGCCTTCCAGAGGCTCCTCAAACCTGCCTACCAGAATGGATTTAACCTGCCCCGAGGGTTTTCCTTGGCAGAAGATGCCAGGGATCTGCCCCTTCCTCTACCTCGCCTTGTGTCCACTGCCATGATCGGGACTGAGACCATCACGCCCGATGACCAGTTCACACACATGCTCATGCAGTGGGGCCAGTTCCTGGACCATGACATGGACCAGACGGTGGCAGCCATCAGCATGTCCCGTTTCTCAGACGGAGCCCCTTGCAGCGAGGTGTGCACCAATGACCCTCCCTGCTTCTCCATCGCTGTCCCTGCCAACGACCCCCGCGTGCGGAACGGGCGCTGCATGTTCTTTGTGCGCTCGAGCCCCGTGTGTGGCAGCGGCATGACCTCCCTGCTGATGAACTCTGTCTATGCCAGGGAGCAGATCAACCACCTGACATCCTACATCGACGCCTCCAATGTTTACGGCAGCACGGAGCAGGAATCGCGGGAGCTGCGGGATCTGAGCGGCCGGAAAGGGCTGCTGAAGACAGGGCAAGTTGTGCCCAGCTCGGGGAAGCACCTCCTTCCCTTTGCTGTGGGGCCGCCCACGGAGTGCATGAGGGATGAGAATGAGAGCCCCGTGCCGTGCTTCCTGGCGGGAGACCACCGTGCCAACGAGCAGCTGGGGCTCACGGCCATGCACACGCTGTGGTTCAGGGAGCACAACCGCATTGCCACTGAGCTGGCCACCCTCAACCCTCACTGGGACGGGGACCTCCTGTACCACGAGGCGAGGAAGATTGTGGGTGCCCAGATGCAGCACATCACCTATGCCCAGTGGCTGCCCAAGGTCCTTGGGGAGGCTGGGATGAAGATGCTTGGTGAGTACAAAGGCTATAACCCCAATGTCAACGCGGGGATTCTCAACGCCTTTGCCACGGCCGCTTTCCGCTTTGGGCACACCTTGATCAACCCCATCCTGTACCGGCTGAATGAGACCTTCCAGCCCATCCCACAAGGCCACATCCCCCTGCACAAGGCCTTCTTCTCCCCTTTCAGGATCATGCAGGAAGGGGGGATCGACCCCCTCCTCCGTGGGCTGTTTGGGGTTCCTGGGAAAATGCGGGTGCCCTCTGAACTCCTCAACATGGAGCTGACAGAGAAACTCTTCTCCATGGCACACTCCGTGTCACTGGACTTGGCTGCTATCAACATCCAGAGAGGGCGAGACCACGGCATCCCACCCTACAACGACTTCAGGGTCTTCTGCAACCTCTCCTCTGCACAGGAGTTTGAGGACCTCCGAAATGAGATAAAGAACTTGGAGATCAGAGAAAAGCTCAGGAGGTACTGTAGCTTGGATGTGGAAGGATCAAAATTACTGGAGACCCGTCAGTGCAAAGTTCCTGCTTCTTCCAGTACACCCATGGATTAACCTTCCCAGATATTGCCCCCCACAGATGTTAAGATAGGGTAATAACAGTGGTTTAACAATGAGGTTAGACAAATGAAGTTTCTCCAAGTGATCAGTCTGGTTTTGGGTGGAATGTTGTCAGGCACTGCTGTGGTGTAGTTTGGGAGCAGATTGAGCCTTGGAGCTATTTTCCAGTCTGATTAAACTGCGTCCTATCTGCCCTGTCTGCCTCTTCCAAGGCAGGTCTTTATCCTATTGTCTTTTAGATAAAACCATTAAAAATATTGTCCAGATTAGTTCCTGACATACAAATTTCTGTGTTGGTATCAGATTTATTTTATCACCACTCTTTGAGAGCCTTTTAACTTTTTTTTTTTAATATCTGTTATCCTGCAGTTTATATGGAACTACCAAAAATATTGACCTGTTTCCAGCACTTATGGTGGAGGATCTTGTCCCTGGAACCAGAGTGGGACCAACACTGATGTGCCTGTTAACAACTCAGTTCAGAAGGCTGAGGGATGGAGACAGGTATTGCCATTGGAATCATCCCAAATCCTTTGGTATTCTCTTTGTGAGGTTTTTTGCCTTACAGGAAGAAGCAGAATATGTATTTTTTTCTTATTTATTGTCTTATGATATGAGGAACAGTGTTCTCTGTCCAGTGTATTTGCAAGAACACTTGTCACAGTTACTGTCAAGGTGTCCTTTCTTGATTTAATGATTCTCATTTCACTGCAGAACACTGGGAATCATTGAGGATGTTCCCAATATCTCATGAAAATCCTAGAAAATGTCCACAGGAGCTTCTTTCTCATCCCTGTTTGCTGCTTGTGTGAGAACGAGACACCTTTGCCTGGTGATGCACTTAGGGCAGGAGCATGGGGGTTTGTGGCTCCAGAAAAAGCCATCTGTGTTTGCAGCCACCTGACACCGGAGCAGACGCTCATTTTGAGGGGTGTGGGTGCTGCCACACAGATGTCAGGGAGCTCATATTCCTTTCCCAGCCTCACTCACTCACTCACTCACTCACTCACTCACTCACTCACTCACTCACTCACTCACTCACTCCCTCCTCTCCCATCCTGAGTCATGCTGTGATTACACCCCACTGCAGATTTTGGTATGAGAACCCCGGAGTGTTCACGCCAGCGCAGCTGACTCAGATCAGACAGGCGTCCCTGGCTCGTGTCATCTGTGACAACAGTGACCACATCCAGCAGCTGCAGAGGGACGTGTTCCAGGTGGCATCATACCTGCAGGGCATGGTCAGCTGTGAGGAGATCCCTGCCGTGGACCTCCGCCTGTGGCAGGACTGTTGTGAGGGTAAGGAGGGGGATGCTCTGGCGCTGACTGCTGTGGGCATCACTCTGGGTGGCATTTGTCATGTGCCACAGCAGCTTTTATGGAATTGTAGCTGATTTCTGGCTGTACCATGAGACCCCTGTGTCAGCAAATGGGCGCAAAGAGAACTGAAAATAGAATAGAATAAAATAGAATTGGAATAGAATAGAATTGGAATGGAATGAATGGAACAGAACAGAACAGAACAGAACAGAATAGAATAGAATAGAATATTTCAACTGTAAAGGACCTGAAGCAATCATCTTGTCCAATCATCTGACCAATTCAGGGCTGATCAAAAGTTAAAGCAAATTATTAATTATGTCTTAATTATTATTATATCCAAATGCTTCTTCTAAACCTCAAGAGGTTTGGGATATTGGCTACCTCTCTAGGAAGCCTGTTAACTCTGTTAGCATCATTTAATCTGTCTGAAAGCCCACCTCACTGAGGTCTTTGGTCTCTGGCTGAGGAAGAGACTGAAACAGGACATGATCCCCACCACATGTCACTTCACAGATTCATTTGGTTTTTGCAATTCACACAGTCCTGCTTCAAACACCAGTCCTCACTGCAGACTTTCCCTTCCTTCCCAAGACTGCAGGACACGAGGGCAGTTCAGGGCTCTTTCACAGCGCTTCCGAAGTAAGAGGTCTCCTGGCTTCAGCTACCCAGAGGAAAACCCTGCAAACCACAAGCCTGCCTTGCCCAGGTGCAGTATCACCCCTTCTACCTGCAGTTTATGAAACAGGAGTTTCAATAACTCAGCCCATTCAGGCCTCTGAATCTGGTGCTTTGCAGAGATCTGGAGTTGGGGGTGGATCAGCAGAGAGGTGCTGAGCTCAGCCAGTCCTCCTCACTTGAGTGTAGAGCCCAGCTCTGATGTGTAAACACCTGGGCTGAGGGGCTCTTTGGCAATTGGGCCCTTCCCTTTGATGCTCACTTGGAGGCTGATGTTGGAGAAGGCAAAATGATTCCCTCACTCAGGAAGCTGCAGTTTGCATAACCCCTTTCACTTTTTATCCCCAGAGACGAGGCACCCTCTCCAAGCTCTTCCTCCAGAGAGAACCTTGAGTCCCTTGTGGCTGAACTGGAGAAGACAGTCACTTCCCTACGGAAACAGGTAAAACTTGGTGCCCTGATGCTTGTCTTTCATGGAGTCATGAACCTCAGCAAAGAAAACTTGAGCCAGCATTTTCTTCTTGCATTTGGGGCAGGTTAAAGATTACCTGTGCAGTGGTGAAGAATCCTTGCATTTGGGGCAGGTTAAAGATTACCTGTGCAGACTCCCTGCATTTGGGACGGGTTAAAGATTATCTGTGCAGTGGTGAAGAATCCCTGCATTTGGGGCAGGTTAAAGATTACCTGTGCAGTGATGCAGACTCCTCTCAGAGCTGCTGCTCTCTCCCCCCCAGGTGAATGCACTACAGAGCCAGCTGAGGTGGCACCACAGGAGCACCAGCACACGTGGACAGGGCAGGAAGGTTGGGGACAAATGGAGAAAAAGATGACCATGTTGCCTCCTTGTGTAAGGTCAGTGTGTTTGTTCTGGGCTGGGGCCCCACAGGGTCAGTGTGGGGGGACACCTCAGCAGTGTTCCCATGCAGGGAGGATGGAGCAATGAGGTGATGAATGGGACATGAGGTAATAGCCTTAAATGCAGCAGGTTAGACATTGTCTCTGCTGGCAATGATTAGTGACTCACTGGAATGGGCTGTCTGGGGACGTGGTGGCGTATCCATTCCTGGAGGTCCTTTAGGAACTGGTTTGGCAAAGATGGGGAAAGACATAAGTATAGGATGGACCAGGTGGTTTGGGTGAGGTCTCCTGGGCCTATTCTCCTGGGACTCTGGGTAGGTTTATTCTAACAACATTTAATGTCATAACCCCAAATCCAAGAGCCTCAGAAGGATCTTTGTGGGGAGGGATATCACAAAGCTCAGTGATGGAGTGGATGGACTGGTTCCTCCCCTGGGGAACAAGGACATCTGGGCAGATGGAGCAATCCATCATTTGCTTACAAACTGGCAGAGATTTCCCCCTGCCCATCTGAGTCACCGCGCTCCTCACTCCTGAAGGCACCAGTCCTCTGTTTGTTGAGCCCAAGCCAGGGCAGCACAGCTGTGAGGTGCCTGTGTAAAGTCCCTGTCAGCCCCTGCCAGCCTGGGGACTCCCACTGCTTCTCAGCAGTGACACAGTCATGGCCACAACTCCAGTCCAGGTGCTCATGGGCACGGACAACACAGCCTGAGCTCCCTTCTCCTGCTTCCCATGGAGATCCCTGCAGCCTTGCAGAGAGGCTGAACAGCTCCCTGGCGCCTGCCAATCTGGAGAAGGTGGTGAATGGGTTTTATGTGTTGCAAATCATTATTTCAGGGACAAGAGCAGAGGAGTTTTGAGAAGTGCAGTTCTGCCAGGCAGTCAGTGCTAGGAGGAACATTCATTCTCTGGAAGTTAGATTAAAGGATGGGGCAAGCAAAGGCTGGTCTGTGCTGATAAACACAGGAAAAAGCAGAAAGGGAAAGCCTGGAGGCTGGCCAGGCTGTTTATCAGCATGATTTGGTGTTTTGGTCTTTACAGATTTTCCACTCAAACAGGGACTCTGCTTCAGAAATGTGACAGAGTGCAGTGTGATGTATGAATTGGCTTTTCCTTGCCATTGTTTCAGATCCTTGATGAGGCCTGGCTTTACAGGGTCCCTGAAAAGTATTACTGTGGGTTTAAAGGTTTTCCTGCCCCAGACCTGCCAGGTACAAACAGCTCACTCTGCCTCCAGCTGCTCTTACAGAGCTTTTCTGCTTTCTTGTGCCATTTCAGGTGCCCTGAGACCTGCGCTCCTGCTCTCCACCAGCCAGTCCAACCCACCCCTAGAGGGCTCAGAGAGCCACCATGAGACCCCCTGGTGCTGTGCCTGCTCTCACACCCCCTGTACCACCCCCTGTCCCAGGACCACTGTACTTTTGCCTGTATTGAACCCTCTGCACTGACTGTCCACGAGCCCCTCAGCCCCTGGACCCTTCCTGCCCTTGTCAGCCTCCCAGGGATGGGCTCTGCCCTCAATGGGGGCAGCCCAGAGTCTGCCAAGGTGCCTCTTTCCTCCACAGCCCCCAGGAAATAGGGACAAACTGAAGCTGCTTTGATGCCACTGTTCTACTCTGCTCCTCTTCCCATGCACTGCTGTCACCACCCACCAGCCCTTGTGTGAAGTGTCCCTTGGACACCCATCCAAAACTATTCATTAAGAAGCTAAACCTTCCTCAGGTGCACTGTGCTGCCAGGAAACATCTGGAGAAATCACTAAAAAATAAAAGACAAAGAAACATGAAGCCCAGAAGAAACCCCAGCCACCTTCTGTTGCCATCAAAAAGACCAAGAGCAACCTCAGGGCTGGGGTGCCAGGTGCAGTGTGGCCAGCCTGGATCTCCAGCTCTGCTTTGCCAGCTGTTGGTGACAGGTGGCACATCCCATGGCCCCAGAGTCACCTGCCATTCTTCAAAGCCATTTTCCTCAGCATGACCTCCGTTCTCCAGCTTTCTTCCCATTTAGGGGCTTAATTGGAATTATGCTCCTCTTCCTTTTTTTTCCCTCCAAGAAGGCTCTTTGCTGGAAGATGCATTTTGAGTGCAAACGTAACAGGACCTGGAACAGAACCTCAGCTAATTAGGTGTAATGGCTGCTCTCATTAGTGGAGGGGAGCTGCTGGTTTCTGTCAATTAGGCTGGGAGGCCACGCTGTGGGTTTTGGGTGGATGCAAAATGCTGTTTGTGTTTGTGGCTCCCTGGTGCTCTGCAGCCAAAGCAGGGCTGTGCAGGCAGCTCTGCTGGTTTGGGTGCTCTTTGGAGGTGCTCCTTAGTGGTGCTAGAACTGAAGTCCCTGTGTGGCCACCACAACCCCAAATCTGTGGACAGATTGGTTTTTAATACATCTTTGTAAGCTGGTCACAGGGACTGAAGAGGAAATACTTGATCCATCAGATATCTGTGCCTTCCTTATCTTTGTCACTTTTACTGCATCCTCCCACTTTCTTTCCCCCAGCACAAGGACCAGAAACTTCTATGAACACACTTTTTCTTCTTTATTTTTGTTTTAGGTGTTTTATAGTACTAAAAGGGATTCAAAGCAGCAGGGATGCTCCTGGAACTGAATAGGAAAATAATAATAAAACAAAAGATACTAGAAAAAGGTTGTGATTTATCATCTCTTTCCTGGCATGGGGCTGAGCTGTGTGTGTGTGTCCTGTGCAGACAGAGGTTTGCAGGGATGAGTGTGTGCTCTGCATGTCTGGTAGGCTCAGCTCAGAGGCAGTATTTAGTCCTCAGGGATGTTTGTCATTTGAAAGTACTCTTTCATTTAGGTGCAAATCAAGATCCAAAGCCTTGTGTGTTAGAAATCAGCTGCACTCGTCTATCGCTGGTACCACTGCAGGATCTAATCTGGCAAAGGTCAATAAAGGTAAATCAGTTCACAGTCTCCTTTTGCACACCAGAAGTTCACTGAGACCTCATTTAAAACAGTGAGGCACAAGCTCTCTGTGCTGCATCTGGTCAGTTTTTTTTATTCAGGGCATAACCAGGCAGCCCCTTTTGCTCCTGATGGAGTGTGACATGAGGAGCACGCTTGTCACAAGGGCTGCAGAAGGGTAGCAGAGGGAGTGTCCCTTCCCTTTGGTCTGCAAACACTTCTGTGCTCCATCCTCAGTTCCCCTCCTCATGCTGAAGTGAGAAAAATGCATGGAGACATCATTACACAGTGGGGAAAATGCACAGGGACATTACACAGTGGGGAAAATGCACATCCCTGTGTGGCACTGGGAGCAAGGCTGAGAGCTGAGACCTTGGGGGACTCACTCATCTATTCAGGTGCTGCTTGGGTAAGAGGGAGTAGAATATTTTATTAAAGACTCTCTTTCTTCCCAGTTCTCATCAGTTCAGGAATGCACAGGCCACGCTGAGGCGCGCTCTCTCCTCCTGCCCTCTGCCCTGGGCATCTCTGCCTGGGAGAGGGTGAGGAAATTGCTGAGTCCAAAACCCAGACAAGGAAATCCTTTTGCAATTTTTTTGGCCATCATGGGACACCCAGGATGCAGGACACAGCATGTCTAGAGCTGTTGACCCAAGGGTGGGTCCAGCTTGTTCCTCATACCCCACCATGGTTGCAGTTGGCAGCCCAGACTCCTACAATTAATTTTTCATATTTCTTTTTAAGTAGCCTCTTTCAAATCCCAGCTGCACACCCAAAAATGAGCTACACAGGCCAACTGCAAGCAGAGGAGAATCAAAATAATGGGCTCAAGGCCAGGAGTGGGGGTGCCAGGCACAAAACTCCCACTAATTAGATGGAACAGTTAAATGACAAAGTCCAGGTGGGGGCTGGGGGGTTGGAGTTGGGATTTCTCCCCAGAGCAATCTTCAGGTGACCTAAAGTGCACATGGAAGATGTGAGGGCATAATCTCTGTCTTTTGGGTGATGGCTGTGGGTGGTGGGATTTGGGAGGGGGTTTGGAGCATGTCAGTGTCCAAGTATGAGCAGGGCTGGGGAAGTGTGGCTGTGCTGACACTGAGAGCTGGGGGTTGCATTCCAGGGCTTGGCTGTGGACACCATGGAAGCATCTCAGGCTGATTCAGACCCTGCATCAGGAAAAGATCTCCTGATTCTGAGGGGGACCCATCTCTGGTGGAAGCTGAGTGAGCAGCAGATTCTGGTGGATCTGGGATGTGAATTCCCAAGCAATCCTCTGCAACAGGGAATTAGTGTGAGGAGGCAAATGCTTTAGTGGGGTAACTCTGGGAGGTCATTGTCGACTGAAGGAACAAAGGATCTTGTGTTATAAGCCCCCCAATATCCAGCCAGGAAATATCCAAACACCTCAAATCTCTTCTAAGATTATTTCCTTAATTCTGTTTTAACTCTCCCACATTTGTGGATGCAATTATTGTCCTATGGAAAAAAAATATCCTCCCACACAAGTGAGATGAAGACTATTAGCTGGAGTCAGCCACTTGTGACAAGAGCTGCTCGAAGAACAGAGAGCTGTGTTTATGGTGCTCTGGTGAGAAGCAAAGAGCACACTTTAAAATGATGATTAAATGAAACAACAGCCGTTCTCCTGCTTCTTCGAGAGCAGCAAGCCTGGCTCCAGCTGTGCCTGTCTCCCAGATGTGCCCGTGGGTCTGAGCGTGGGACTCCTGCCTGCAGACTCATCCCGCCGGCAGACTCGTCGCACCAGACGAACCAGTTTCACTTTCAGAAATAGGAAGTTGGCCGGGAAGGGCCGGCGAGCGCCCAGACGCGTGCGGGTAACGCGGGCGGGCAGGATGAGCTCCCCGGCCGGCGGCAGCAGCCCCGCATCCCCCCTCGCCCCGGCCTCCTGGTGGGCATAGCCCACCGCCTCCAGCGCACCGCCGGGCATGGAGCAGTTCGTCAGGAAGCGCCTGACCTTCCTGACATCCTTCTGGAACAAGCTCCGTCCCCGCTCCGTGACGGAGAGCTGCTCGCTGGGGTATCTTGGCTCTGATTCCGTTTCGCTCAACTCGGAGGCGACTTCCATTTCCTTCATCCCCAAGTCGTCTCTCTGTATCGCTTTGTACGCTTTCACAGCCCGCAGCGCCGAGGAGCTGAGCATAAGCGCAGGGGACAAACTGCGTGTCCTCAGAGAGGAGGGCGAGTATGTGTTAGCCCGGCGGCTGCTGGGGGAGCCGGCCATGGGCTACGTCCCCGCTGCCTACGTGGCCAACCTCAGCCAGGGCACCTCCGCTCACCGCCCGTAAGTACCCCCGGCTCTGGACGCACCGGGGGATGGATGGAGGCTGGGCTCGGGCAGGGCAAGGCAGGGCGCCCGCCCCCCACACGCTGGGACTGAGCGGGGATCTACCTTCCCCTGAGCATCCCTGCCCATCCCTGGGCACCCCTGCATCCCCCGAGGCCCGTGCAGCCCCTGCAGGTCCTGCAGGTCGTGGCAGGCGGGTGGAGGTGTCGGCAGAGGAAGCGAGATTTGGGGGATGCGCCAGAGATGCCGGTGCCCCTTCCTGGCTGCATCACCGTCGCACGGGCTGGGCTGGCTCTGGGCTCGGTGCGGGGTGATGCTGGCCAGGGTTGCAAAGGCTCCTGCTTGTTCTGCTGCTTTCCCTCTTGTTAAAGGGGACCCAGCAGGAAGAGAGGGAGCTGGGGAACTTGTCTCTTAGCCCTGCCAGCTCCAAAGGGCTTGGGAGCACTGGAGGAAGCATTTTGGGTTGGCACCTGCCAGGAAGCCCAGAGCTCTGCAGGGCCAGCTGTTTCTGCCATCCTGCTTATCCAGGGCTGGGGGTTTCCTCCCGGTGGGTGCCTCTCCCAGCCGGCAGGGAGCTCGGGGCATGTCTCAGCCCTCTGGCAGCCGGGAAAAGCCCAGCTCCTCGTTGCATAAGGCATCCTGGTCTCGACACGTCGGGCGAAGCGCCCCGAGCCACAGCTGTTCCCTCCGTGCCCTGAGTCACCGAGCGCGGGCAGCGCGGGGCTGCGGCGCCCCGGGGACCCCCCCGCCGCCGCCCTGCGCTGAGTGGGGAGAAGGAAGGGAGAGGGAGACGCCCGGGGAGCGTCCCCGATGTGCGGGTGGGTGGGGAGAGACCTTCCCTGCGTGTGCCTTGAGGAAGGCAAATCCACTCCGGTTGTGCTGTGCTGGGACCCCACCGGTGCGGACCGTGGGGTCGGTTCCCTGCCTGCCTTATTCCCATGGCATGGGACAGCTGGACAGGCTACGGGGGAGCGTGTAGCACACACACATGTGTGTACCTGTGTTTGTGTGTGTGTACCTGTGTGTGCCTGTATGTGCGTGTACATATGTGTGTGTGTACCTGTGTGTGTGTACCTGTGTACCTGTATGTGTGTA
The DNA here is from genome assembly GCF_000277835.1 of Geospiza fortis. Classification (NCBI taxonomy): domain Eukaryota; kingdom Metazoa; phylum Chordata; class Aves; order Passeriformes; family Thraupidae; genus Geospiza; species Geospiza fortis. The sequence continues at coordinate 1,347,757 of NW_005054337.1, read as the reverse complement.
CATGTGTGTGCACATGTGTGTGTACCTGTGTGTGTGTACCTGTGTATGTGTACATGTGTGTGTACATGTGTGTGTGTACACCTGTGTGTGTGTGTACCTGTGTGTGCACCAGTGTGTGTGTACATGTATGTGTGTATGTGTACATGTGACCTGTGTGTGGTGCACCTGTGTGTGTACCTGTGTGTGTGTACCTGTGTGTGTACCAGTGTGTATGTACCTGTGTGTGCACCTGTGTGTGCATACATGTGTGTGTACCTGTGTGTGAGTGTGTGTGCCTGTGTCTGCGTGTACATGTATGTGTACATGTGTGTGTGCACCCGTGTGTGTACCTGTGTGTACCCGTGTGCACACCAGTGTGTGTACCCGTGTGAGCAGCAGCCGTGAGCAGCCGCTGCCCAGCCCGATCCTGCGGACGGGGCCCCGGGCGCTGCCGGG
>NW_005054337.1:1333950-1347181 GCF_000277835.1 Geospiza fortis | reverse complement strand
CTTCCTGGAATTCAGTGGTGAATCTCAGTGATGTGACACAGAAAAGGGGCTTGGCTGGGTCCTCCCCAGGCTGGGTGCTGCCACGGCTGGAGCAGCAAAAGGCAATTGCCAGAGATGTTTCCATTGATGCCATTTGCTGATGGGGTCAGAGCTGGTTCTGCCCATGAGCTGCAGGTCAAGAAGTGCAAAGGGATCCTGTGCCTGCAGATATCCCTGTGTCATGGCAGGACACAGGGATAACCTCTCCAGAGCATCTTCCTCACAGCACCAGGTGGTTGGTGCTTTATTTACCACAGGCCGTCAGCCCAAGAGTATAAACCTCACCTCAGGGCTTGGGATGGAGCTGAGACCTGGACAGCAGTGTCCAGAGACTGGTGGAGGAAATGCCCCATCCCTGGCAGTGTTCAGTACCAGGCTGGGTGAGGCTTTGAGCAGCCTGGGCTAGTGGAAGGTGTCCTTGCTCATGACAGAAGGGTTGAATGAGATGAGTTTTAGGTCCCTCCCAACCCAAACCTTTCTGGGATTCTCTGATTCTGTGAAATGGTCTGCCGGCAGTGAGCTGCAATAAACTGCAGCAAGTGCCTGTAAAGCCCACCCAATGGAACAGCTTTGGTGCAGGCAGCCACATCTACAGGTTTTGAGACATGTTCTAGCCACCGTGCCACTTGGTGGCTGCAGGAATGAGCAAACAGTGGGATCCCAGCAGCTGCTCCCCCTCCCCAGCTCAGAGGGTGCAAAATCCCCTGAAATGAATGTTGATCCATCAGTGCAGCATCCCCCTGCCCTGCTGTGACCCCTCTGCTCTGCTCCCCAGCTGGTACTTCAGCAAGATCAGCCGAAATGAAGCGGAGCAGCTCCTCCTCTCGCCTCCCAACCAGCACGGCTCCTTCCTCGTCCGGGACAGCGAGAGCAGCAAGGGAGAATACTCTCTCTCAGGTGACCTTGTGGCAATTATCCAGATATAATTAGCACAGGGAAAGGAAGCAGACTGCTCCCTAGGAACAGCTCATGGCTTGCTTAATATGTGCTAAAAACAAGAAAAACTTTAAAGCACTTTTCAGCACCTTGTTGAAGGGAATGGGCTGCTTTCTGAGAGCGAGGGGAAAGTTTACAGAGCAGGGATGGATTGTTGAATCACTGTGGCAAAGGAAAGTGCGTGGCTCCTGTCTGGGGTATGAAAGCCATAAACATTTCACTGCAGCTTAATGATGGTTTCGTGGCACTGACTCCCAGGATTTCATTCCAGCAGCTTTTGTCATCTGAGGGTTGTTTAAAAATATGCTGCCACTCCAGATTACCAGGGCCTGGGCTGCTCCCACATACTGAAATCTGAATTCAGGGGGTTTTGGACCAGGCAGTGCCATTACAATCTGTTTTAATCCCCATGAAAGAAATCCTAGAAAAATTCATGGCAAAGTCTGCATCCCACCATCAGTCCCTGAGTGTGAGAGTCACAGCCACTCCTGGTTTATCCTCTTTGAGCAGCTCTGATGTTGTCTGAGCAGTCCATGGTGGAATTACGCCTGGCAATAAAGCCTATTAATTACCCCTGATGATAAAGCATCACCTCTGTGGTCCAAAGGAGCCTGACCCACAATGGCCAGGAGTCCTCTGGGCCCGGAGGTGGGAGCAGAAGGGAGGTGGGGAGTGGGATGAAGCAGTCCAGGGGAGAGTTTTGTTGCTTTAACTTTATTAGAAGACTTGGAATCTTTAAAGGAGAGAGGGTGGAGCCAGCAGGGAGGTGGGGAGGGACTGATCTCTGCACCAGTTGAGTTTTCCCCAATCTTCCCCACAGTTCGCAACCACACCAAGGTCAGCCACTTCCGAATCTGCAAGAGCCCCAGGGGCAGCCTCTACATCCAGAAGGGACACCCCTTTCCCAACATGGAGGAGCTCCTCGCCTTCTACACGGAGCACTGGAAGGTCATCCAGAGCCCCCTGCTGCAGCCCTGCAGCCCTGCGGTGCGTACGGGCACGGCTCAGCCCTCCCCGGGCTGGGAACGGGATAGGGGAACAAGGGAAACTAGAAAGAATTAGTCCGTCCCTTCGGGTTTTGAGCTTTGTTTAACTAAATTTAAAGCCCACCTCTAGTATAGCTGCCAGCATCGCCTTTGATCAGCCACGTTAAGGCATTTATATGTATTTTTGAGAATTTTCTGAAATCTGTTGTCCATCTCAAAGACTGGAAACCAAGTTGTTACAATCTCATTCAATACAGATTCTGGAAATACCTGCCCTTCCAATTTTTTCCTGAGAATATAAGACAAAACCTATGGCTTTTATAAAGTTTTCACACCAATTAGTGCAGTGCTCATAAGTCTAATTACAGTATTAATCCCAAATTGCCAGCTCATTTCCTGATTAGAATTCCATCTACTGATTATGACTTGGAAATAGCAATTAACCATGTGAATAATCCAAGAGTGAATTTGAAAGGTGTGGAATAAAAGAAATGCTCAATGAACTGAAGTCTAAATCAGCCATAACATGCAGTAATATTAATTCATGCATTTTTATTTATTGGTGGAGATGGAGAAAAGGCACTTTTGAGGTCTGATGAGGAGTGAATCATGACTTGAACTCCTGGTATTCTATGTAGTCTCCAAACTCTCCCCCTTGCACACCTGGGGTCCCAGCAGGGCTCATGCAGAGGATGTGTTCTGTGCCTGCAGTGAGCACAGAGGGAAGGGCAGTGCTCAGGCCCAGCCCTGGCTGGTGAAGCACCATGTCCTGCTCCTCTGTGAGCACCAAGGGCTGCTGCAGGCTCCAGCAGCAGGTCCTGGCTGTCTGGCTGGTCCGAGTGTGCCATTCCTTGTCCATCTGACAGACTCCCCCCGAGAGGGATGGCTGGGAGCGCCCACGCTGGGAGTTCACCCTGCGGAGGAAGCTGGGAGAGGGCTACTTTGGAGAGGTGTGGGAAGGGCTGTGGAGGAACACCGTGCCAGTGGCCATCAAGATCATTAAAGGTATGTGGAGAATCAGATGTTAACAGCACAACTGAGTCTCTCGTTCACTGTCATTATCATTGGTCCTCCTTTATTTCCTCATCCTCTTGGCCACTGTGACTCCTTTATCATGCGAACTGCATGATAAAAGGACCTGGTGAGGAGCCACTGGAATATTTCTGTGCACAAACCTAAGCTTGAGCTACATCCCTATAAAATGGCTCCAGCCACTGGGTGTGTGACAAGTGACATCACATCAAATCAAATGGGCTTGTGATACATGAAGTCCTGATGGGACTATGAACCTGAAAATGAGACCCAAAGCCCCGTGGAAAACATCTCTTTGGCTCTGAAACACAGGTTGTGCAGACCTGAGCTTTGAGACCAGTGATAGGCTGTGAGGAGGTAAAAAGGTCCTCATCCCAGTTGGAGGCACTGAGCTCCCAATGTCTACATGAGAAAGTGGCTCACAAGGGCTGTGTTGGCTTTGTCCCACAGCTGACATGAAAGCAGAAGACTTCACCAAGGAGATTCAGAACCTGAAGCGCCTGAGGCATGAGAAGCTGATCCAGCTGCACGCCGTGTGCTCCCTGGAGGAGCCCGTGTACATCATCACCGAACTCATGCGCAAGGGCAACCTCCACAGCTACCTCAACAGTGAGTGCTGTGCCGGCCCCACGGGATGGGGGATCCTGGGTCGCTGCTTCCTGTGCCTCAGAGGGGCCCTATGAATCTGAATGGGGACCCTAAGAGAGTGGCAGCCTGGTTCCTGCCCTGTTTGACCAGTGTTAACACGGAGTAATCCATGTGCAGATGGATTGGTGGAGATGGTCTTGGAATCACAAAGTCTGCCACGATCCTCTGGGTGTCCATGTGGGCTGGGTCTGTATCAACCCCTGGGAGCCCAAGCCCGTTGGTAGGGACTTTCATCCCTCCCCCACCTCCCCATGGTCTGCCAGCTCCCGCCAGAGCACAGAATCTCACTGCTGTGTTTGGGCAACTCCACCCTCTTTAGGAACGAAACAGCCAAACCCCCCCGTGGGTTTGTGCGTGTGCAGAGCTCATAACATGGCATGGACCACTCATCGCCCAGTTTAATTTTCTTGGCCTTTCTTTTCCTGACCCAGCACAATCAAACAAACCGCTCCCACCAAGACCTGTTTTTCTACAGGATACTTCTCCTCCCACCCACACTGGTTTTGTTTCTGGTTGGGGCTCCAGCAGCAGAGCTGGAGCTCACAGGTACAACAGGCTGAGTGGCCTGCAGGGAGGAGGTTTGCATGGCAGAAGGTCACCTTTGGCTTTGAACAAGCCATGGATATCTGTGACCTTGTTGCTCCTCAGAGCCCACCCCTGTCCCATGCCTGAGGAGCACATGGCTGTGCTGAACTTCCCACACAGCACAACAAGGATGGTTAGACAGGAGCACAAATTTGAGGTTTTACATCATCCTCATGTCCCACACTACCAGCACAGGGTCTCCTTCCAAACCAAAACACCAAAAAAGGTGTTGGGAGATTGCCCCCAGTGCTTGGATTGTCTGGATTAACAGGTCCTGAGGGGAAGTCCCTGGGCACCTCCCACCTGCTCAACATCTCCTGCCAAGTGGCGGATGGGATGAGGTACTTGGAGGAGAAGCACATTGTCCACCGGGATCTGGCAGCCAGAAACATCCTGGTTGGAGAGGAACTCACCTGCAAAATCGCTGATTTCGGACTTGCCCGGCTCCTCAAGGTCAGCTCAGGGGATGCTCTGGTCCCTCCCTGCCACCACTTGAGCTCACAGAGCTGTCCCATGATGGAAGCAATCCCTGCCATCCCCAAAACCTGTGTCTGTGTTGTTCACCCCATCCCTCACGTCCTGTCTGCCATTGCTTTTCAGGATGACATTTACTCCACCAGCAGCAGCACTAAGATCCCAGTGAAGTGGACAGCCCCAGAGGCAGCCAACTACCGCACCTACTCCCTCAAGTCCGACGTCTGGTCCTATGGGATTCTGCTCTACGAGGTCTTCACATATGGACAGATCCCCTATGAAGGTAGGGCTGCTGCCCCACTCCATGAAATGCTATATTGTCCTTTCCCTAAGGGATATGGAAGCAGCTCCTGGAGCATGAGCAGCTTATTGTCCATTTAGGGATGGCTTAGAGGGATATTCAGTGGTTGCAGAGTGGCTGCAGGAGCTGGGGGCAGGAAGCTGGTCTGGATGTCCCAGATCCTCTTTTCTAACACTCCTCTGGCACAGGGACACCACAGCACCGCCAGTGACATCTTGGCCACCACAGGTGTACATTCAGGGCATCCTTTGGGGACATCAGACTCAGGGCCATCTCCTTCCTTGCAGGAATGACAAACCAAGAAACCGTACGGCAAATCACCAGGGGCTACCGCCTGCCCCGGCCCAGCCCCTGCCCTCCTGAGATCTACAGCATCATGCTGGAGTGCTGGAGTGGCAACACAGAGGAGCGTCCCACCTTCCTGGCCCTGAGGGAGAAGCTGGGCTTCATCTACAGGCGGCTGCTCAGCTCCCTGTCCTGAGGGACCCCTTCCCACCATCCTTCCTGCACAAGCCCCTCCAGGCCAGCTCTTGCCAAGAAGTTCCTTCCTTCTGGTTTGCCCTGTGACAGGGCTACAAGGAAAGCACATCCCCCAAGAAAACAGCCTGTGGTCCCTCACAGCCAGGGTGCAGGGAGGTGGCCAAGGCAGAAAGCAACAAGTTGTGCAGGACTCGTTGCCGGCGCTTGGCTGTGTAACGGTTTGGAGAAGCCCCATGGAGGCATCACTCAAAGTTTACATCTTTGTTCACTCAGCAGGGTGGGAGGCCCTGCTGCTCCCCACAAAAACGTGAAGGTTTGCAGTTCATGTTCAGTTGTGGCTCTGCTTGATTTATCTTGTAGTGTGTGTTCGGTGTATTTATCAATAAATGTGTGTGCATCCACCCACAGGAATCCTTGCAGGGCATTGCTGGATGCTATTCCCTCAGCACACTGCTCCACTCCCTCCCAGGAATCATGGAATGGCTTGGGTTGGAAGGGCCCTAAAGGTCCTCTTGTTCCCACCCCCCTGGCATGGACAGGGACACCTTCCACTAGAGCAGGTTGCTCCAAGCCCTGTCCAACCTGGGTGTGAACACTTCCAGGGATGGGTTCAAGGAGCCCACCAAGGATAGGTCCAAGAAAGCGTTGAATTGCAACCAGCTCCACTCTTGCAACCACAGATAAACCATTCTTGTCTCTCTTTGGACTCTATTCACCCTGTGTGCCTCTGCCACCCCTTTCCCTGGCAGCAGCCCCACATGCCCCAGGGACTCTGCAGGGTCAGCTCCTGACTGGGCTGCTCTGCTCTGGATCCTTGTCTCACTCACCTTCCTGGGGTTATTCTAAGAAAAATGGATGTCTGTGTCCTAATATTGAATGCCTCCTTATCCCAGGTGCAGACAGCAAAGGTAAAACCCTGCATCACCCTACTTTGCTCTTTATCCCACCCATGGGGCAAGCCAAGAGATGCTCCCACCACCCCCAGCTCCTCCCAAATCCCAGGATCTGGCATTGCAGGGGGACCTTGAGCCTCTGGTCCCTCCCTAGTCATGGCAGAGTTTGCTGCACCAAGTCCCTGCTGCCCCCTGCCCGTGCACACTCCCAGAGCCTGGACTGTCCTTGGCAGCAGTGGAAGGACACATGGAAAAGCAGGAATTGGAGCAATGGCAAGGCTCCAGGCTGGTGCAGGCAGGGGCAGCCCGAGTGGGGCTGTTAGAGCCCTAACACAATTGTGGTGGCAGGAGCAGACAGGCTGTGGGTGAAAGGCAACTGGCAGAGGTTTAGAATTCCTCCTGACAAGATCATCTTGCCCCTTTGCAGGTGACCAGTGGGACTGAGCCAACAGCAACGTTGGAATTTATAAAGTTAATAAAGTTTATGTAACATTCCCCACGCCTGGGCAGTGTCCATGCTGTGCAGAGCAGCAGAAACAAGTCTGGCTGTTGGCTGAGCAAGTCTCCAAGCACGAGGGGCCTGGAAAGGGGAGGCAGGAATGTGGTTTAGGGGTGGGATGAAGCCTGCTCTGTTCCTGTCCACAGAGCTGCAGCCCTGTCCCTGTCCCAGCAGCTCCCGGTTAGAGCATTCCCAGATGGAAAAAGCAACAGGTTGTGTTTGGACATGGTTGCAAGGGGAAATCCTCTCCTTGCACAAACATTTTGCAGCCTGATCAAACACCTGAGCAGACAGCACAGCTATGCCCAGCCCAGGTGCTCTCCTGCAGGACAGTAAAGACTGAAGGCACATCCAGCAGGTGAAGGGTTGTGGCACACTAAGGAGGGACACGGTGGGGGGCTGCTGCACCTCAGAATCACAGAATGGTTTGGGTCGGAAGGGACCTTCAAGATCACCTTGTTCCAGCCCCCTAGACCAGGCTGCTCAAATGGCAGTAACACAGTAAAGCTGCAGGTCTGGCTGCCAGCAGATGGAGCTCAAAAATAAGCAGGAGCAGAAGGGAGTGCGTGGGGTGATGGGGCTGGTGTGGGGCACAGCCATCTATGGTGGGGTACCCGGAGATGCCAGGGTATCACACACATGGCCCAAAACAGCTCACTCTGCAGTCACAGTGACCTCTTGGGGGTGTGGAGAGGGAATATGGAGATGTAATGACACGGTGCTGCCCACAGCAGTTTTCCTTCCTCCTCCCCTTCCTCTGCTGCATGAGAAGCCAACCCCCAGCCTGGGTTTGCCCTCCAGCACGGTCTGCTGGGGTTTGGCATTTCTCAGAGTCATTACTTGTTTTTTAAAAGTAGATAAACTTACTGGGGGGAGGGTGAACCCAAATTTTCCTATCTGCTCCCAGGATCTCAGCCTGAGCTGGGCACTGCAGCCCTCCCCCAAAAACTGGACCAGGCTTTTCCTTAATCCACTCCACGATGCTGGGGTCCCAGTCCCTCCAGCACTGCTCCGGAGTGGGCACTGCAGATCCTGCTGTTGGAGGGCACTGCAAATCCTGTTACAGGTACCTTCTGCTCCACTTGCAGCCTGGCATGTGCCCGTGTGAGGATTCAAGGATGGGAGCCTTGACCCAGTGGCATTTGGAAGCAGCCTCAGGCTAATGCGATGTATTTCAGCTGCACAGCTCATTTCTATTTTTAAGGTCCCACATCAGCGTTTGAAGGGTGAGGGGGAAGCAAAGCTGCTGGAGGGAAATAAACCAAACCAAAACAGCCCCCAGCAGCAAGAGAGAGGGAATGGAAAGAAATACTTCTCACTGGAGGCGGCGGGGTGGCGCGAGGGCTGCTGCAAAGGACGAGCGAGCAGAAAACAACAGCGAGTTTTTAGCAAATATGTGGATTAATCAACAGTAAAAACACCATCAAGGGAGGAGAGGGGGGACATCAGGCCCTGTGGAATGTCAAGGAGGGTGGATGCTTGCCCCTACAGGAAGAAGGGGATTGATCAGGGAGGTGTGCAGTGTATGGGGAACCCCCTTCATTATCTTCTACTGCACAATGTTTCCCTTGCTATCCCACCACAGCAGCAACAGGAGGACACAGGAAATCAGCTGGAATCATAGAATCCAGGTTGGAAAAGCCCTCTAAGATCATTGAGTTCAACCATTCCCCCAGCACTGCCGAGCCCACCACCAACCCATGGCCCCAAGTGCCACATCCACGGGGCTTTTAAACCCCTCCAGGGATGGGGACTCCCCTGCTTGGGAACTCTTTCAGTGTGAAAATTTGTCCTGATATCCAACTTAACCCTCTCCTGCCACAATTTGAGGCTGTTCCATAGAATTGTGAAATGAGAGTTTTCTCTCATCACTTGTTACTTGGGAAGAGAGACACCCACAGCAGCGGAGATAGAAACAGAACAAAAATAAATGTGTTTGGCTGTCAGATGCTTTTCCAAAATGTCTGCAGGCTGTGAAAGGATAAGAAAGGCCCTAAAAGCCTTTCAATCCCAAGCAAAAAAAAAAGCAATGCCAAGGGCTTTGCTCTCAGAAATGCCATGAAGCTGCCCAGGAGCACATTTCTGGGGGTCTGGACTCTCTCTGTATCTTCACGCCCAGCAGAGAAAGAGTCTGAGCCCGTGACACTTCACAGACATTCAGAAAAACAGCCTTTAATTCAGCAGGGTTTTTGCAGGCAGTTTTGCTTCACTGGACAGGGAACCATGGGCAGAAGGGCAGACACTGACAGGTGTTGCAGTCCCTGCTGTAAATCCATCCCACCTTGGAGCAGTGTGGGAATGAGCTTAACCCTCATCCAGCATCCAAACACTGGACAGGGGAGCATCCATGTGTTAATGGCATCAGAGAGCAGCTCACTTAGAGCTGGATCAGGCTGGGGAACATGCCCAGAGGAAAGCCAGGGATGTGGGATTGGTGCCTTTGCTGTCACCACCTCCCCTGGGTGCCTGAGGACAGTTGCTGGCTTTGTCCCTCCATGATCACAAGACCAATAAGGAAATACAGTAATATTGACTTTACCTTTGTGTGTCCACACTGATTGCCAGGCTTGGAAAAAAATATTTGTCTCTCCAAAATACGTGGCTTTTGCTGGCAACGAGCAGCAGAGGAGATCCCTGAGGCACCTGGGGTTGAGCAGCACCCAAAGGGCTTTGCTGGGCCCTGGGAAGAGCCTGGAGCAGTGCCACAACCACATGTCCCAGCCAGCCAGCCCACCTTGCCTTGTCTTACTCAGAAAGGCTTTCTTTTATCTTGATTTTCCTGTGTTTCATGAAGTTTAAAGGCAGCCCCACAGCAACAACAGCAGTTTGCTGCCTGACTGGAAGTCACATCAGATCAGTTGCTGCCATGGACATGGGGGTCACCTTCAGGGTGCTGGCAGTGCCCAGAGTGCTGGAACAGCCCTGAAGCCATCCCCCTTGGATGCACACACTGACACAGGGGGAGCAGAGGTGCCAGTGCTGCCCTGGCCCTTCGGAGGGACAGGGGACACAGACATTCTGCCCTGACAAGGACCAGTGCCTGGGGAAGCAGAGCTCAGGGAAAAGCTTACTCAACACTTCCCACTGTAAAAACAACAGAGCTGGAAGTGACCCTGGATGCCCCTGCAAGCAGCCACAAGGCAGAGCAGCCACTTGGCCCCAGCTGCTCCCTGCCCTTTGTCCTGCCAGTACGGGACACCAGGAGGCAAAGCCACAGCTCAGGGGTCCCATGGCCTCAGCTGCCATCAGGGCTGCAGCCCCCAGTGCCCACAGGGACAGCCCCACACCTCATGCTGTGGCTGGCAGCAGAGCAGGAAGATTTGGCACCTTTAAATGAACCTCTGCAAGGTTTTGGTTTTTTTTTTTTGCCTCCAGCAGGAGCAAAGGCACTCCCTTCATGCAGGCTCTTGTTTTCCCAGCTATGGGGCTGGTCACAGAAAGATCAAACAGCCAAATTGAATAATTGAAGGCAAAAATCAGGCAAAACAGCACCTGGGGCAGTTGGGATCCAGGGCTGCAAACCCAGAGCAGTCTCTGAGCTGCCATTCACACCATGAGCTCCAGCCTGATATCCAGGTCCATAAAATGCATGTCTTGAGCAAGTTTAACCTCTCTCCTCATTATGGAGGGGTCATTGTGCACCCAAATCCTTCCCCAGCCACACCCGCTCAGGCCCTGGCACTCGCTCCTACCCCTCGAGCCACCAAAGCAGCGCAGAGCAGCCGTGTGCTCAGCGAACAAAACAAGTTCAGTGCCAGCAGGGACAGGCTGTGTAGCCAAGTAAGGAGAGAAGAGGGTGAGGGAAGGCGTTTGCAACACCAGCGCAGCCCAGCCAGACCTTGCTCATGTGCAAAACACACAGAGAGTCAGGCTGGCACGTGATATTGGCACCAGCACATCCTGGGACAAACCATCATCCTGGTCCAGCCCCGCCAACACCCCCAGCACCGCTCTGCAGACAAAAAACAACCCACAACGTCTTAAAAGGCTGCTCAAGTTTATTCATTGCCATTGTACGAGTTGAGGGTAAAATAAAAACGTGTTTCCGCATGTGCTTCGAGAGGGCTTAGTTACACCGGGAGAGAGTAAAAAAGGCTGGAGTGGAATCGTCGGGGTTGCTGCGGTTTTCCATGAGGAAGCAGCGCATTTTGCTTGGAGCAGCCGGCTATTCTACAGGGGAGGGGCTGTGCCCGCCGGGTGGGAGGGAGCGGCCGTGATGCTGGACTCACTGGCGTGGCGCCTCCGTCCCGCGCCCGGGGCTGCCACCAGCCCGCAGGCCATCGCTCCTGTGGCCACCCGCAGGGCCCCCAGGCTGTAACACACAGCACAGAGACAGTCAGACATCCTGCCAGCCCCCACATGCGGCACTGCTGCTCTGTATTTATTCCTGGGCATGGACGTGGTCCATGGGGTCAGGATGCGCCCTGGGGGATGCAGCAGGGGTAGCCCCTGGTGCTGCTTCCCCGTGTCACCTCAAAGCACTCACCTCTCCTGGGACTCTGACACCGTTGTCATGGCTGGGTGAGCTGCCTTCCCAAAGAAGAAGCTCGCCCACCACTGGCCAGGGTCAGACTTGGGCAGTTCTGAGGAACAGGGCATGGCAGGGAGAGTCCAGGTCAGTGCAACCTGGGCACCCAACCTCACCCCACAGGAGGGGCTGGGTCACCTCCTGGAAGAGCCCCCATGAGCCAGGACAGGTGACACTTACCTGGGCCATGGGGGATGACCTCCCCAGAGTACTCTGAGCTGCAGGAGCTGGTGCTGGATGTGGAGCTCAGGCGCCCTGTGGAAAAATCACAGCCATCAGAACCACTGCTGACCCGTGGTCGTGCCATGAGAAGGAAAACACAGCCTTGAGGCTGTGCCTGGGTGATACAGCTCAGCCTCATCACTGACTCACTCCACTGCTTGCCCAGTTTAGTGCCATGCCAGTAAAAATCACTAGGAAGGCAATACTGGGGAGATTCCAACTGCAGAGAGCAGAAAAACACCTGAACACCTCTGCAGGAAAAAACCTGCAACCCCAAGGACAAAATTTAGTGGCTTTGAGAGGCCTCTGCAGATGACTTGAGGCCAAGAGGATGCAAATTCCTGTGTATAATCCATGTGCTTTTAGTACAACAGCTCCAAGCCTGCTGCTTGTTTCATCTTGGGGGAATCCTTTAATTCCCTCTGGTTCAAGCAATCCATTAAACCAGAAACTCTCTCCCAGATGAGGAACCAGGAGCAACCATCACCCAGACTGGTTTTGGAGCTCATTTCTGAAGCAACAGTGTGAAGTGAAACCATCCACCCCATCCCATACAATCTTAGTAACAAGTGAAGAGATTTGAGCCCCCTCAGCAGCTGGTACAGACGGGCTGGGGGCCCCAAGGAGGGTTTGGGCAGCAGCAGGGACACTGCTGGCTGTCCCCTTTCCTCACCAAACACTCACATGGGGCTGCAGCTGAAAGCACAGACCTGAGCTCAGCTCCATCTCTGCTGGAGCCACCCCCCCCAGCCCCAGCCTGCCCTTACTTCTGCGATAGTTGTGCGTGGCCATGAGCGAGCTGCTGGATGGGATGGATGCCATGGTTCCTGATCTTGGTTCTTGTGCAGATCTGAACCTGGGAGCACAGAGGCAGCTGTCAGCACCCACCCTGACCCAGCCCTGCTTCCCCAAAAGCTGCAGGGGTGTGAATGGAACCATTTACAGAGTTCCATTCCTTGCCCTGCACTGGGAACTGCGGCTGGGGGCTCACTGCACACGGATTAAACACACAGAGCTCCAAGAGCTCCGTGCAAAGCCAAAATAATTCCGTCATACACAACTGCCTGTGCAGAGCACAGCCTGGCACAGACCCTTCCCCACCCCCCAGCCCCACCCCGGGTGTTTGCCTTGCAGGAATCCAGCTCCCCTCCTTGGACCAACATCTGGAGTTACAAAATCCCGGGCGGATGTTGCATAAGAAGCAGAGAAACGTTGAGCTGGGGCACACACCGAGGGTGTTCCTGCAAGAAGTTCCAGCCCCAGCCTGTCCTCAGCGAGCTCCCCATCAGCCAGAAGCGGGACAAACCTGCCCGCGCTTCGCCTTTGATGCAGTCCAGCTCCAGTTCTGAACTGGAGGAGTTCTTTCAGAACTGGAGCTCCAGTTCTTTCCCTCTTCCGGGCACAAAACACCTTCCTGGCAGCCGCTGACTCTTCCCACAGCCCGACCCCTTATTCTCCAAGAAAGCCCTGAAAACCGCGCAGGAGGTCACACGCGCCAGCTGCCAACAGCTGCCGGACACGCGGGGGAATCACCCTGAGTGGGGAAACTGAGGCACGGCGAAGTTCCGCCCCACAGCGACCCCAGCGCAGCCCCCTGGCAAAGCAAAG
>NW_005054337.1:1325693-1333828 GCF_000277835.1 Geospiza fortis | reverse complement strand
CAGCGGGGGCGCGCCCGACACGCCCCTGCCATCCTTCGGTCGCGATTGTCGCGGTCGGGACAGGGGACACCCGCCGCGGGCTCGAGAAACGGCGCAACAACGCCCGGAGCTCGGAGAGAGGGGGTTCCGCCCAAAAATCCTTCATCTCTGAGGTGGTTCAGCTCCAGTTCCGAGCTGGAAAAGTTTCTTTCTCCTTTCTGCGTTTAAAATGAAAAATAACTAAATTTTATTCATTTATTTAGGGATTCGAGGGATTCTGAGCTGGCTGGGCTTTACCAGTTTTGGAAAAGAACTCTTTATTTCAGAGGAAAAGCTTGCAGCAAGGCCAAAGTACAACCCACAGCACAGAGCAGTTCCTCCGTGTTTGGGTGCCAGGGTAGCATCCTGTACAGGTGCTGCTGCTCCATAAACCACTGGTTTTGTGGGACGGGAGAGCCAAGGCAATGGATGTGTGTACAAGGAAGCAGATCTGTTGAAGAGGAACAGAAACTTCACAGACAATTTCCTTCCATTTGGATGGAAATGGGGTTGAGAACAAAACACTCTAAGAGAAGCCAGAGCCTTAAGGTATCTCCACAAAGGCAGTTTGGTACTTGTTATACCTAAAAGATTGCTCATTTTCTCTCCCCTAAAATTCAGTAATGCTCCAGAGCAGAGCGTTGCAGCCCAGCACGCTGAGGGCTGCAGTAAAACTTTGCAGTTCGGTTGAAGCTGTGGGAAAGAACATTTTTGGGGGGTGATGCTTTAACCATTTTAGGTATTGAAGGCAGAAGGGAGCCCACATCCCAACCTGGGGTGGTTCTATCACAAACTCCCCATGCAACGAGCTTCATTCCTCCCCAGTCTGTTTTTTTCCTTATTAATCTGGAGTTATTCTTTAATCATCAGGACAAGGACCCAGTGCCAGGGGAGGCTGCCCTGGGCTGCTCCAGGACATCAATCTCCCTGCCCAGCTCATGGGGCAGTAAAAAGGCCAAGCTGCCCTCAGGGGTGTGTTTCTCAGTGGGGTATGACCACCCCAGCATGGGGACACTCCATGTGAGCCATGTGCCCAGCTGACCCAAGAAGAAGGCCACACTGACCACTGCCATGGCCACACTGGCATGGACACTGCCTGCACCCTCTGAGGAAAGCAGCCAGCACAGCTCTCAGGGAAAGCCTTGGCAGTAAATAAATAGATAAAGTAAATAAAGTCTGTAAATAAATGGATTATTTACAAAATTTACCCCAGAGGTTAAAGGGCCAACACAGGCACATGTGTGGTCCAGCTGGGGACCAGGTTCCTCCAGCCGTGCCTCAGTTTCCCCACTGATAATACTGACTCAGCGCTTTCCAGGGAAGGGTTTGGCTAAAGGTTGAGATGGACTTTGAATACACAAATTCCAACAGGCAGTTTAAACAGCCACGTGGTTGTTTTCATGCCCAGCATAAGGCTTTGTTTTTGTGCTGCGTGACTGGGTTTGATCGCTGGTTGGATTTCAGGGTCCTGACACTCCCAGCCCTGCCTACACAGCATGGAGAGTTCCAGGGCACAGGCTTGGGAGATTTTCCTGGCCTGGAAGGGAATGATAGAAGGCTATAAATCCAGTGCTTCAGACATGAAAAGTCGCTTTTGTTTTAGTGTAGCCTGTGTCATCTCTCAGGTTCCTCCTCAACTCCCTAGAGATGTATTCCTGCATCCTCCGCCTCTCTAATAATGTACAGAGCAATTAGAGCGTATTGATAGAAAGATTATATTCTATAATGGATTATATGCTCCCCAGCAGGTACAGGATGATTGTGTACCCCCACTGAGCCTGAGCAGGCTAATTGCTTTAATTAATGATAGAGCAGAAATGAACAAACCTGCCCCAGTCTCTTTGTGCAATTTCACCACTTACACCCCCATCTGGGGCTGCTTCTAAAGGATCACCTCATTAAGCAGATAAGACTGGGGGTGTGATGCTGCCCCCACAGCCATGAGGGGTGAACTGGGGCTTTGCTGCTTCAGGGGGATTAGTCTCCAGCAAATCGTGCCTTGTTCTGCTTTTCCTCTCAAAATCAATTCCATTTTGCCTTAATGATGCAGCAGGAGCAGCATGGGTAGGACAGAGCAGCCAGGGGAGATTGAGCAGCCAGTCTGGTTTCCCAGGACAAAGCCTGTTCATATCAGGTGTGTTGAAAAGAGGAAGATACATTTCATTTATATTGATCAAGAAATGGTACTTTTAAAATGAGCAGATGACAAGATTTGGATAGATTTTCCTCTTTGGTTTTCCTCTCATTAGAGCCCCTAGGCTAGAGCCCAGGACTGCAAGTGTCTCCAGTTTGCTTTTTAGCAAGGTTTCTGTGTTTTCCTTTTCTTTTTTTTTTTTTTTTTTAATCTGGCTTTTAGCTTCTGGCAACTGGCTTTTGTTATCTGCCATTTGTGTGGGCCATTAAGGAAGAGCCTTTTGTGTCATTTTGAACTTGGCAGAAATTTCTGGAAGCCGGCAAGAGCTGCAGAGCTGAAGGAGCTGCTGGCTCTGGACTCCACCAGCCCTCGTGGGCCAGCACCAGGGGGTGTTTGGGGCACCCCAATGCTGTTACCAGATTGGACATCCCAGTGGCTTCAGGAATTTGGTCAATAAAATGTTGCCCAGCAGCCCCTTCCCCACCAGAGTATGCAGCAATTTTCTTCCTGGGCAAGAAGGCAGCACTCAATCCTGGCACAGCAGCAGAACCACAGACTGGCTTGGGTTGGAAAGGACCTTAAAGCCCATCTCATTCCAGCTCCCTGCCATGGGCAGGGACACCTTCCTCTAATCCAGAGGTCTCCAAGCCCTGTCCAACTTGACCTTGTATACTTCCAGGGATGGGGCAGCCACAGCTTTTCTGGGCAGCCTGATCAGCGACACAGGTTTGAGCTCTCCACAGCGCTATTCAGCCTGGTCCTGCCCCACAGAAACGTTTCCCTAATTCTCCCTCTGCTGAGGACCTCTTGCTGCAGAGGAGGGAGCAGGCAGGACCGGTGTTCAGGCTTGTCCTCCTTTTCCCCTCCTCCTTCTCTCGCTCCTCCTCCTCCTCCCCTGTCTGTTCCCGGCTCTGTTATTCACTGCCAGGTTTGGGATTAGGGCAGCGTCCGCCCCGCACGGGCAGCTGCTGCCACCTATGGATAAAAAATGCCCAAAAATATTCATCCTAGATGCCACACCGGGGCCATCTCTGGTCAGAGCCAGAGCAGCTGTGACACCAAGCCCATGCTCAGGTTGTGGCCTGACAGAAATGCCTGGACATCTTCCCCTGCCTGTGTGGGTTTAAATTGGAAATGGGAATGTCCTGGAAATGCAGGGAAAGACTTTCCTGAAGCACAGTGCTTGAGCAGCATATTTTACCTGTCGTGTGGAAATCATGTTCTGCCTTTCTGGGACATGTGCAGCAGTGACCCAAGTGCCTCATTGGCAGGAGAATAAACCAAAGTCAGCTCAGGGCATGGATCACTGTCCCCATGGTGATGGGAGCAGCTCTGCTGTCCTCACCTGCAGTCTGAGTTCCCAAAGGGCACAGGGAATTGACATCAGGACCCCCAGAATTGTGAGTCTGATCCAAAAATACATTGTGGAGAGAGTTAGACAGAGAGTCACAAAGTGTCTGATTTACCTGTGCAAAAGGGATGTCTCCAATTTGGAAAAGCCAGCGAAGAGAGATGACAGCTGCTTGCTGCAATCCAGAGGCTCATGGTGAACTTGCTTCCACAAGTTCCTGACTTACGGTTCATCCGTTCCTCTCTAAAAACTGGCAAATCATCTTGCAGAAACCAGCAGCGACACTGAGCAGGATCCATGTCTGCAGAAAACTCCTAAAACCATGTTTGTGGGATCAGGGGAGATGCCACTGCCAGTCACTACCACCACATGAAAACAAATTATTCACCAATATAAACCCTAGGGCTTTTATAGGGGTTGCTTCAGAAAAAAAAAAAATAAAAAAAAATCTCATTAAATTCTCTGATCCTTTTTTCACCCTTTGGATGCACCCAAAGCTCATGCTGTTCTCCACATATCTCCTTTAACATTTCCACTAAAGCCATCAGAAGATGTGGGCAGTCAGTGCTCTTTTCACTCAGTGCCTGTGGTTTGATAGGAAAAGCCATCCCTGGGATTAATCAGGCTTTTCCTAACTGGGAGATGTGCGCAGCTGCCAAAACAAACACATCAATCTGGTGTAGCTTGACACAGCACCAGATATCTCTGCTGAAAACCCAGCATGGTCCAGGGGCAAGGCAGCATCCTGCAAACAGCACTAAAGCACAGGGCAGAGGTGCCTTATCTCATTTGGGCTTGACCTAGATTGGGCTCTGCCCCATCCTCAGCTCACAGGGAGATTTAAGGGATCAGAGTCTCACAGCCCCCACAGATGCTGCATCCAGGCACCAGAAATGTCACAGTGTCCCTGATGAGATGTGGATGAAATGGTGCTTGTCTCCTTCCCTGGTGCTAAAAGATATTTCAGGGCATGGAAATGTTCATCCTGGCTGCTTCCCAGATGGACAGCAGCTCAGGCTGAGCAGTTTTATCCTCCACAGCCTCAACACCATCACTCAGATATTTGGTGGAAAAGGGGTTCCTGAAGAGCATCCTCTGGAGCTGTGTGCTACCACTGACATCCAGGAGAGATGGGGACAGTTTTCAAGGCCTTTAAGCATTGTCCCTCCAGCACTGATACCTGAGATCACCTTGGACCCCCAATGGCAGTGATCAAACCCCACTGGGCAGGTCCCAGTGGTGTGAGCACCGTGGTGGGTCCTGAGGAGCAGCCCACCCTGCCCTAGGTACTCTGCTGTCCCATCAGGGATGACACCAGACTCCATCCCCAGCTGGCCAAGTGGCTGGAGGACTTGGATGTCTTGTTATCACTTCCAAAGTTTATTTTTAAATCTCTGGCTCCAATTTAAAGGTATCAGCAGCATGAGCTGAGTGCAGGACCTTAAAATACTCCCTTTCTCCTCCTTCCCCTGCCTTTCTGTCCCATAAATCCTGTTTTTATCTCTCCTCTCCAGGTCTACAACATGAACATGAGCTGAAAAACCTGCTCATGTTAAAAGTTCATGAAATCTACTCCATCCCTGGAAGTGTTCAAGGCCAGCTTGATGAGGCTTTGAATAAACTGGTCTAATGGAAAATGTCCCTGCCTATGGCAGTGGGGCTGGAATGAGATGATGGTTAAAATCCCTTCCATCCCAAACCAGTCTGGGGTTCTATAATCCCATGATTTTTTCCTATTTGGTGCCTTGGGCCAGGAGTGCTGCCAGGCAAACACACTGGGAGGGTCATGGCATGTAAACACAGGGACCTGGAAAGTGTGATCTCAAAGCCAGCCCCAGGTACACATGCTCTAGAAACCCCTGGGATGTACAGCAGGGGATCCCACCCTGTTTTCACACCAGTTAATCTGGGTTTAACTGCAATGGGAATGCCTGGTTTGTGTGCACCAGCAGTCAGGACTGCCATGGGGTGCACAATGAGTGCACGAGCAGAGGATGGTCAGTGCCTCGGTGTTTAGAGCTTGTCCACCCCCAGCAGATGGTAAATGCTGAAATATCAGGGAGCAAAACCTCAGCAAAGCCTCCAAAGCTGGTGTGGAAGGAGCTGAAAGCCTGAACATAGGAAGAAGGAAACCTAACAGCCTCCACTCTGTCCACAAACTGGCTTTTAGAGGACAACCACTGCCCTACCCCCCTTGGATCTGCTTTCCCAATGGCTCTTGCACGGGGCCAGGCTGCTCTTCTTCCTTTCAAGGACTCTGTTTCTTTGCATAGAAAGAAAATAGCAATTTACAGCCATTCCTGTGTCTAGCCCCAACTTCTCCCTTGTGAGACCAGAGCTCCTGGAGCAACATCCAGGCTGGCATTCCTTGTGGCTGCCATCTGCCTTCCCCAAACCCCCTCCTTCAGAGGAGACCTGCTGCATTTTATAACCACAAACACACAATTGCTCAGTGAGCTGAACACTCCCGGGCAGGAACACCCCCAGAGCCAGGCAAATCCAGGCAGGCAGCCTGGAGTGTGCACATCCCAGATCCATACAAATCACCAGCACTGCGGATTATTCCCTCTCCCAGTCACACTGTGAGGGCCTCTTGGGGGGAAAAAAATAAATTCCAGTTGTTATGTCTGGGCAAATGGAAATTTTAGCTTAGTTTAAAGCACCAAATCTCAACCCAGGGGCTGTGGGGATGGATGGGGTGGAGGTGATGATGATGAGAGGAGTAAGAGGTCCCTGCCATGCTTGTGTGCAGCCTGCCCATCCCTTCTGGGGAAGGGGATTTCTGTTTTATTGAGTCATCCTAAATTATTTGGTGGTGGCTTACAGGGAGGGTGAATCAAGCCCCAGTATGATGGAGGGGAATTTCAGCCCTGGATCTGACACCAGATGGAGGCAGACGAGGCGCTAAACTTCACCCCTCGGATTTCACTTCCTCGGGTCTCTGTTATTTCACACGGCTGAACATTTAAGGGCAAATTTACACCGTTTTGTTGTGAGGGAAAATGATTCCGCTCAGGCATGGCTGCTGATGGTCCCCGGGACCACATGTGCTCAGTGAAGCCCTTTGGCCCGGGTGCCAGGCAAACCTGGGCACACAGCTGTGCCTTTAAGCCTCTCCAGGCTGGGGTAAAGTGGCTTAAGGGAGCCGGGATTAGCCAGGTCTGAGAGCCCTCTCTCCTGCTCAGGTCCTGGACTATTTATAGGCTGATGGGCCGTCAGGCTCTATTTCAGTGCAGAACAGGGCACTGCCCAGTTCCCTTCTTCCTGCCTGGGAAAAGGGGGCGAAACAAAAATTCTTTTTACTGGAGAAGGAAAGGAGGCAGGAGAGGCCCATCCCATGCTCACCTGGCAGGGGTGACCAGGATTTACTCCATGCCCATCTTCATTATTAAACTCAGCCATTGCCCCACTGTTCCCAGGCTGCCTCAGCCCTTGTATAAAAAAAAGGGCAAAGGACTAAAATATGAATAGGAAGAATAAGGGATTTATAAACCTCTCCTTCCTCCATGTTATCACACTTGCTGTCCATCTCCAGTCCATCAAGACCTGTGGTAAAGCTTCTACCCCTGTCCCAAAACAAGGCTGGGGTAATCTCTTTAAATCCTCTTAGAGCCTTCTCCTTGGAAGTTTCTTTTTTATTTTTCCTGGCACTCGGTGCATTTTATGTTGTGCAAGGAATGCTTCATAAAAACAAAAGATAGTTTGACTATCAAATTTCTAAGAAAATACCAGTGAGCTATAATATTCATTAAAAAAGGCCTCCCTTTAAGCACTAATGAGAAGTTAGGAACATTTTTATGCACATAATGAGTAAGTTTTTAACCATTAGCCTAGGAAGGTAAGAGTATCTTCATAAGGGTATCTAAATTAGCTGTTAAATTCACTGGAAGGATGGTCTGGGCCATAAAATTGTTCTGGGTTATTTCATAGCTTTAGTCAAAATTAGCTTTCTTTTGACCTATATTTGGCTTTGGGACACAGAAAATTTTGTATTGGCCTTGGAAATGCACAGTTGACATAAATATTCTGACCACTATATATTATTTTTTATGCAAAGAAAATGTCATTATATTTGAAGGTTTATGGTTTATGATTTATGGTTTCCTCGTCCTCCTAGGACTTGAACCCCACTTCCCATTAAAAATGAGATGATGTTGTTAAATCACAAATTCTTGAGCAGCCCCCATATGCATTGCAGGTGCAGAAATCTGTTTTGCTGTGTTTGTCCCTTGCTTTGTCACTTGCTCCTGGACCAATGCATTCCCAGGGAGGCAGAGATGTGGGGCTGTGCCCTCAGGGTCTGCCCAGGGTCGTGTTGCGCCCTGCAGGGACCCCTCTCCTCCCAGCCCCGGTGGGAGCACAGCCCTTCTGCACCACTGGGGGCACAGCAAGGGATGTGGGATTTGGTGGCCCCCTCCAAAGCCAGCCCTGGCCCTTCCCAGGTTCCCACAGGGAGCCCAAGTCTCCCTGGGCCAGCACTTCCATAATTTCCCCTGTCTTCCAAACAGTCCTTCCCTCCATCTACCTGTCTTCCTCCCATCCCTCTGTCTCTCCATCTCTTCCATCCCTTCATCTCCCTCTCATATCTTCATCTTCTATCTCTCCTGTTTCTCCATCTTTCATCCTCCCATC
>NW_005054337.1:1325248-1325652 GCF_000277835.1 Geospiza fortis | reverse complement strand
TCCCATCCCTCCACCTTCCCATCCCTCCATTTTCCACCCCTCCGCCTCTCCATTTCTCCTCCATTTTCCCCATCCTTCCATCCTTCTGCCTCCAATTTCTTCATCTCCCTCTCATGCCTTCATCTTCTATGTCTCCTGTCTCTCCATCTTTTCTACTTCCACTTTCCTCCCATCTCTCCATCTTCCATCTTGCCGCCTCCCTCTGACTTCAGCCTTCCACCCTTTCACCTTCCCATCCCTCTCCATTTTCCCCATCCCTCCATCTTCCTCCATCCCTTTATCTTCCATCCTTCCACCTCCTTCCCATCCCTACACATTCCCTCCCCGTCTCTCCCGCCTCTCCCTCCTTCTCCTCCTCCTCCTCTTCGTCCTCCTCCTCCTCCCCCCGTCCCCCCCGCGCCTCC
>NW_005054337.1:1310587-1324595 GCF_000277835.1 Geospiza fortis | reverse complement strand
TCAAGGGCAGGAGGGACGGGACAGCCGCCGCTCCTGCTGCCCAGGGAAGCTTCTCGCTGGGAATGTTCCCACCCGCATGACTGAATCGCTATTAGAGCAGCAAACTCCTCCTGACCTCCTTTACTTCTACGGGCAGATTCGTGAAATTGGATTTTATTAGACGTCAGATTAAAGCTCCTAATTGTGCCCGGTTTGTGTGCAGCTGCAGAGCCATGGCAACGCCGGGAGATGCCAGGACAGCTCCCCGGATATATCCGTTTGCGTTTTTTAGCCTCCTCCCTCTGTTCCATCCAGCAAAATATAATAAACCCCCCCAAGTGCAGGCTCAGAGGAGCCCTGGGCAGCCCCGCTGCTCCAGCCCCGCTCGGGGGAGCAGGCGAGGGCTATTTTTGTCCACCCCGTTTTGCAGACACTCTGTTGTCACCTGAACTGTGCCCAGCTGGGGAGCGGTGGGGGCAGCCCGGGAGGACGGGCACCCTCGGCTCCTCCCAGGGCATGCAGGAGATGCCCTCGGGTTTGGAAAGAGCGAGAAGGCAGCAGTGGGAGCACCCCTGAGCGTCGGGAAGGTTTTCCAGGAGGGAAGGGCACCTTCGAAGCATCGATGACGTAGCCCTGGGAACTGGGGGTCTCCGCGGCGGAGGGCAAGATGCCGATTAACACGGCGTCTTGCCGAGACTTGGAGGCTGGACGTGGCAGCCCGAAATAGCCCGGCTGGCCTCCTCCGGGGGCTGGCTCTGACCCAGAGCTGCAAAAAAAGGCAGCTGCGTTCCCACCGCCCTCCCCAGCGCCGCCCGCCCCGGCCAGCCCCGCGTAGCCCAGCAGCATGGGGAAGGAGAAGACGCACATCAACATCGTCGTCATCGGGCATGTGGACTCTGGGAAATCCACCACCACCGGGCACCTCATCTACAAATGCGGGGGCATCGACAAACGGACCATTGAGAAATTTGAGAAGGAGGCTGCCGAGGTGAGGAGCCCGCCCCCACCCCGCGTTCCCACCCGCGGGGATGCTCCGCGCT
The DNA here is from genome assembly GCF_000277835.1 of Geospiza fortis. NCBI lineage: Eukaryota > Metazoa > Chordata > Aves > Passeriformes > Thraupidae > Geospiza > Geospiza fortis. Next base: position 1,323,576 of record NW_005054337.1, on the reverse strand, counting down.
GATCCCCGCCAGCATCCCGCAGGCAGTATTCCCCTTCTGCTGGTGCTGCCCTTCTCTTGCATTCCATTTCTCCCTTTGTTCCCATCTATTTTTCTCCCTCTGCGCCCCTGGGCCCTCCCGACTTCTCTGGCCTTGGGAAAATAGGCCATTTGGGCGCTGGCCACCCTCTTTTCCGGAGCTGGGGGACTCCCTGCTGCCGGCTGTTAATGAGGGCAGGGGCACGCCGAGGTCTGCAAGATGCAGTAATCACTAGGATTCTGGAAAAGCCACAAACCGTGGTGCTTCAAGGCATGAAATTCCTTCTAAATATGGTGTGTGAGGGGGGAAAACCTGATAATCCCTCCCTGCATGGGTCAGGGCTGCCTGAATTTCACTCTGAAGCATCAGTTTCCAGTGCCTGCTGGGGACAAGGTGCAGCATCAGCTGGACCACTCATTTGATCCGGTTGAAAAACCTCATTCCCATTTTCCTCAGGCAGGTGGTCTGATGTGTAGTGTGATTGGCAGCCTATGATATAGAAAACTGGCTGGAAATATGAACATTGAAGTGAAATTCTTTTGTTTGACCCTTGCAATGATGGCATTTTATAACAATTTTATCATGCATGCATTTAGAAACTGTCACACAGCAAAGCACCACCTGATACCTGTAATGTGGCAAACACCAAGATTAAAGAGGAAAAAAACAGTCTTGGGAAGAAAAATGTCAATTGGGAGTGCTGGGAAATTAATGATGGTAAATTCTAGAGAGGTGGGTGAGCCAGGAACAGCCTGGCTGTGTTATCCATAGGGCAGCTCCTGTCACTCAGAAGATGGCTTGTCGTCATCGCTCTGGGAATGCAGATATCCCTACTTTTTTTTTTTTCCCATTTTTTTTTCTGGTCAAAATCTCACATTTAATTGAAAAAAAAAAGTGATTTACAGAGCTGCTACTTTTGATTTCACATTTTTCTGTCTGTCTGCCTTAACCTTTTTCATTTGCTGATAGCATCTGAGTTAAATCCCTTATTTTCCTGCCTCACTTTCAGCCTTTTTTTTTTGCATCCTTAAGCCAAAGAGCCTCTTCCTTCATACAGAATTATCCCTCTCCCCTGGTTTAAAATGATTGCTGATATCCTTCCACAAATTCTCCCCCTTTACCTACAAGATCAGATAAGGCATGGTGAGGATATTGTCGATGTGATTGCAGTGATTTTAATTGAAGAGGCACTTTCACTGCCTTGCCAGGATCCGCGGGCACCGGAGGCTGCTATTAATAGCCTATTGACTGAGCTTACAGACTCCATTTTCTGATGCAGGGCTGGGGAAGGGTTTGCTTCCATTAGGTGGCATTCACAGGAAATGGAGGCCTGCGTGCACCCAAAAGGCCAACAAAAAAACCCCAGGGTCAGTTATTTTATTTAAGAGAAAAGAGCAAGGATTTCTCTCTTTTGTTTTTTTTTTCCTTTTGCTTCAAGGGCAGAGGTAACAGTATCTTTGAAAGAAGAGTTGTTCTGTTTTTTAAAAAAATTAAATAATCAGTATTTGTGGCCTCCGAATAGAAAGCTGTCCCTCCACTGGGGTTCGATGAGGGAAATTCAGGCTATTTCTGGCACTGAACAGGGAAGGTATTGTGCAGAGCTAGATAATACCCTGGGTTTTTCAACACCAGCCCTGGGTAACTGAATACACTCCGTGAAAGGAGGGAAACTGTTTGCTAAATAAAGGATCTCGTTTGTCTTCACGTTACGTGTGATGCTGAGCTCTGGGGGGGTCTCACACGTGATGAGCAGCTGGTTTTGTGTGTGTGGACATGGCTGATGGCAAGAAGGTGCTGATTGCCACTCAGCTGCCATGGGAGAGCCAGGGCTCTGCTCTGTGCCTCAGTTTCCCCATCCAGGAGGGAGGGAGTAGGCTGCTGATGGGGGAGAGGCTGTGGGATGTGCTGATTGACCTCCTGCCCGAGAAGAGCCCATTATTAATGCAATGCACAAATGCACCATTCCCTGCTGTGTCTCCATTTCCAGCAGTGAATGAGCACACTCTGATGACTCCTCCCCGTTCCCTGGGAAGGGGGAGTTTGATGTGAGCCCTGGAAAGGGTTAATCTGGCCCCATCCCAGGAAGCGTTCAAGGCCAAGCTGGATGGAATTTGGAGCAACCTGGTCTAGTAGAAGGTGCCCCAGTCCACACCAGAGGGGTTGGAATGAGACAATCTTTGAGATCTTTTCCCCCTCAAACCATTTTGTGATTCTAAAAACCTCCAAGCTCCTCCTCTACCCCCTTGCTAAATCCAGTGTCAGGAAGATGCTGAGGAGCAGAGACTTGATTCTGGATTTTTCCATGCCAGTGAGAGCTCACAGCTTCCCAGCGGAGATAGGGCATCAGCTCCTCGACCTGGCCTCCCCTCTGAGGAGGGGAAGTCTTGCCCCTGGCTTTAGGATTTTGCCCTTAATCCTCCGGAGCAAGCTGCAAAGTCATCGCAGCACTCAGCGGTTACGAAACAGGCTGTCACCATTAATTCCTTGTGCTGGCTGGGAACAGGGCTGGAGTGTGGGAGATGGAGCAGAGCAGCAGACCAGCCCCCGGGCAGGGTGTGGGCAGGGCAGGTTTGGGTGGGATGCTGTGTTCTCTTTCCTGGGGGGGCTCATCCCTGGAGTGTTCAGTACCTGCCATCAGGAAGTGCTTCCCTCTGACTGGTGATTGATAATGGGCCAGGAGAAACTGTGATTGCAGTGGGGCGAAGGAAGGAAGGAAGGAAGGAAGGAAGGAAGGAAGGAAGGAAGGAAGGAAGGAAGGAAGGAAGCAGGATATCACAGCTCTGACCTTGCGTAATAATAGGAGACCACAAAATCATCTGCAAATGACCTAAATTCCTTTCTCTCCCTTAAAACCTCCTTGTATCTGAGGCCAAGAGCTGATGGCTGCAGCCCATTTAAACCCCTTGCTTTGGCCAAGCTCCCCTGACTGCCCCAGCTCACAGTGTGGGCAGCAAGGGTGGGTTTGTCCTGCCCCATCTCCACTTTGTCAGCGCAGACTGCGAGCATGACCTCCAGGCTGGAGGGAAATCCAGCTCTCCCTGGTGCAGTGACGTCAAAGGGCTCCAGCCCAAAGGAGAGGGCCTCCCAAAAGTGCCGCCGTGGTTTTACCAGGGAATGTGCTTTATCACAGGGCAGAAAGATTTACTGGAGCTAATCTCCCCCAGCGTGATTTCCTGCATTACAATGTTGGCTGAGATTTTGGCCATTTGGCAATGACAGTTGGTCTGGCTGCAGCTCACAGTAGCTTTTCCTGTGAATTTGCACACTCTGTGGCAAAAATCAATCACGTTTCTATTCTGCGCATAGCAACCATCTCTCATTTCATTTTATTTTAACCCATTCCACCCCTGCCGGTTTTGGGCTCACTCACGTAGCAATGCCCTTTCCCACTAACCAGCTGCCTCACAGGTCTGAGTCATGGATTAAAATCACAGAATCAGAGAATAATTTAGGTTGGAAAAGCCCTCTAAGATCATCGAGTCCAACCAGCACTGGCAAACCCACCACTAGACCACGTCCCTGTGTGTGCATCTCTTCGATGGGAAATAAAATAAATCTCATAAACTCACATTTTTCAATAACTACATTAGCATTAGGAAATGGGATAAATATATAAATATCCTCTCAGAGACATTTAGTGTGACAAGAAGCAGCTTTCCATGCTTCTGTACAGGATTTCCAGCAGCAGTGCAAAACCATGATGAGTGTTTCATGGAGGAGACCTCATGGGCTGCTGCCTCCACTCCTGCCCACCCAGCCCCACTCCCAAATTCACTTCATGGCTCTTCTTCCAGCCTCTCCTGCATCCTGCTGAGAAACATATTGAGAACAGTATCTCCTTTCACCTGTATTTTTTAGTAATAGACCACTGATAGATCCTGAATTTAGGGAATTTTAAATGTTTGCGGTGTGACCCTGTGTGAGCTTGGGAAGTGCCCTGCAGGGTGGGAGGCCATCACCAGTGCTGTGGGCTCAGGTTTCTCACCAGTTCTTGCCTCTGTGTTGGCCAGATGGGGAAGGGGTCCTTCAAATACGCCTGGGTGCTGGACAAGCTGAAGGCCGAGCGCGAGCGTGGCATCACCATTGACATCTCTCTGTGGAAGTTTGAGACCACCAAGTACTACATCACCATCATTGACGCCCCTGGCCACAGGGACTTCATCAAGAACATGATCACCGGCACCTCCCAGGTGAGGGATGGGGCCCAGGGCATGTGGGGCGCTGGAGGGGGGAGGCTGGGGTTGTTCACAAGCTCAGGGTCGTGCAGGAGCTGTTGCAGTCCTTTTGGGGGTGGGGAGTTGGGAGAGCAGACATGGAGGAGTGTTCAACAGGGTCCAGCCAAGAGACTGAATGGCACCAGGGCACCCAGCACGCCATGGTCCTGCACTTCCCTGGGTGTCTTTGGACACAAAGAGGTGGTTTCTCCTCCCCATTTCCACCCACATGAGAAGGTGGGATGAATGTGGCCTGCCTGGTGCTGGGGTGCTGTGAGCTACAGGCCTTTGTGTGAGGGCATCTCCACACCATTTTAGCCTCAGATAGATGAGATATACAAGAAACTTCCAATACACTAGGTTTTACTGGATAAAGGAGACTCCACAGATATTTTGTCCTCCCTTTTCCTCAAACAGCTGTCTTTGTCCCACATTATATTGCCAAACCCAATGGCCTACCCTTGCTGAGTAGGGGGGTTTCCCCTCATTTCGTCGTGGGACATTCCTGTCCCATCAGACACACCTGTGACTGATGGGTGCTGAATTAACCCCACTGCATGCCCAGTGAGATTTCCATTGAGTTACCAGTTGGACTGGGCATGGCTTTCTGCCAAACCCAGGCAGCTTCTGCTGTGTGTTTTGGTACAAAAGCAATCTAGGGAACACTTTCCTTTCCTGGAGTCACACCCATCACCCAGGGAGGTTTTTTGCAAGACTTCAGCAGGGTTTTAAATAAAACCTTGTCTGTAGATGATCAAGATGAGGTCCTGGTCAGAGTCCAGGAGGGATCCACATTGGTTTCCCACCCACAATGCAGAACAGTGTGGGGTTGGCAAGTCTGAAATAGCACAGCTGGGTCAGTTTTAAGGCAGATCAGCAGCTGGCAGCTGCTCAAAGCCTTTGGGGTGTCACCAGGGCTGTGCAGCAATTCTCTTGCTCTCTCCCCCAGGCTGACTGTGCTGTCCTGATTGTGGCTGCCGGTGTGGGTGAATTTGAAGCTGGCATCTCCAAGAATGGGCAGACCCGTGAGCACGCCCTGCTGGCTTACACCCTGGGGGTGAAGCAGCTCATCGTGGGCATCAACAAGATGGATTCCACAGAGCCCCCCTACAGCGAGAAGCGCTACGACGAGATCGTCAAGGAGGTCAGCGCCTACATCAAGAAGATCGGCTACAACCCGGCCACAGTTCCCTTCGTGCCCATCTCGGGCTGGCATGGAGACAACATGCTGGAGCCCTCTCCCAATGTAAGTGTGCCTTGTGTTACACTTCTCCCCCCACCCTCAGGATCCTTACCTGGGCTGGAGATGAGCTCTGTGCTCTGCAAGCATTTCATGCACCTGCTGTGCACATAGGTGTGCTGGCAGCAGGTGATGTGTCATGGAGCTCTGCTCGGCTCTGGGCAGGATGGATGGGCTCACTGTTTGTGGGTGCTGTGCCCAGGCCAGGCACCCCAGCAGCTAAACATGAGCACCTTCAGGAGATGATCCGTCTGGCTTTGTTTCTGGGCTGGGATTGGCCAGAACAGAGTTTTGGCCTTGTCAGAGCTCATGATGACGTTAGAGCAGCAATTGTCACTCTCAGCGGGAGCAGAGGGTGTGTTTTTAGGGCATTGTTTTCTGAGGGGAGTAACACAATCTGGGGTCAGGCTTGGAGCAGCTCCCACAGGGCAGCTGGGTCTCAGGTCCCCTATTCCAACAATACTCTGTGTCACTGCAATGGCCAAACCTCCTCTTCCAGGGCTGGGATCTCCTACAGGTGATGTTTTCTCCAGGAAGCACCACGTTTCCCATGCCAAAACCTCAGTTCCCTAGAGCATCCCTTTGAGGCTGCTCCTTTTCCAGTTGGTTTTTACTCCCTCTGCGATGGGGATGGTGGGGAGACAAAGGCAGGGCGCTCTGGGTGGGCCCGTGCCATCGTTTCATACACCAGCTTAAGAAGGATGGAGGTTTTTGGCAGACAGGCTGCCCATAACTATTCTGACACTGGTTTTGTTGGAGAAAAAGCTGCCTCAGGGTTAGTCTTTTAAAGAAATGATGGGCTGGAAAGTTCTGGCCAGGGGAAGGTCCCTGCTCTCCCGGTGACTTCTGTGTGACCTTGAGCAAGTTGCTCAGATCAGACACCCCAGGAATCTCTTGTGAAACCAATGGGAAATTTGATGCTTAGGGGGACTTCAGGACATCACCTGTGGGTGAGGGCAGGGCTCTGTGATGAGGGAGGCAATCCACGAGTCCAGCAGCAACTGAGGGAGGTCAGGGATCACAGGCCTGAGGAAAGGGAGTGCTGCAATGCAAACTCACACAGCCATGAAACACAGCTCCTGCCATGCACAGGAAAGGCAGCTCACTTGGGATGGCTTGGAAGGAAGGAATTATTGGGGTGCTTGGGAGATTCCTGTTCCCTGAGGAGCAGAGCTGGGATAAAGGTCAGCCACGGCCATGCCAAACCCAGCCCCGTGGTTCCTGAGTGCCTCAAATCAGGCAGGCTCCAAATGTCAGCAGCTGCTGGGCTGGGAAGATGATCCTGAACAGTTCTCCTATAAATAGGCAGCAGAGGGGAGGCACAGAGCAGGAGGGGCTCTGTGACCCCCTTCCTGCAGAGGGGTCTCAGGGCAGGTTCCCAGTGTGATGTGGTGCCTGAGAGAAGGCAGGGCATGAAACAACTCTCTCCTTTGTCCTAAGGAACCAACTGGCTCCTAGGGAATTGGGAAGAAAACCTGATCTGGTCTGGAAGAGCATGAGCTCTTCTGGAGAGATTGAGGGACAGACTCCTCCACCTCATATTGCACCATCTCTGGGAAAGCTTAAGCAGGAACCTGGTGTAGATGTCTCTTCTCTTTTTCCTTGCCTGAAAAAGCTCTGATTATTTTCACTTGTAATTTCTGGACAGGTTTCACCGAAGCACAAGGCAGTCAAGTGACTTGTCTGTCTGTCAGGGGACTTATCAGAAAGTGGGGATTGGAGCCATGGTGTCCCTGCAGCTCCCGTTGCCTCTGAGCAAGGGAAGGTGTGGTGGTACATCAGGCTGGAGCTGGCTCTGTGTGGGAGACTCCAGCCCACAGCCCTGTTGCACAGAATCCCAAGGCCAACTGAAAAAATGTCAGCGGGGCTGTGCTTCCATCGAAGTTTGGCATTTGAGAGCTTTTTGGGAAGTGGGGTGTTCTGTGAAGCAGCTTTGTGATGCTCCAGCTGGCAGAATGGGGCCAGTCCAATGTGGTTTGGGAGATTTTCACCCCATGGGATGCTGCAACCCAAACACTCCCAGTCTCTGGTGTGGTTGCCTGGGGCTGCAGCCTCAACACTGGGGTGTGTGCATGGGGGTGTTGAGGTGCTCATGGGCTGGGAAAAATCAGGGAAAGGCGACTGCCCTGTGAAATAAACTTTGAGTGTTAAAGAGCTGGAGCTCAGCTGTTATTCTGGGGAGCTGGAGCCTGTCTGCCTGCAGGATTTGATCAGATCCGGCTTTTGCCATAGGAGTGGTGGAGTAGGAATTGCTCTTTGGGGAGCAGATTTGGAGAATACATGACAGAGGTTTTATTTGGGTGGCCATAGGAGGCAGCACAAACCAGGTTTTGCAGATGCCTTTCACCCTGAGGCCATACTGAGGTTTTGCAGAGATTTGTTCCCAGAAGGTGTGTAAGTTCATCTTTGCCTGATTCTTGGCATGTCAGAAGTCCCCTGGAGAGAGGGACATGGGCAGAGGTTGTTATTTTCCTGTGTGCCAGAGCTGTGTGGGGCAGAGGGATGGGGGCTGTGGGTACCTGGTGGCCACCATCCTCGAGAGCAGAGCCTGTGGGCAGGTGGCCACCAGCAGCTGCTGGCACAGGTCCCTGCCTGGCGTTTGGGCCATGCACCAGCAGAGTGGGGGAAGCTCTGAGTCATCCTGCACACAACATGAGGCTCCCTCACTGCCTGGATGCAGTTCTCATTTTGCCAAGCTGTGCCTGGCTGTGGGTCTGGCTGCACAGCGAGAGCTGCAGTGCCCTGGGAAGAACCCACTGCAAAAGTGTCCTCAGGCTCCTCCTGCCACTGCCACCAGGAAAGACAAGTGGTGTCAGACGTGACCCTCTGAAGGGGCTGACCTGAATGCTTTGGATGCATGCTGAGTTCCCTGGCTGCATCCTGTCTTTCCTTCTCTCCTTCCCAAAGCTGGTGCAGATTGCAGGATAGGAAACCAGACTTGGCATAGCCACATCCTGCAGGGATGGCTGTGAAGCTGGGGGCACTCTGGGGGTCTTGATTCACCCCAGCCCACCCTGCCCATGGCACTGTGCCACTGGTGCTGGTGCTAAGGGAAAAAAGCCACATCCACAAAATGTGTGATGGATTTGGGACACACAGAAAGCATTTGACATTATAATGGGAAAATACTGTCTAACCCTCTCTGCGCAGAGGCAGGGGAATGGCCTCGCAGACTCTGACCTCTGCTTGTTGTGTTAGGGTTGCCTCAGACCCAAGACTAAATTTTTCTTTCCAGCAAGCTCCAGATGTTGCTACAATTTCCAGATGTGCAACATCACCCTAGTAAAGCACTGCAGTTCCCTGCATTTAACCATGGTACCTGAGCAATTTCCACCCCTCTCTTCCTCTTTTCTGGGCAATTTTTAGTTTCAAAACCCACTTTAAGGCAGGAGAATGGAACATCTGTGAAAAGCAATGCTGTCTCTTGGCAGCCGGGTTTGCAGCACCCTCCCATGCCAGGGTTTAGAATCCAGGCCCTGGAGGGGTGATAGCAGGAGAGAGTGGGGAGAAGCATCTCTCTGGGGCTTGCCTTGGAGAGCACCTTGGTTGAGCACTTTGTAGCTGGTACTTGGCTGCAGACCCTGGGGTCCCTGTGCTGGAGGCAGCATTCCTGGAGGGTGAAATCCAGGCAGCTGGTGCAGTGCCCAGGGGTTGGTGCTGGAAGTGGGGGCTGTGAGTTTGCTGGCTTTAACCACTTCCATCCTTTTTCTCCTGTTAATGGATGTGTTGCTCATTTCTAGAAGAGAGAGAGGGAGATTGAGCCAAGGGGAGTAGATAAACCTGCAGGGATGGTGGAGTGGAAGGAGCTCCCCAGAGCCCTGGTAAAGCCAGGACTTGGCAGGACTGACTTTATGGATGTTGTCCTGGTGGGATAGCTCTCTGGGTTTACCTCTGGGCGCTGAGCACAGGCACACCCAGGGCATGTTGGAAGTGTTGAAGGCCAGGTTGGATGGGCCTTGGAGCAATCTGGTCTCATGGAAGGTGTTCCTGCCTATGGCAGAGGTGTGGAACAAGATGGTCTTTAAGGTCCCATCCAATCCAAAGCATCCTGTGATTCTATGGTTCTCTGTCGCTGCTCTCTCCCCAGATGCCTTGGTTCAAAGGCTGGAAGGTGGAGCGCAAAGAAGGCAACGCCAGTGGGGTGTCCCTGCTGGAGGCCCTGGACACCATCCTGCCCCCGACCCGCCCCACAGACAAACCCCTGCGCCTGCCCCTCCAGGATGTCTACAAGATTGGAGGTGAGCCTTGCCACTCTGCCTTAACTGGAGTCTTCATTCCACAGAAACCTGGAAATGACATTTCCAGGTGCTGGGAAACTGGAGGGATTTGACTCTTCAAGCCAGACATAATGTTGGAGAAGAGGGTGATAGCTCCAGGGCAAAAACCCCATTTGAGCTTGGGCTGTCTGGGGTGGAGGTGGACATGCCCAAAGGTACCCAGGGAGCAGAGAGGAGCAGCAGCTTTGTGAGCTCTCCCCCAGGGAACACACGATGCCAAAATGGCTGCAGATTTGTGTGTCCCAGAGGTCATGGCTGGCCAGGCAAGTTGGACACAGCAAAACACATTCTGTGACCCAGGTGAGAGACAAGACCAGCAGGGAGGGCCACTGAAGCTGGTGCCTGGCAGCTTGGCTGTGACCTGCCCGAGCTTCCCAAATGCTGGTGTCCATCACTGGCACCTCCTCCTGCCGAGCTGTGCCAGCCATGTAGGGAGCACCGTGGCTGACACGTGTCCCCTTCCCTCTGCAGAGGTGATGGGGACACTTTGCTCAGCTATAAATACCCCTCTGTGAGCTCTCTGACCTGCTGGCATAAGTGGACAGCACTGCTGACTCCCTGGCTGCTGGACCAGGCGGGCACAGACTTTTCCAGCTCTTTCCCACCCTTTTCCAAGGACACATGCACTGCAGGGGTTGAACATGGCATTTTAGCTGGGTTTTTAATGCAGGCTGCTGTTGTTCGCAGTGAACGTGAAAGGTGGTGAGCTGGTCTGTGTCCCCCCCTAGCTCAGCTGGTGCAAAGGGATCTGGTTTTACTGGGAGGCAAGTCCTTGGGGAGGACAGACACTGTGGGAAGAGGGGAGGTGGAGGCAGCAGGGTGGATGTGGAGGAGCAGATGGGTCCAGCCAACCTCTTCAGTCTCTTTTCAATGTTGTTTCTCTCAATCATTCTTCACGTGCCTCCAAAGGGGAATTTTCCCAAAGTCTCCTGGCGACACAGGGTGCAAAAGATCCCAGTCATTTAATGAGCCGCCCTCATTCTCTGTCTCAGCTGGTGGTGTGGCCATCAGGGATGTGGACAGTGTTGTTGCACACATGCTGGGATGTCCCAGCCCTCCATGCAGGACATGCCATGGCTGCTCCAGCAGAACTTCTGAGACATGCAGATTTTTCAGGACTTTCTGACTATGAGTTACTTATTTTTTAAAAAACCTCTGAGTAGGAAGGATGGACTCATAGTGATTTTCAAGATCCCAGTGTTGGGGGTTTTCAGCAGATCAACACCGGGATCTTGAAAATCACTATGAGGCAAGGAGCAAGCGTGTTCTTTGGTGACAACCAGCGTAGAAATCTTGCTTTTGCTGAACGCACTTTCTGGCCCAGGGATATACCAAGCAGACTGAATTTTGCTGCACTCTGTCCTTGTCTCTGCAGGCATTGGCACAGTTCCCGTGGGCCGAGTGGAGACCGGCATCCTGCGGCCTGGCATGGTGGTCACCTTTGCCCCTGTGAACATCACCACTGAGGTGAAATCCGTGGAGATGCACCACGAGGCCCTGAGCGAGGCTCTGCCCGGCGACAACGTCGGCTTCAACGTCAAGAACGTCTCGGTGAAGGACATCCGCCGCGGCAACGTCTGTGGGGACAGCAAGTCCGACCCGCCGCAGGAGGCAGCCCAGTTCACGTCTCAGGTGAGCGGGGCTTGGTGGTGCCACCACGCCTGGCTTGCCGCCATCCCCCAGCTGCCAGATGCTGGGGAAGATGAAACAGGAAAGCCTTATAAGTATGATTGCCTGGCAAAAGATTTTGAGAATATAGAAACTATAGGCGAGATTGAAATGAGAACAAGCTTTGAGATCCCTTAGTTACTGAACAATGGGACAATGGTGTGGACAGCTGAAGGTGATCCCCTTTTGATGAAACAATACCCTCTGCTTGCAGACAGGCTCAAGGGTCAGAGCAGACCCTACTAGCTCAGCAGAAGGGATCCAAAGAGGAGTTTTTAGGGTTTAAAATGTAACACAGTATGGTCATGTAGTGATTCTTATAGGCTGTATGTAAATGCTCTAGAATTTGTATATTGTACTAGATTGGTTAGTGAGAATCAGAATATTCAACACAGAAGATTTATTGTATTGTAACAGGAACTTTGCTCTCTTACCCCTTTTACTCTCTTATCCCTTTTACTCTCTTATGCTTTTGCTCTCTTACCCTTTTATGCTCTTACCCTCTCATCCGCTCTACCCCTCTCTTGGGCCTGCTCTGAGCTGTGGCTGGCAGCTCCCAGCAGGGCCCTGCACCCAGGCCCTTTGCAATAATCCCCGAGTTCCATGACCTGGCTGCAGAGATGTCTTGTCTCCATCCGTCCCCACCGTCCTGCCCCCAACACTCCCACACTTGCCACCATCCCCCAGCTCCCAGCCTTGCCATGACACTGCTCTGTCCCCCAGGTGATCATCCTGAACCACCCAGGCCAGATCAGCGCTGGCTACTCGCCCGTCATTGACTGCCACACCGCACACATCGCCTGCAAGTTCGCCGAGCTGAAGGAGAAGATCGACCGGCGCTCCGGCAAGAAGCTGGAGGACAACCCCAAGTCCCTGAAGTCGGGTGATGCAGCCATCGTGGAGATGATCCCTGGCAAGCCCATGTGTGTGGAGAGCTTCTCCCAGTACCCACCCCTTGGTAAGGGAATGGCTCTTTGGAGGTCTCCTGTGGAGGAGCGTGAGGACTCTGTGGGTGCAGAGCTCACACCAGGCATGCTGAGCTTCTCCCAGCTAGGTGGGGAGGGAGCTGAGGATGGTTTTTTGCTCCCCCATGTGCTGCTGAGCTGGGTTTCCAAAGGCTGAGTTTTCCCTCTGGGAGCAACAGGACCTTTTCTTTATGGTTACTAAATCATGATAGTTTCTGAACACAGAAACATTTCCTCCTCTCTGCTCTAAAACAATGGTCAGGAGAAGAAAGAAGGAAGTTTGCTCAGTGGAGGCCACCATTTCATGCTGGGAAGTGTCATGCTTGAGTTCTAGGGCAAATACACCTCCAACTAGACCAGGCTGATGTTGCATATCTGGAAGCTTTAGCAGTGCTGGGAGCTTGCAGAGAAGAAATGGGGTTTAAGTTTAAAAAACAGTAATTTAAATAGAGGGGAGCATCAGCGCTAGCAAGGGTTGAGAGCTCAGGGCTTGTCCCTGCAGCAACCTGCTCCAAGGGCAGGGATAGCACATGGCTAATGAGTAGGGGGGTGTTGATCCCACCACCACCCTCCCAAAGAGCCCAGCCTTGGTGTCTCACTGGCATTC
>NW_005054337.1:1284096-1310560 GCF_000277835.1 Geospiza fortis | reverse complement strand
TGTCATTCCTCCTCTGTCTGTCCCTCAGGCCGCTTCGCTGTCCGTGACATGCGGCAGACCGTGGCCGTGGGCGTCATCAAGAACGTGGAGAAGAAGAGTGGTGGGGCTGGCAAGGTCACCAAGTCTGCCCAGAAGGCCCAGAAGGCTGGCAAATGAATCGTGGGCTCCCAGTGCATCGCGCAGAAACCATCCCTGACACCAGGACGCTGCCACCGACTCCCCCGGGCGCACGTGTGCACATCAGCTTGTAAGAGTTTATATGTCAACGACTGGATGCTCACCATTAAGGTCCAGTGGAAATTCTTTAAAAGGAAAAGCATGTTCCAGCGTTTGTGAGGCTTCATGTTAATTTTACCAATAAAACTGGTACAACATCCGCAGTGGAAAAAAAAAATACAAACCAAAACCAGACAAATCCCCCCTTCCCCAAAAAAAAAAAACCAAACCAAACCAACCAACCCAAAAGGTGTGGAGCAGTGTGTGTGTGTCTGTTACTGAGAGGGGCTGGGTTGGCTGGGGGTTGTGTAGTGTCACTCAGAGTAGATGGTGGGGATGGGCACAGGAGGGGCTGGGATGGAAATAAAGAGGAGGGACGACAGTTGGGAGCCCATATTCAGGGTGTCAGCCAGCAGTCAGCCCTTCCCTATCCCTTGACCCAGGTGATTCCCCCAGCCTGAAGCAGCAACAGCTCTCACAGCAGTTTTGAGGCTCTACTTTACCAGCTCAAGCCTCTAAAATAATTTTCCAGCGTCTTTATTATATTTCATTAATGCAAAACAGGCTTAAATTGAGCTCTTACAGTTATGCCACTGAAAGAAAGGAAAATAGGGCACCCCATGTCTCTGCAAGGGTGAGCAGCATCACTTTGGGTCTTTGTCATTCCCCATCATTTTGGGAGCAATGACTGAGTCTGCCTTCTCTCCCCACATCCTGCTCTGCCTCACACATCGTGGATCCCCAGCCCTTTCCAAACAACACAACAGAAACATTTCTTCCTGACTGAAGCCCAGACATGATTCAGGTCTCACAAGAAGCCCCAAAACTCAAGGTCTTCACCCAGGGCAGTGCCTTGACTCCCATCACGATCTTGCAGCCCCAGGCAAGGTGTGCAGCTCTCCCAGCTCCACCCAGTGCAGCTACCCCAGTCCAAAGGGTTGTGGTTGCTGAGTGGTTGGGATTGACCAAAAAGCCCCAGCCAGGAGCTGTGAGGGGCTGGATGGGAGCAGGGAGTGTGAGGAGGAGCTGTAGGTGGGGCAGGGAGGAGGAGGGAGGCAGTGTGAGAGTTGTGCGTCCACTACACCATTCCAAGGATATTTCCAAGGGACTTTTCCTCCCTGGAGGAGGCATTAGCAGCGTGCTGGGGCATCCTGAGCTTGTCTGTGCCCATGACTCGGCCTTCAGGAGGAGACAGTGCTGGGAACAGATGCTCTACACTGTCTTTGTGAAGGGCAGCATCATGCGAGGCCCTTCCCAAGAGAGCTCCAGAGGCACCAGCATCACCATTACTGTTTGTGTCACAAAGCCCTTAATGATCCTAATTAGCATCTGATGCTCTGCAGTGCTGAGTGTCCCCAGGCAGAGCCTCGAGGAGCTGACATGCAGCTGAATTACAGAGAGCTCTGCATGATCTCACCCTGCCTGCTCCCCCAGAACTCTCCCATCCCATGTCTGCATCTGGCAGCCCACAGACACAGGCTGGCTCCCTGGGCCAAGATCCCCAACACTCTGCACAGCCCACCAAGGCTCCTCACCCCTCTCCTCACACCCCACATCCACCAGCTTCATCCACAGAAATCAATTTGTTTCCCAAGGCCTTTGTGGGACCTGGGCTCTCTGAAGAGCCGTGTCCTTGGCATGCCCCAGATTGGAAGGGGATCTGGGGATCCCTGCAGGCACAGCACAGCCACAGGAGAAGGTTGTTTTCCCTTAAACTGATAGTTTAATCTCATCTTCCAGCTCCTCCTGCATTTCCCAGCTCCCTGGGCATGTTTTCCCTGAGACAGCTTGTGCCTCTCCCTGGGTATTTCCAAGCAGGAGAACATCCTCATGTGCATGGTCTTCCTGCATCCTTAGAAGCAGCAGCAACAGGAATTCCTGTGGGAATATCCCTCCCACACTGTTCAGGAACCTCCTGCTCCTGTGCCCCATGGAAGCCAGCCCGTGGCACAGCCAGTGGGGACAACTCTGGGCTCAGGTGGGGGACAGAGAAGAGCAGGAGCAAAGTCTGCACCTCTCTTGCTATTTTAAAAGCCAAAACAGGCCTGACAAAACCACGGCTTCGTTTCCATAGAAATATGCCAGGGGAGTTGTGAAAGAGACTCTGGTAGCACTGCACAAGTGGTGAGGTAATTAATGATGGAACTGCAGAACAGCAAAAATACAAACCCCAGAGGATTTAACTCAGACTTGCTCATGGCTCAGAGCAGGGCCAAGTTTTCAGCCTCATTTCAGTGTGGGTTGGTGCCCCAGGTGATCTGCAGGAGCAGAAAGAAGAGATGGAGCCTGCAGTGAGATCTCAGCAGCATCTCCCATTTTGGGAGGTTTGGGTCGGGATCTTTAGCGAGACAGAATTAACAGAAATATTGTTATTTAAACCCACTTCAAAGCATGAAGAAAAGAAAAATATTATTAAATTCTGGGCATCTTAACACAGTAACAATGAAGCCACAACCTGCCTCCAGCCAAACCTTGGGTTTGAATCCATGTAGATCTATATTTTAGGATTGGATCACCATGTGCAAATCACTGCCTGGCCCCACAGGGCTTGCAGGCACACAAGCAATGACGCCCTTAGTTTGACATGATCCACTCTGGGCTCCCACCAAAATGATAAACAACCCAACAGCCCCCTGAACTGGACCACAGGTGGATTTTGGCAAACCTTGCAGTGAGCTCAAGCTAATTTTGGAACCACCAGCACCGTGTTGGAGCAGGTGGGTGTGTGTGACCCATGGCAGGTGACAGAGCTGTGGTGGTGAGATGGATTTTAAAATACCAAATTCTCCTCCAATTCCTCCCTGCCATGGCCAGGTGTGCTAGGACACCACAAGCCAGAGATCAGAGGCATTTTTTTCACAGCAACTTTTATTGTTTTGGAGTCATTTTCCATCCCGGTCCTCCCTGGAGGCGTCGCTTCCCGTGGCAGCCTCATCGGTGCCATCTCGTGGAAATAGGGACAAAATCCTCCAGGAACAGATGCCAAACCGAGGAAATCCAGACCCACGTCCCTGATCCCGGCAGGGACCTCCAAAGCAAAAAGAATAGCCTCGGGAAATGCAAAGTGCTCATTGCCGTTTCTTTGGGGACCAGAGCTTGCAAATGTGATTGTATTTCCTGAAATTTGAAGCTGGTGGAGGGAAAATTAATTGAGGTTGTAGGAAAGTCAAAAAGCATCAGGGCTGGCTCTGCTGTACAGCTGGGGATCTGCTCCTCAAGAGGAGAGAACCCAAAGGGCCTGGAAGAGGAGGGAAGGAGAGGGAGGTGTGTGGGGGCTGGATGTGAACCAGCACCCAGTTTCCCAAAGGGACATCAACTCCATGATGCTGCACACCCTGTGCACAGCATGGCACTGTTGGTGGGGGCCCCTGATGGAGAAGGGAAATCCCATGGATGGGACCATCCTTTAGGTGTGAATGGACACCTCTGCCAAACCCCAGCCTGGTGCTGACTGCTCTGGTGGCATCCACTGGAATGAGGAATGAGTACTTCTCCCTTCCCACCTCTACCCTCGTGTCTGGCTGGGTGCTGTTAATAATTTAAAGTAAGTTTTCTTAATCCACTGGAGCCGATTGGCCGACTCAGCAGGCGTTTGGGGCTGCTCTAAAAAATTTATAAGGCTTTTTCAAGATTGCAAGTGGAATCCAGGCTGCAGATGCTGAGCTGGGGGAATTTGAACTGCCTGCTGCCCTTCTGCACTTGGAGGGGAGTTAAAGCATCAGCCACAGCCCCTTGTCAGCCTGGGCAGGTCCCTGAAGAGAGCCAGCACAGGCCACAAGTCACTGGCACACAGAAAACCTCTCCAGTCAGGCAGCTTCTCTCCCATGGCTCCATCATCTGTCACCAGGCTTTGCTGAACCTTAACCCCACACAGGCACTGAGGTCCTGCCTGTGCCACACTGACTCAAAAGTCTTGGTGACATCTTGAAGCATTTACACAGCATTTGAAAATACACCCCACTGGGGGAAAAAAGCAAACGAAGATCTCCTGACCTCCCATTCTGGTTTTGCTGCCTTGGAAGTCAATGCCACTGACTGCCAAGGAGGCCAAGGTGCTGTTCAGCCCAGAATTCCCAGAGGACATCTCCCAAGGGAGTCCTGCCATCACTGCTGGTGATGGAGATGCTGAATCATCTGTGGTAGCAGTGGGGATGATGCACATGCAGCACAAAGTGACTGTGTGAGCTCAGAAAGTGACTTCATCCCTGAGCGATGTCTTCCCTTGTGCCCCAGCAGATGCTTCTCTTCTCCTTGGGCAGCTGCACAGCACATTTCCCCCTTGCAGAGCTGCAGTGCCCTGGGCAACTCTCCATCCAGCCCTGGTGTAAATCACCTCTGCTCTGCTCCCCAGCCCAAGTGTCTGGGCTTGGCCTCTTTCCTGAGCGGATCTGCACGATGCTGGGCACCCAGGTCAGAGCAGATGGGGCTGAGGCCATCCCCACAGCCTGGGCAGTGCCTGGGGATGAGGAGTTATCCCTGGGTTTTGTGTCCTTGGAGCTGGACACACACCCCTCAGACTAAACCTTCTTGGGAAGTAGAGGATGGGCCAGACCAGAAGCTGGGGGAAAAGGCTGATCAGGGCAGAGCACACCCACACATGGGTGGGTCTCATCTCTCCATCCTGCTTCCATCACAAAATCCATCAGCCACCCTTGGCCCCAGAGGTACAAATTCAGAGAGCAGGGTGGGAAGCCAGGCTCTCCCCCAGCATTCTGTAAGGGCCAAATCTGGGAGGTTTTGACTGATTTCCTTTGACCACCTCCCTCTGCATTTCCCCAGGTTGAGATCCAGGTGTGCCTGCAGCCAAGGGAGCACAGAGCAGCAGCTCTGGCCAGGGCAATGCATCACTTGGCACGTCCCATCCTCCTCTTGGCCTGTGCTTTACCCTGTGCAGGAATATTGCTGAGCTGAAGAGAAACTGGAGCTGTAGCACAGCCCAGGGTGCAGCTCTGGGCCGACTCTCCCTTCTGCCTCGGGAAGCATTTAGCCACCACTCTGATGCTTTATGTAGAGGTACTGCAGCATCTTCAAATAACTCATTTCAGCTCTGCTCACAAAAACTCCTTTGCTGCCTGCAAATTTAGGATGGCCTGGTTTTGCTAAGTCTAAATGATTTGTAATCACCCCGAGTCTGGCACTGTTCTCATGCCTTGTATCTGCTGAATGCTCTCTGCAGCCCTGGCCAGCCACAGCACTCAGAGTGATGAGTCTGGCAGCAGCCAGGCTTTGGGATGGGGACACAAGCAGGGCAAAGAGAAGAGGACAATCCCCAGATATCAGTTTTGTGGGGACGTGATGGCTGTGACAGCAGTCACCTGGCACAGGCTGCAGGTGTCTGAGCTGGGTTTTGGTGAGGGGCAGGAGGACAGGGGACACAGGAGTGTGTGTGCCAGCCCTGCCACCCCTCGCATCAGTGTGGTGAGAGGATCCTCTCCAAGGACACAGCCTGGAATTGTCCCCAGCCCTGCTCTGAAGGACTGTGGTGACCAGGGAGGGTGGGAGGAGGTGACAGTGATCAATGGGTCCCCAAGGACAGGAACAGCATGAGCAAGGTGAAGTTGGGAGAACAAAAGAGGAGTTGCATGAAAATCAGGTTGGAAGCGAGGAGATGCCACCCTGCAGGCACAGCACCTTCATTTGTGCCCAAAGTGCTTGATCCTACCCTGTCAAACACCCCAGATATTCAGCAGGTGCTTCCCACACAGGATCCAAAGTTTGCCTGCAAAGAGGGAATTTCATCCCCAGTAGAACCAGGGGTGCCTATTTTCCTATAGATTTATATTTCTAATAATGTCCTGTGGGTTCTCTGATGTCCATTGTTATCGTGTCCATGCATCACCAGTTCCTGCATTGAGGAGATTTCTGTCCTCTCTCTCATCATGTATTCTCACTGAAAGCAATCTGAAATGTCCCCCCTATCTTTAATAAAGAAGATAAAAATTGCCCAAAAGCTCTGCAGTTATTAAAGGAGGGAAGAGAGATGCAGATGCACGTACACCAGCTTTCCTTAAGACCTCAGGTTAAAGATAAATAAATCATAAACCCTTGCCCTTTCACGTTCTTTTGATTTCCCAGGTGTCCAGGCTGAAAGACTGACGAAAGCCTGCAGCAAAAGCCCATGGTGCAGAGAAACTATGAATTCAGTTACTTTGAGAGTTTTTCTTTGCAGATGACACATGGTATGCTGTGACAGAGGCAGGAGCATGGAGACAGCCACGTCTGCCTGGCAGCTTCCCAACAGAATACTTCCATTTTTTTTTAAACCTGAAACATGGATCAAAAGCAGCCCTCCCAACTAAAATCAAAAATCTAATTTTCTTTCTTCAATATTTTTGAAATGGAAAAAAATTACATGGAAAAAATGTAAAGCAGATTTTTTTTTTTTTAATTTGGAAGGGTTGTTTTAAAATCTCTCTCAATAATGAAGAGGTAAAATAATTAGCCTTCAAGCTTTTCAGTATTTTAGTAATTGGGTTTGGTTTTCTTACTTTCCAAATCGGTAGATTTTGACATTTCAGAAAGAAAGAAAAAGAATCGAAAAAAAAGCTTTTGCATCCAAAAAAGAATTTTTTTTTTCTCCATGCAGGTTTAGAGCTTTTGCATCTCCTCATGCTGCTCCCCTCCTAACCCAGAACACTTGGGACCATCTGGAGCCCATTTATTTGAGCTGGTTTCCCTTCCATGTCAGGATAGAGCACAGATCAATGTGATGTGCCCCTCCTTGCAGAGATGATGTGTCAGAATCAGCTATTTCAGTATGGGCTTGTTTCTCTCGGATGACAACCCCCAGTCCCTAAATATTCATGCAGGTTTTGATTCAGCTTTGAAGTCAGTGGGAGGCAGGTGCTTGAATGGGAACAAAGCACCTAATGGGCTCTGTGGGACTGGGCCTCAGCCAGGATGCAGTTATGGTTCTGGGAGGTGCTTTACTGGGACCAGAGCCAGTCCTGAGCTGGATTCCAAGCTCCTGAACCCAGGCAAGGCTGGAAGAGCTCCCAGGTGAGACCCAGTTTAGTTTTGTTGCTGTAAGTTGTGTATTGTGAGGGGCACAGCGCTGGTTTGGAGATGCTGGGAGGGGGCTCTTGGTGGGAAGGCTCCTCCATCTCTGAGTGGTCGTCTCCAAGGAGCTTGTGGTGGTCATCAAGGTGTGGGAGGAGGTCCTGGAGCCTCCTTGTCCTGGGGGATGAGGTCAAAGAGCACTGAGGTGATGGCAATTTGATGGTGTGGCTTTGGTCCTTGTGGGTGCAGGAGGAGGTGGAAACCCAAGGAGGTCAGGAGGAACAATGTGAGCGCTGGGAGACGTGAGGGATGACTAAGAGAGCTAAATTTACAGAGTCTGGGAAAAGGAAGGCTCAGGGGCAACTCTGGTCACGGGCTAAAAATACCTTCAAGGTAACAGCATAAATGAAGAAAAGAAATTACACGTGGTCCCAAAGGAGGCGAGGGCAGGAGAAGGAGCTGGAGGGCAATGATGGAAGGGTGGAGAGTGGAGATGGGGAAGGAGACCTGGCCAGTGGGGAATTTGCCAGGAGAAGGGTCTGTGTGCACTGAGCGGGGCAGAAGCAGAGCAGTCTGAAGGTGACAGGGAAATGGGCTGGATGCTGGTCCTTCTGCGACTTACTTTCAGCTTTGTAGGTGCTCTGAGGGTAATGCAATTTAATTCAAGAGAATTCGCCTTAATTTTGGTTTTTTTCCCACTTGTTTCTCCTTCCACATGCCCAGTCAAGAAGCTGTTCTTTCCAGAAACCAGTTTTCCTTAAAGTCAGGCCTCCACAGCATAAATTAATATTCAGACCTCAGCAATTTTAATCACCCTTAGAAAGGAGGAACATCAATTTCTAGTTAAGAATGGAGCATGTGTATCTCCCAAGTCAATTCAGCATGACTTGGAGAGGTTTCTGTTCATACAGTCAGACACTTCCAGCTGCAGCTCAAGCTGATCTCATACAGCAGGATTTGTCCTGACTTTTTTCTGGAGCAGCCTCCAATGAGGTCGGTGCTGTCTAAGAACAGGGCAGGAAGATGGATGGTGGCACAGAAATTTTGCATCCAATAAATATGTAATATAAAATAAGCAGCTCTGTCAGCAGCAGGATGAAGGGAGCCTGGCGGCTTCTTATCAGCATGTTGCTTGCAAATTCTGATTGATCTAAAGATTTTTAGTGGTTGGGAGGCGTGGCCTCCTCATGGGCACCTTTTCCTGTGCCTGGTAAAGCGGAAAATTCACTTTAAAATCCCCTTTGAAGGGGGAAGAAGGAGCAATTGGGGAGCCTCTGTCTATCAAGGCTTCTAGTTTTGATGAAAATTGATAGAAACTTAATTAGCATTGAAACAGGTGACTGTCAGATTTGATCAGGACAGGAAAACCATCTGATGCATCTTCATTTCAGGTGATTAAAAACAAAAGTTTAAAAAAGTCAGTGCTGATGCTGTGGTTGTGACTGAGTGCCAAACGCAGCCTTTGCTCCCTGCCAGTTTGAACCCTCTTGGTCTCAAGGTGGTCCTTCTGCACCAGTGTCCTCACCAACCTGCACATCCTCTGCAGCTGTACCACATCTCTTCATCCCAAATATGGAGGCTTTGGCTGAGCATTGCCTTCTATTCCAGCCAGAAATGTCACACTCACCTTTCTCCTTTGGAAATACATAGATTTCTCCATTTGTGCACATGAATTATCTTTCCTACAGCTTTTTTTTTTTCCCTGAAGGCTCCACCTTATGCTGGGGAAGCATCTCCTTCCAGGTCTAGTTCCTTGTATGAACCAACCTCTCTTTGGTCAGGGCTGCTGGTTTCAAAGCCAAAACTGATTTGGCATGTGTTGGGAAGAGTCAGGCAGGGAAGAGACATGAATAATCAATAGACAGGAGCTCTTGAGGGCTGCTTCCTGCTCAGAGAAGAGGATGGGGGTGGTGGGAGGTGAGGGGGAGCTGAAGCAGAGTGGGATGGGTGGACACTGGGTGCAGAGAGACCGAGTTGTTAATGTCTTTTCCCTTGTCAGGTTAGTGTTGCTGGGATGTTGCAGCATCCTGTACAAGGGGAGGTAAAGCCATCTGCTTTAGGGTTTGAAAATAGCTCTGGGAGAGAGCTGTGAGTGACAAAACCCAGGCTATGGGTAGCACAGTTCACACAAACCACCAGCTGGGTGGGGATGGAGAAAGGGCTCTCGTTCAGTGTTTCAAGCAGAAATTTATCCCTGGAGTCATTCTACATATTTCACACCAGTCATTTCTTACTACATCTCAAAAATCGCCAGGGGACAGAGCATGGACTTTCTGTATCTTAACATGGATTGATGGATTTCATCCTACCTTCAGGGTCTAAGCTATCTGCCATGGTGTTTGTATTTTAAAGCCATCACCAGTGTTGAAAGCAAAGGACTGACTCAGTAATTCTGTTTGTTTGTGGAGACATAATGTCCTTGGATCAGATAAAAGCACCTTCCCACTGCTGCTTTTATATACCTCATTAATTCCCAGTGTTAATGGCTGTGTCTTGTCTTGTGCCACCCAGCACAAGTGGCGCACAGGTAACTTCATTTCCAAAATTACCTGCTGCAGGCTCTGTGCAGGACGTCACAGCTCAGTGTTTGCAACCAGTTGCTGCTCCTCTCAGGGCTGAAACTGGCCAGGCACTGGACACTGGATCAAGGGACAGCTCCTGTGAGTGACACGTGGGGGTCCAAAGGGTGAAGCCATGTGCTTCAGAAACACTCAACTGCATCTGGTGGTGCCAAGCCATGGAATATTATAAAAAATGAGTTAGAGACGCCCTAAGAGTCCAAGGTAAACAGAAAGAAGGGATGAGGCTAGAAGAGGCCTTTACCCACAATTTCAGGCCTTTTCCACCTCCCTCAGACCACTCTGTTCACAAAAGGAGGCAATCCTTGATGCCAAGGCCTTGCTTGTCTTTGAGGTTTTGCCTCCCTCGTCAGTGAAACAACAATCCCTGACAGTCCCTACAACCACACTGTGCCTTTCCTCAGCCCACCCATGACTTGGAAAGGATGAGATCCCACCCCTTGCCTTTCCCACTCCCCATTTCTGGTGGTCTCAGAAATGCAGGACACCCAGAGCTGTGCTGCAGTGTGACACTGCGAATGACCAACTAATTAGGCAAAGAGGAGTGTGTTGAATTTAGATTCTTCTTTAGGGCTCACAGACTATTTGTAATCTTGAATTTGTTAATTGAAAATTGCTTCCTTTGTTTGTTGTTGGCCTTTTTGTGGAGGGGGATATTTCCTGCTTTGGGACTGCGTCACTGGATCTATAATAATGCACTTTGTACATTAGTGCCAGGCACATTTGTAATTGGCCACCCTATTAAAGAACACTAATGATCTTACAAGTGTTCACAAATAATGAATAGAATGGCCCCTCATTGAATTGAGCAATTTATTCACTGACATACTTGCAGATCTGTTTTTCCAGTATTTAACCCAGCTTTAGTTTTCTCCCTGCCTTGCAGAGATGGATTCTCTTTCAACCATGTGTTGGGGAGAATGTGGGTCACAGGAAACGCTCTGTTCATAAAAAATGTAGGGCTGCTCCACGCTCACTTCTCTCAACGTGCATGGCAGGGTTTGGGGAGTGAGAGGCAGTGGCTTTAATCTCAGGGCTCCTCTTATCCATTAGTTCTCACTGGGATCCTCCTGAGAAATTAGGAGAGGACCAAAAAGCCAGGACTTGAGAAGAGCATTCTGAAAGGTTATGTTGATTTTCTCGTTTAAATATGAATTTCAGGAAAAGCTGGCAACAATACAGAGTGGTAAGATTGGTTTTCCAACGAAACCCAGCCCTGGGTGGCTCCTGCAGCCATAGAATTTGGGGCCACCATTTTGCTGCTTCTCTACTAACATTGTGTCAAGGTATTTATGATGAAAGATGCAGCTTACCTGAGCTTGCTGTTTAATTTACAAACAAAAAGTTTTGTCCTAAAGCCTTGTTTTACTTACGAAGAACGTGCAGAGGTGTGCAGTTCACAGATCACCTGTGATTTTTTGGATTGTAAGGGATAGAAATGTCACTGGGAAGGAGATGATGATCTTGGGCTTGGTTTTATTTGATTGCAGGTCTTCCCATTGCACTTCAAAGAACCCTTTCTATGGAGAATAATTATGTGGGGCAGGCACCTCTGTCCTGTCTTCTGCAGTCTGCCTGTCTCCGCCTGAGTCCAGTGAAGGTGTGTCAGCAGCAAATATTCCTTGGGGCAGAACCCAGCCATGGTGTAAGGGGGGAAAATGCTGCTGGACTATAAATAGTGGGGTATTAAAGAGCTGGTTTGGGTCAGCACATCTGGAGATGGACTTTCTGTGCTGGGAGCTTGGTTTCTGAACAGCTTGGTGACCATGTCATGGTGCAGTATCAGCATGAATGCTGAATGTGGGCTTCCAAGGGGTTGGGAAGAGGTTGGGAAGCATGGAGAAGGCAATGACAGCACAGTGGGATTTGTGGAGAGGTTGAGCAGGTCTGCTGCTGAGTGGGCTCATGGAGATTGGGTCCCCCTGTGACACTGGCAGTGTCTGCACCCACTGTCAGTGGGAGCATGGGGATGGCATCCCACCACAGGGCACTGCCCAGCCCTTCCCGGGGGGCAGTAGGAGACCCTTCCATGGGGGTTTTGAGGGGGTGCCAGAGCCCGTTTTGGGGAGCAGACACTGCGCTGTGGGCAGCAGGAACATGTTGTACCTTGATCTGAGGGTGGGATGTCCCCCCTGCATTAGGGGGGACCTACATTTGGGGGAACAACACCAGACACTGCTTTTCTTGGTGGGCACCGTCGGATCCGCTTTTTTCAAATCTCCAGGGGGTGAGGAACGGCAAGCCCGGGTTTTTAGGAGTGTGGTGGGTGGAGGGGAGTGCGGGAGGCTGCTGCCGGCGCGGGATGCCAAGGGTTAAGAACAGGGCTGGCATCCCACCACAGGGCACTGCCCAGCCCTTCCCAGGGGGCAGTAGGAGACCCTTCCATGGGGGTTTTGAGGAGGTATCAGAGCCCGTTTTGGGGAGCAGACACTGCGCTGTGGGCAGCAGGAACATGTTGTACCTTGATCTGAGGGTGGGATGTCCCCCCTGCATTAGGGGGGACCTACATTTGGGGGAACAACGCCAGACACTGCTTTTCTTGGCCGGAGCCGCTTTTTTTTAAATTTCGAGGGAGTGAGGAGTGGCAAACCCGGAGCCGAGAAGAAGCTCAAGGTGGGCTTCGTGGGGCTGGACCCGGGCGCCCCGGACTCCAGCCGGGACGGAGCGCTGCTCATCGCCGGTTCCGAGAGCTCCAAGCGGGGCAGCATCCTCAGCAAGCCGCGCTCCGGGGTCTCGGGCAGCGGGAAGCCCCCCAAAAGGAATGCTTTTTACCGCAAGCTGCAGAATTTCCTCTACAATGTGCTGGAGAGACCGCGGGGATGGGCTTTCATTTACCACGCATACGTGTGAGTAAAAGGGTGGGGGGCAAAGCTGGTGGCAGAGACCCCCACCCTGGGTCGGGGTGCCCTCGTCCATCCCCTGAGCCCCCAAATGCGCCGGAGAGGGGGGATGCTCCAGCTGCAGAGCGGGTGCGGGGAAGGGATGCCGGGTGCCAGGGCTGGCTGGGGAGCCCCGGGGGATGCTGCGGGGGGCGGCGGGGGGGAGCCTCCCGGGAGAGGAGCGCTGCACCGAGCCCCTGTCTCCCCCTGCCCGCTCCTGCTTGCGGGGGAAGGGGCTGCTCATGCGGTCGGTGCAGCGGGAGTGATGGGTAGCGACTGTTCCTCCGTCTTGCTTGAAATCACCATAGCAATGCTGTGAGCAGAGGAACAAAAAGCTCTGCTCAGGCACCGTCTCTCCTCCCCCCCACCCCCCAGCATCCTTCCCTCCCCGGCCCCATCTTTGCCTGCTGGGTGGCTGCAGTCGGTTTGGGGCCGGGGTTGGTTCTGGGGCTCTGCTCAGGGTTCTGGAGGTATTCCTTGTCCCCGGTGGGAAGCGCCTGAATGGGAGATGTGTCTAGAAAGAAATGCTAATCAGTGTCTGGGGCTCCCTGCCTGTACAGCCGAGCGGTAAACAAAGGAGCATCCCTGGGTGCTCATCCCCCCCGGGTACCCGGGTTTTGGGCAGAAATGGCCCCGCTGACCCGCGTTTGGCAGGAGGATTCCCTGAATCCCTGAAGCATTGCTGCATAGGAGTGCAGATGACTTCCCGTTGTTCCCAGGCTTGCAAAGGGAGGGTCAAGATAAATCTCGGTGTTACTGCAACTCCCTTCCCTCTGGGACTTTCCACAGTCCCACCGGGCTCTTCTGCAGGCCTGGGCTCAGGCTGAGCTGCTCCTACCCTTGGTGCCAGTGCTTTTTTGTTTTGTTTTTGTGCTTTTCCTCATGGCCAGGGCCTCTATCAGCCACAGCAAAAGGCTTTTTGGGGCCTTTTCTGGTTTTTTTTCCCCCCTCCATCCTTTTGCTGTTGTGCTGCTGTAAGATAAGGAGTTGGGATGTGCTTTCTGCTCCTCAGCCATTTTGTACATTGGGGCCTTCCTTGGAGGTGTTGGTGGGACCAGTGAGAGAGGGGAGATCCTTGCTGGGCGCAAGGGGCAGGTTTGCTGAGCACTGCAGCGACTTGGGGTCCTTGGGGAAGCTCATCTCCCCTGGGAAATGGGAGAGGAGGAGAGAGAGCATCTGTGGAGCTCAGCTGCAGCTGTGATGAGGAGTGTGAAGTCCAGCGCTGGGCATCCTGAGCACCTTTCATGCTCCCGTCCATCCTCTGGAGTTGTGGGTTTGGTTTGTGTCGCAAAATCTTCCAGAATGGTGTGGAGGGGCCAAGTGTTCATGCTGGGAGCTGGGTTAATGTGTGTGCACTGAGGGTGGGGATGCTGTGTGCAGTGTGCTGTAAATACAGCTGAGACCCCAGCTGGGGACACTGGGGTGACAGTGACAGACGTGGAAGGGGCTGAACGCCGAATGACAAACGGCAGGGGTAGCTCTGACTGTGAGGGCTTTACAACATCTTCGGCTTCTTCAGCTGCTCTGTCTTAACTTCTGACCTGCTTGGCTCTCTGCATTTGCTTGGGCAGCCAGGAGTGCTCCCTGGGCCACCCCAAACTGCCCTGTTCCCCATGCCAGGCTGCTCCCAGTGCCCCTTGGCTCTCACCAAGGAGCTGCATCCCCCCAGCCCAGGCAGCTGCGTTTGTTGTGGGCTTGTGACTCTGCTTGTATCTGCCGTGGCACCACAGGGAGCCTGTAAAACCAGCCTCTGCCCCCTCCCCTCATGCACCTGCTGGGAAATGGAGGCTGAATTCTGGGCTGAAGTGGTAATTGCACCAATGTCTGTGAAGAGTTGGTGATATCATCCTTTTTTTACAGTGTATTGGGAAGTTCTATGGACTCCAGTTTTCTGCACTGTACCCATGACAGGTTTAGCTTTGGCAGTTTGCTGTTACAGCTTTGGAAGAGCTGAAGGATATGGGAACCTTCACACAAAGCTGCCAGGATAAGCTCATGCCTCAGTTATCCCCCCTCGCTGCCCGGGTGAGCCTGGCATGGCCTGTGCCAGGTCTGGGGGTGTTGGAGTGGGTTTTGTGACTGGAAGTCAGTAATGCAGACAGGCAGGACAGATAAAAAGCTTAATCAAAGGTGTGGGAGGATGACAAACCTGCCTCAAGGTCACAAAGTTTGTATGGAAGGGCTGGAGCCATTCCCATGTCCCAAAGTCCAGCGTGCAGTGCCCTGTGTGTGCCATTGGGGTCCCTGCGACTCCTCATGTCCCAAACCTCATTTTGTGCCAAAGCCTGGAGCACAGAAGCACCTTTAGCCCTCATCCTGCAGGAAAGGGAGTCCTGAAGAAGGCTGTGGATGTGGGTGCCCTGTCCTGCCACTGTCCTGCCTTCAGCCAGCCCTCTCTACTGCCAGCACCCCTATTTCCCTGCTCTGCTGCTCACAGGGACTTTCTTGCATGCAGATTTATTTCCAGTGTGAGTGAGTTTGTGATGCTGCAAGGCTGGGTTTTATCTCAGAGATGCTTGCAGACCCAGCTGCCTTTGCAGGCACGGAGCTGCTCCAGGGCTGCTCAGGCAGCTCCCTGCACCCAAAGCCAAGACAAAAACTACTGGGACTCTTCCAGCACGGAGATGTTTTAATAAATATGAGAGGTGCCTCTGGGTAGGTACCTCTGCTAAATTCCTGCCTGCAGAGGCCCAGGCTGGTTCTGATGCTCTGCCTTGAGAAGCCTGTGCAGGTTGCATTTATTTCCAGTGCTGCATCCTAGATCCAATCCATCTGATTTCATTCCCCACCTCTTCCTGCTGTCGATCATTCCCTTTCTCACCATTTCATGCATAAGAAATCAGGGAAATTCAAACAGGGAATCTCTCACTCCCCCAGCCCTGGTCTCATCTCAGATGTTGCCTATCTAAAAGCAGAGCTGTTACCTCTGTGAGCAAAAGCAGGGTTTTATAGTTCTGTGTTATGATTCATTTTTGTACTTAATAGCTCTTCCTACACGGACACAACTGGGTGACCTGCTCTTGGGAGCTGTGTGCATGATATATATGATATATAATATATATTTTGCATAACCCCATGGGCATCTGAGCCTGGTGGGCCCCATCTTTGAGCATAGCTAGAGGCGCTCTCTGGCTCACAGAAGTCTGAGCCTGCTTTATTTCTCACCTTCTCCCAATATTTCTCTCAACATCTTTCTTTTCTATTCCCCCCACATTTTTTTTTGTGACAGATCCTTTACATTGCAGCACATGGCTTCATTCTGTTCAAGGCTGAACTGAAACTTGAAAAGTTGAGCTGTGTCTAAATAGCAGGTCAGGCTTTTTGAGGGGTGCAGCAGCACTTAGACCTCCATTTAGTTCTCTGTGCAGGTGGGCATTTGGCTCCTAAAAGTTTTCCATTTTATTACTCTGAATGATTTTTATTTCCTTCTAGTCCTTCTGGCTTGGTTTCTGTCACCTGTCCTGTGCACAGGAAGGGCTGGAATACTTGAAAGTGATTTTTTGTCCCTACCTGCCATCCTATTTCACAGAGTGATCACTGTTCTGTGCCAGCCTAAGCAAGGTGCTCACACTGGGCTCCCCCATGGTCTGAGGTGTCTGGGGACACATTTGCTGATCCCTGGGTGAGCTGCTCAGCTTTGGTCTCTGAGCTGAAGAAGGGGCTGCATTTGGAACAGTGGCAAGAAAACAGCCTGGATTCAGGCACTTTTAAAGCTGTGTGCTCAGGAACCAACATAATTCTTGCATTTCCTACTTAGAATTTACAGCCCTGATGCATCTCTTTAACTGTGTTAAAAATAGTTTGGGTGCATTTTTCATCTTCATACTGTGCACCATACATTTAGTTAATTAAGCAAGTGCATGGACTTAAATTATAATAAGGAGGAACATTTCCTCCATAATTCCATTCAAATTTCCTTGTGCCATCCCTATCCCATTTGTTCTTCCCTTTTCACCCAGGCAAGCCACCCCTCTCCCCAGTGCCCTGCCTGCATCCTGGCATGGCCATGGCTGGCTCAGGGGGAGCACAGAGAGTGGATGAGGAGTTTCCCTGGAGTTCCAGGGTTTCTCTTTGCAGAAGTGGCCTCTTTTGTGACTCCTCAGAACTGATGGTTATTTCACATAGATCCATTCCCAGATAATCTCTTACCCTAGAATTCAGGGTGAATGTGGTCTGGCAGTCTCGATTGTCCATCCCCAAACCCTGAGGAGTTCATGGCAAGCCCTCACCCCCAGACAGGGTGGTTGTGGGCAGGTACAATGCCACCCAACCCAGCCCATCACCAGTGGCATGCAGGGACCCCTCCTGGGTTCCCCTGCCCACCTCCAGCTGAGGGGGATGAAGGGGCCAGCACAGATCTCCCACAGGTTAATAAACCTGCTGGGCTGTGACCTCCAGGGCTTGTGCCCTGAGCTGTGGGGTCCTGTCCACCCCAGGGAGCAGGGCACCTTCCTGCTGGGATGCCTCACGAGCTCCCCTCCAGCTGCTTAGTCAGAGCTTGGTGGGAGCAGCCTGATTTCAGCTGCTTTAATGTGTCACGTTCCAGCCATCATATTCACCCCACACTGACATTAAGGAAATGAAAAACAAGCTGATCCCCTGGGTGACCTCCTTTTTTTGGGCTGCAACACACCTCTGATGAATCTTGCTGTGGTTTGATATATTAAAGAAGGAATAACCCAAAATGCAAGCTCCAAATTCTGTACTAAATGGAAGATGGGCATAGCTCAAAGAGATATAGTTACAAAAATCAGGTTTCTTGATTTTTTGTTTGCATTGCAGCACAAGGAAGGGGTGACAGGGTGAGACACTGTGCAGGATGAGCAGAGCATCAGTGGTGCTCACAAGGCTAAAAAGCCTGTAAATTTAGTGTTCAGCTTCTGGGAGTTAAGCACCAAACACTTAGCCCTGCATAACCCTTTTTAAGGTAGCCCAAATGCTCGCTGGTTTCTTAGTTCCTGAGGAACAGATTGTTCTTTAAATTGTGGTGACAGGGAGCTGTGCCAGTCCCTTTTCCTGCCATGTAATCTCCTGTGGAACAGATATGGTAGAGCTGAGAAAGGTGGGGAGTGGTTCCTACAGAGGATTAGTGTCCCTGTTTGTGTGATGTCCCTGCACAACAAAGAGAGGAGTCTCCAGCACTGAGACACACATTTCTTTAGAATAATGCAATGATTTTTCACCCCTGATGGTCCAAAAGGAACCACATTGCAAAACCAGATTGTTGTGGTGGCCTGGACTGAGTTTCATGAATGTATTTAGAATGCATTGAGACTGTATTTAGATGTGCTTGACTGTTGAGCACATGATGGCACAACCAGGTCGTGCAGAAGGACAGTGGGTGCAGGATCCTCCACCAGCACACGTTTGAATGCTCCTAATCAGGCTGCAAGACTAAAAGATTTGGGCTGTTCTGACAGCCACCTGTGACAAAAGATGACTCCACCAGGACTGCAAGAGTAGATATTTCAGTGTGAAATTTGTTTTGCACTGAGAGCAGTCTGTGTGATGAGCAGGCTGTGTGAGCTTGCTCAGCTCCCTGAAGCTGTGCTGACCTCGACTCCCTGCATGGCTCCCGTGGCCTTTTCCTGGGAAAGCTGCAAACTCAGCCTCCTGTGACACTGACACCAGAGGCGTCTTGGGGGTGTCCTGTGCATTCATTGTGAGGCACTGAAATAATTACTTGTGCTGCTGGATGGGGAGTGTCACACAAAACACTGGCTGGGATGGCAGGAGCTGCCTCCCTACAGCCTCGGGCCTTCTTGGCTCTACAACTGCCAATCAATGAGGGAAAGCAGAGAGCTCCTGCAGAACCCTCTGGTCTCTCTTTGGCATCACTCCAGCCTTTTAATGTGCTTTTTGGATGTGTGGAAAAGTTTTGGTGTTGGTAAGCATCCATAAGGTGAATTTTTTTTGGAGTGGATTAGATGTCAAAGAGCTGCCTTTTCCAAGAGAGGAAGCAAGAAGACCTCTGGAATCTTCTCACCTCTCACTCTTGCTGCTGTAGGGAGGTGATTTAGAGCCACATCAGAGTCACTGGGGTGGCTGGGTGCAAGCCCTTGTGACTGAGTAGTGACTTGATTTGTCTTGGGATCTCTAATGTCCAGATGTTTAAGGTGCTGTGAGCTTTCATTGTGAATTTGGTGATGCTCAGACACGTGCTGGATTCCTCGTGGAAATCCCACAGCAGCCTCAGTGCAGGGTTGGGTGGGCAGGTTTGCCTTCTGGAGGTGCCCGTTTCCCTCTGTTGATGGCAGAGGGAGCCTAACTCACCTTGGCGACCTTAGTGAGAGCTGGGTGGGACCAGTGCAGGAAAGGAGGAGAGATTTTGCATGATTTTAAACTGAAAAACAGGAGTGAGAGGAGGCATCTCCCACCTCCTGCCACAGCCTGTGGGAACTGGGGTGTTCAAAGGCAGAACTGCCCTGTGGACACCCCAGCAGGTGAGGTGAAGGGGAGAGATGAGGCTGATCCACATTGAAATGGGATGACCTGGATCTGAGATCCACTTTGGAGAAGTGGTTTTGAGAAAGGAATCTTTGTAGCAAGCCCTGATCAACTCTGGTGATCTGCAAGCAAGACTGGGAAAAATCAGAAGCCACCAAGCCTTGTTGACGCTTGTTTTAGTTCCTAAGGAGCTCCAGCTGTGTTTCAGAGAGAAGTGCCCAGTTGCCATCTTCATTCAGAAATCCTCCTTTTCTTACTGCCACCCCCAGGAGGGTGGGACAGGGAAAAGAAACAAGAGGATGGGTAAAGGCAGAGGGAATGACTGGGTTAGGAGGCAACTGCTCTCTGTCTGAAGCTCCTGGCAGCTCCATCGTGGCTGGTGCTTGGTCTCTTCAGGACAGATTTTGCCTTGCGGAGGGTCTTTCCCAAGCATTCACAAATTCCTCATTTGTAAACAAACCGTGATGTGCCTGGCAGTTCTGCTCTCTCGTTTAGAGCTCTGCCAGCCCCGGGGAGGTGACAGTGTGGGAGCACATTAGGGCTGGGGTGGCAGCAGAGCTGCTGTCACACACTGCAAGGGATGAGCACAGCAGGGCAGGCACTCCTGACAAAGCTTCCACAGCCAGCCTGTCACTCTCCATGAAGTTATCATGATGCCCAGGAAAAAAAAAATAAAAATAAGCTATCAGGAATCCTGGATCGAGGGTGACTTGTGGACACCTCGTGTGTCTCCTGTGTGAGGGCAGTAGGTTGTGTCTGGGCACCTGCTGTGCCTGTTTCTTGCAGATTTGGTGTGGTGGAAAAAACTAATATGGGGTGCAAAGGAAAAAGAAAAAAAAATTAATGAAAGAATAGTTAAAGTGAATAGAAAGGGGAAGATGTTATTCTGTTAGTATTACAGCAGTGTGTAAGCACCCCTAAGGGGAGTAGAAGTCTACAAGCTTCTGTTCTGCCCACCAAGTCAAAAAGAGCCAGTCCCTGCTGGAAGAATTGGTATATTGAGCATCCAAGACACAGAAAAGGCATAAAGCAGTTGTTGGGGCACTGCTGGTAAATGTTATCTTTGCTCCACTTTTATTTTTAACAGCATTTCCTGTCACCTGATTTGCTTTTGGATTGCTGCTTTGGTTTCTGTCTATGTTCCTTGCAAAGGAAGGTGGGGGTGGCTTTGGCCAGCCTGAGAACCTCAGCAGGGCTGGGAGGATGAAGGTGGCACCTTCCCAGTGACATGGATCACCCACAGAGGCACAGTTTGCTGTGATCTCACTGTTCATTACAAATGCAGCACGGGGAGGGCTGGGAATGGGTCTTGTTGACTTTCTCCTGTTGGGGTGTTATGTGTGGCAGTGAAATGACAGCTCTGGGAGATGTTCTGCATGTTTATGGGCTTGTGCTCAACTCAGAGTCTCAGAGTGGCCATTAATTGGGTTTATGCTTGCTGGGAGGTTCATTACCTGATCTGAAGAATGTAATAAGGGACGTAAGAGCACTCCATCTTTCACTCAAGAGGAGAGCAAATAGGTAAATATAAATATCTGTATATTACAGCTGGACAAACAGGGAGTGAGGCTGTGTTTCCTCCTGCCACTTCAAGCCATATGGTGGTTAAGCCTGAGTGCTTCCAGGAGGGGCGGTGAAAAACAAAACTTGTCCCCAATAACAAAGACTACTCAGTGCTCTTGAGGCAGGTGTACTGCAGGAAGGACTTGGGCTGGTGTGACCATTGCCTCAACGTTGGACACTGTTATTTTTCAGTGGTTGTTCATCCTTCCTCTTCCTTTATGCCTGGCAAGGATGGAAGTGCCAAGTCTTGCCCAGTTGACCTCTTGCTAGGCCTTCCTCCAAGCTTTCTGGGGTTTATTAGCAATGATTTGTGCTTTAAGGACTGGTGAGATTCCTGAGTCATCCCCTTAGGCAGGGAGCTATTTATTTCAGTGTGTGTGTTACACTCCCTGGGAGTGGGTGTCTCTCTTCCGCTTTTGGATCCTGCCCTGACACTATATAAAGACTCCAGGCTTGAATGAGCAACAAAGCCAACCCTCAAACTGGCTCCATCCTTTGGAAGATCCGTGCTGCTGATCCCATCTCTCCTGGCTGCAGGAGCATGGCTGTTTGGAGCATGGGTAGGAGCTTGCATGGGATGTTTGTCCATCTCGGGCTGTGGAGCTGCTGGGACAGCTCCTGGGGGCCTGAGTGTGCTGCATGTCCTTGTCCAGGAGCAGCTCTTGCTCTCCAGTGGCTCATGGCTGAGGGGGAGGTGGGATTTGTACCCTTTTGAGGTTTCTCTGCTGATCCCGCTGGGTTTTTGATTAGTGGGGTTTTCATTATTTAAAGAGATGAGGTGTTGAGGGGCTGTGAGTCTCTGCTGGTATCACAGCAGGGACTGGAGGTGCCATGGGCAAAGGTGGGTGGGCTCCTCTGAGACACTCCAGTGCAGGAATTTTGTTGTGTCCTTTTCCCCAGGATGGGCCTTTCTAGACACTCCCCATGCCTGCAGAAAGCTGCCCTGCAGTGCATTTGGGGGGAAGGAGTAGCACCTCTCTGGGACCTGCCCAGCAGCCAGCCTGCTCATGGCAGTGTTCATCCAAAAGCTGTCTTCACACCCAATTAAGCATCACCCTGAGCCAGAGGGACAAGTCCTCATGTCATTATGTCTTGAACTCAATTGCTGGCACTTCATGAGGGCTGTGTCTCCACAGCCTGAGGGAACGGAGCATTTAATCCGTATCAGCTCTAAAGAAACTTGGGTAATGTGATCTCTGGTTGGGTTCTTGTGAGTAGGGGATGCACATCTCTGGCATGGTCTTTTTCTTAGTTATAGCTATTCCTGCAAGGAAGGGAAAAGTCTTAGACAGAAGGAGAATTTCCTGAGCTCTTTGTAATTTACCAGAATTTTGCATTGAATTTTTCTTCTCCACGTTTTCTTCTTTTAACATCGTGATGTTTTTAATGCTATTCTTAATTAGCAGCTTCTTGCTTATCGTGCCAGCTAATGAGGGATAGGAAGAATTTCTCCACTGACCTTTGTAGCTGATGATGTTTTTCTTTTCTGCAACAGAAAACAGATGTAATTTAAAACTTTCTCTGAGCTGCCCCTCCAGACCCAGAGGCTGCACCCTCCCCCTCCTGATGCAGTTTTGGGTGGTGAGAGCACCTCAAGTCATGAAATGACGCAGAGAGAGCTGCTGAGGCTTGGTGTGAGGATCAGCAGATTAATGGGATAAATAGAATCACAGAATTGCATTAGAATGGATCTTAAAGCTCATCTTGTTCCACTCCCTGCCATGCCCAGGGACACCTTCCACTGTCCCAGGGTGCCCCAAGCCCCATCCAACCTGGCCTTGGACTGTTCCAGGGATCCAGGGGCAGCCACAGCTGCTCTGGACAACCAGTGCCAGGGTCTCAGCACCCTCACAGGGAAGAATTTCTTCCTAATATCTAATCTAAGTCTACCCTCTGTCAGTTTAGATTATACCATGTAGGGATGAAACTTGGTTTTAATTTGGCAGTGATTTTAAACAATCTTAGTATTGGGAGAATGATTTGGGGTTGTAAGTATAGGAAAGGGTAATGGAAGTGTCTGAATAAAATAAATGAATGGGACTCTAATGTTGTTTCTCTCCTACTGTTTTTAGCAGGTGGTGGGGATGTAAACATTTACAAGAATGTGGGGCATATCCCAACCTTGGGTCTACACCCAAGGTTTGGAATAGCCAAATTTAGGAGACCTACTAATAATTCAGGGCTTGATCTTGCCTGGACTTGGCCCATCCATATGCAAGAACTTGGGCACCTGGAGAGCACCTCCACCAAACCTGCCATTTTTGGTTCCCCTCTTTGCAGACAGCCTTTTGTGGGTGTGTGTTTGGCAGAGAGCACCTGCCCAAAGCCCAGCCTGCTGTAGATAAACAGGCTGAACCTCCAAGAGGAGTTCAGTCCTCTCTGGCCTTGCTCTTCCCCCCTTGGGAGGTGAAAATCACAGAGAAATTCATGAAGGTAATGAATTGCCTCCCCATCTGTTTCTGGGGAAGCCTCTGCAGCCACATCCCTGTGGGATGTGCTGGGAAGAGTGGCTGGAGTGAAGCCTGGCCCTGTGATGGCATTCCCTGCTGGCTGCAGTGGCCTGGTGGGATGTGCATCCCATCTGGATGAGCCCAGGGCTGCAGCATCAGGCACAGGCCTTGCTCACTTATTTTCCATTTTCTAAAAGACAGCAGAAATTAAACAAAGATTAATTAAACTTTACCCCCCCCTCCTTCCTGCTTCCTCTTGCTCTTTGCTGTTTCTAGGGAAGACTGAAAATAGGTGCTGGAGAGGAAGCTGAGCTCTGAGCATCCTTTCAGGAGTGCAGCATATGGCCCCCATGGGGCTGCAGGGAAAGGCCCTCTCATTATGGGGAAAGTCCTGTGAGGCTGGGTTACACAACCAGCATGGAGCTGCTGCTTCAGCAGCAGGCTGAGGATGCTGTGACTCCAAACACTGTCGCTTCCACGGTGCCAGGTTATAAATTGTGCTGTTCCCACATCCCCATCAGCTCCTCCTGCAGCTGAGGGTGGCCCTGGCAAACCAGCCTGGCCGTGTTAGACCCAGGACTGTAGCTCTGGCTTAGAGGGAGCAAGGAGAAGGTGCAGATGCAGAGCGGGAGGCCCAGGGCCAGCTGCAGACCCAGCCAGCTGCTGAGCTCAGGGCTGGTTTCCTGTGGCTCCTGGAGCCTGCAGTCCTGGCTGCAGATTGCTGTAATTCCCAAGGTCAGACCCGTGCTCGCTGCCTGGAAGGGATGGGTGGTACCTGCAGCTCTGCAGGAGATGGTTTGAGCAGCACAAACCCAGCTATGGGCCTGCTGTTGGTCATTCCCTTGCCCCACAGCTGGGCACATCTGTGTGTGCCTGGTGCAGGCACCTGCAGCATCCCTGAGAGGAGCTGCTGGATGTGACCCAGGTGGGTGATTCCCTGCTTTTCCAGAGAATGGGCTGTGAAAGCTGCCTTGGGAGTAAGCTGGGAATTTGATGTGGGATCTCACTGCTGCCAGGCTGGCTCTGATTTCCTCTGGAGCCCAGGGGAGCAGCAGCATCTCCTTCTCCTGTTCCCAGGCTGGGCTGCAGCAGCTCCCCAGGCAGCAGCAGCACAGCAATGCCGCAGGGCTGGGGGGGCTGCTGGGGGACTTGGATCATTCCTGAGAAAAGGGGGTTAAAAGCAGGTTTTTGCAAGCCTTTGCCTGCCATTTTAAACGGGAAGGATGTTTCCCTGGCAACGAGATGGATGCTTCCCAGCAGAGCATATGGCTTCCATCGACTTTGATTTACCAGCGTGTTGAAATGGCAGCTAGATAATCTCTCTTCAGCTTGACTGTGTCCGTGCCATGTGTCCCTGGTCCTTAGGAGTTTTTCAAGGGTCCAGCCCCTGCTGTGCTGCCCCTGCTCCTGTCCGAGGGCTGGGGCTGCTGGGGTGCCAGGGCTGAGTCTGGGGACTTTTTCAAAGAGGCACCTGCACAGACAGACCTGAGCATCACCCAGAGCAAGGAGCTGGAGGCTGGGAAGGAAAACCTTCCTTGCTTCTGCTGCTTTTCCCCAGCCAAGCAGCTCCTCCTCCTCAGAGATTATAATCCACAGACCTCTCTTCCTATTCTCCTGCCTGCTTTAAATCATTTTTAGATGTTTTCCACCTTTCACCACACAATCATCTGCCTCCTGCAGCTTGCTATTTATTGTTGTGTTTACTGGCACAGGGGAAAAAGTAGAGGGATCAAACCTGTCATTTGCTGTGCGGGGGAACATGGGGGAGCTGCTTTCTGGGAGCTCGTGGCTTTCCCAGGCTGGCTGGGGTGTGCCAGCCCTATGGAGCTCATGTGGCAGCCTCCTTGGAGGGGCAGAAATGGGGGGAAAGATTCTTATCCTCACTGATGCCTGTCACTGTGGCAAACTTGATGAAAATCAGCCAACAGGTCCAAATTTTAGGTAGAGACAGAGAGGCAGCCAGACAGGGTGATTGTGTGAGGCTCATCCATTGTCAGGGATGTCAGAAATTTATTTGGTCACCACCTGGCTGGTGCTGTCTGAGCCTGATTCCCATCTGCCCATGTCTGGGTGGTTCACAGCAATGAGCAGCAGTGAGGGACAGGTGTGGGGTTTGGGAACTGGCTGGGTCATGCAGCCTTAACTGAAGTGAAGAGGTTGTGCTGACCTGTGAACTGCTGCAGTGCAAGGACAGCTGAGGGGGACACACATCATTCCTCCCCTCTTCCACTGATGGGATTTTGGGGGAGTTTTGGGTGAGGTAATGCCACGTTTTTTGTGAATATCCAGGTGAGCACAAAAGCCCTGAACTGGCTCTCAACCCCAGCCCTGCTTGCAGCAGCCCCCAGAGCTGCCCAGTTCAAACGAAGCTCCCTCATTAACTGAGGTTGCCTTGGTTTCCTGTGGCAGGGCCATGGCTTCCCTCCCCTTTCTGCAGGGTTCAGGGCAGCCTCTCTCTCTGCAGAAGGCTCTCAGTGTGTGAGCTGTGCTCTCCAGCTCCCAGCCACACCTGGCCATCCACCTGCAGAATCTGGGTTATGCCAGGGAAGAAGTGAGAGGTGACAGAAGTGATCAATTGTCCTTTGGTGCTGGGGATTCCTGCATCAGGTGCAGAGAGAGGCTGTGCCCTGGCAGAGCTGGCACTGTCTGTGCAGGTGCCACGAGCTGCCCTGAGCCAAGGAGGTGCCCACGTGGGTGGTGGCAGGATGGTGATGTCCCCATGGCTCCTGGGGAGCACAAATCTGCCAACTGCTCAGGGAAGCTTTGCTGATGGAGAGGAAAAGGTGGAAAAGGACTTTTGAATTCAGACTTGCAGTTTTGGGAGACTCAAAATAGTTCTGTTAGTGGTGAAGTTGAGCAGGGATTGACTGGCAGCTGGTGTGATGTTCTCCTCTCCCTGCGGCATAACTGGGCTGGTTCAGCAATTTTTTAGGGCTAAAGAGCACTGTCTTCTAAATGCTGAGCTCGCCAAAGGTCCAAGTTTGTTTTGTGTCCCTTCACCCTGGGCAGCTCCTCTGGGCTGCCTGTCTGCATGGCCCAGATGCTGCTCCTGGAAAAAATGTCCCCATGCTGACAGGAGCAGCTTCCCAGGCATGGAAACACGGGGGCTGTGCTCTGCCACCCCTGCTGTGGAGGACCATGATATCCTGCCAATGTGGGGAGGGGATGCAGAGCTCCAAAACTACCACTGGCCCTTTATTTCTGTTTGTTGGACCTAATCCTGCATCCTCTTTGCCAAACTCAGGCATTGCAGGGTTTGGACCCAGATGAGCTGGAGCCTCTCCTGTGGCAGTGCAGCCCCCTTGGCTTTCAGGGGATTATTCCTGATTTG
>NW_005054337.1:1261869-1284076 GCF_000277835.1 Geospiza fortis | reverse complement strand
TCCTCAAGTTACTCTTTTTTTACCCAGTTTGGGGGGTCACAGTCTTTTGGGGACTGAAATCAAAAGGCTGTGAGCCAATTCTTTTGCACCTTGGCTGTGAGCTCCTGCTCACTACCTGGGACAAGAGAGGCAAAATTAAACAGATGTTGAAATTACCAGCTCTTAGATTTTATATGGTCAGTTTGCAAATATTTCCTTATTTCCCCCAACACTCTGTTAATTAAACAAACAAATGAGCAAATGAAATGAGCAGGGCTTTGGTAACCCTTGCATTTTACACTTCGGTGTTATCCATTAGCCTCTGGTTCTCAGAAACCACATCCTTGTCTTCTAATTATCAAGGAATGAAGCTGGGGATGGATCCTGGGAAGTGACTGGGGCATCTGAGTGCCTTGAAAATCCCTAGTATCTCAGCCATTCTCCTTCACTCTTAGCTGGGATGGAGCCCAAGAGCAGCAGTTCTGGGCTCCTGCTTTTTCAGTAGCACAAGCCAAGGGCCTCACCCATGGGAAACAGAGATTTTTAAAGGCAGCACAAGGATTTTGAACTATTTAGTTGCTTTCTGTGGGTCTGGGACAGTTCAGGTGGCTGCTGAGAGCTGCTGAGCCCCTGTGGCAGCAGCTCCCTAAGGATGCTCTCAGCAAGGAGTTTTGGTTTTGAGGTGCTGGAATTCGTGGTGCTGTAGAAGCAGTGCAAAGTCAGAGATGGGGAAGGGAACCTGCGGGAGCTCAGAGGGACGGAGCTCATCCTTTGTGGGCAGGAAACCTCAGGCTCCAGCTGAATTGCTGCTTCTGGGACAGACCTTTGAAAAACCAGCTACTATTCCTGTCTGCTGCAGGAACCAGCCCGATTGGAGACAATCTTCCTATCTGCAATTAGAACAGAGCCTATTTTTGTATATCACATTCCCTCGAGGAATGTTTAGATGAGATGCAGCATTACATTTTATAGGGACGGCTTTCTTTTAACCCAGTTCTAGAGCTCACCTCAGATCGAGTGACTTGCCCAGGTCAGTCAGAGGAGTTTGACCTCAGCAAGAGCAATTTTAATTCCTGCATGCTCCAACCATGCAGCATTTCCTTGGCTTCTGAAATTTATTTTTCTTGAGGTGTTGTGGAAAAGCAAGGCTTAAGAAACAGAAATAATCTTCAAATAGGGATAAAGGTTGGATCAGGAAGGTTTGTATTCCTGTGCTCACTAGCAATGATTTTTCCAGAGTGGGGAGGAAGCAGAGGCACTTTTGGGGGAATACCCTGTGGGATGAAAGAGAGACAGTGCTCAGATTTCAATCTGAATAATGTGGGTATTGCATGAGACAGCAACTTTCCCTCACATTAAAATCAATGAACATGATCTGAATAAATGCCTGCACAGACATTTTAAGAATTACTTAAATGTCCAATATTTTATACTCTTAATTTACCTCCCAATGCACTGTAATTGCACCGTGGGCTTTAGGATTCTCTCCCATGAACCATTTCTGCAGCTGCATGAATATATTTCTCCCCACCAAATTTTTTGAAAGAAAGCCTCAGCCCAGCAGAGCTGGATCCCAGCAGGAACAGACTCTTCTGGCAGGTGCACAGGCTTGATTAATACTTTGGGTTTTCCTCCAGACATCTGGCTCCTCTGAGGCTGCGTGTGCAGGGCGAGGAGAATATGCAGACAAGCGTTTCCAAGTGATTCATTCTGGGTGAGGACAAAGCAGAACATTGGAGCTAGAACTTTGCATGCAGTCATTATTATTAATAAGGCTTTTATTCAGCCTAAGTTAAATGATTAGAGCCAGCCTGTAAAAATCCCAAGCAATTCCTTACATTTAACTCCTTTTCCCGCTGTAAGGGTTCAGATCTTGATTTCCATTCCCTGGCATTTCCAGACAGCTTTTGTTCTTTGAGGCTTCAATCCAGAAAAGCTCTTAAGCTCACTCTTACTCCTAAGTGTGAGGATACACAATCCTTTGCTGGACTTAGGACAAATTATTTCATGGAAACCAAATTTCAGCTCAAATTCCTGCAGCCCATGGGTTTGGGTCAGGACTCTGGCACTCCTGTTACAAGCAAGGGCAAAAGGCTGGAGGAGCTTTTGGAGTGGCAACTGATTTCAGAAGTGGTGGATATTGAAGGAAAAAATTCCTAAATCCTGCTTTTATTTCGGAGAAATGTGCTTCCTAAATAGGAGAAAGGCAGGGGAAGAGGTTTTCTTGTGACTTGGTTGTGCCACTTTGCCATGCTCTTACAGGGAGATTTCACAGATGTGTCGATGTGGCACTTGGGGACATGGTTTGGTGGTGGCCTTGGCAGTGCTCGGGAAGGGTTGGACTCAAAGATCCTGGAGGGTTTTTTCAACCTAAGTCATTCTATGATTTTCCTTCCCATCCAGGGCCAGCCCTTTAGCATGGATCTGTGAGAGCTGTTTCTCTGTGGCCTGATGAATTCTCACCTCCCAGCACATCACCTAAAGCCTCTCTGTGCACACCACAGCCTTCCCTGGAACGCTGCTTTGGTCCTCTGGAGATGCTCCAGTGCTCCTTTTAGACCACCAGCTCCAGTGGAAGGTGGCAGCCCCAAGGCAGGGGCTTGGAATTAGGTGATCTTTAAGGTCTTTTCAACCCAGACCATTCCACAGCTCACCCCACAGTCCTCAGTGCTCTTTACGGCTTTGTACCAGCAAGGGGGCTCTTATCAAGGCAGCTCAGGCATCACCTGAGCGCACTGAGAATGCACAGGAGCGGTAAATGTTATCCCAGACAGGCCTTTGATAATGATTTATTAAAAAGTTCATAAACCATGACAATCCCTGCCTTGGAGCCAGCCACTGAGCTCATCAGAATGTTTCCTACCCACATGGATGCTCAGGGATCCTCCAGGCTCATCCAAAGAGCAGAATCTCAGGACAGAGGATGGGGCTGGGCATGGCCAAACCTGAGGGGGTTGAGATGGCATCAGGAGTTATTTTTGGGAAGAAGGAGAGCATTTATTAAGGCATAGCACCAGAAGGCAGGAGTCTCCACTTCTATTTCCAGCTCTTCTAGTGACAGAATTTGCCTTGGGAGATGATTTTGGCTGAGACCAAGTGATGTGGGAACACGGAGTGAGGTATTCAGGCTTCTATTCAGCCTTGGAAATGAGCAGCCAGGTTGCAAGTCACAGCAGGATTGCTTACATGAATAAAGATGATGGATGCTCCTGGCTAGGGGTAGGTGCCATACAACAAAGTTTTTATCCCTGGAAAAGTCACAGCTTTCTCAGCATTTTGCTTCTGACTCAATGGAGGTTTAAACTGAGCTGCAAATACTCCCATTCTGATTTTGAGGCTCTCTGAGCACTAAAAGGCATTTGCCAACCTCTGTTCCTCTTTGTTGTGGATGCCCTCTCACTTCACTTATTGTCATTTCTGTTTTCCTGGCCTTTGATTTACATCAAAGTTTTAGGTACTTGAACTGCAGGGTTTTACAGAGCCCACAGCAAATGGGTTTACTGGGATTGCACATAAGCATGTCAGTTTTATTTTAGCACAGTTATCAATTCCTTGTTTACATCCCCAAAGTAATTTTCAAGTGTTTTAAATGTTTTAAGTTGCTTTTCATTGTGCAGCTCTTGAATGCCTGCAGTGAAATACTCCTTCCTTTCCAGCTTTGCCCCTTCTAATTAAACAAATCATTAATGGCCTTTCCCAGTTCCAGGGGAAGCCATCAAAGTGGGCAACAAGCACAGTGGCTCATTGCAAGTTTCTGTCACCTCCTTGTGTTGTACCCATCTCCATCACATCCAGGAACCCAGTTGCTAATTAGTGGTACTCCATCCATCAGAGGAACCCCAACATTTCTGAATGTCAGTGAATGTTATTTGAATAGGAGTATTTCAGGAATAAATTTAGAGGCCTGTTAAAATTCTTATGTAAATGGGCATGTAGATTCCAAGGGGGTTTCTTTTGGAAGGCAAATTAGATGATTAACCTGAGAAGGTTTATGATGATTCCATCATGTGCTTTCACCGAGGAAGAAAAAAAAAAGAGAAGGACAATCTTTCGTGTTTCATGCATTTTAAGTATTTTCATTTCCAAGGGAGAGTTCAGTCATTTCTTTTTCTGTTGCTAACCTGAAGCACAGTGGATATGAAATATGGGTATGCAGATTTTGTGCTGGGATTTAAAAATTGTAATAAGAAGCTTGCACGGGTGTTTTAAGTCAACATAACCTTTGGATGTAAAGTCAGACTTTGGAGGTCTTTGGATTTATTGGCATTAGCAGCAGTCAGATTTGCACAGCTGAGTCTTGGCTGAGCTTAAAGGTCTCAGCAACAGGTGTGGGGGATGTCAGAGCAGCAGAAGGTGCTGGGGGCCTGCAGGAATGAGAGGTGGGTGAGAAATGCCATGAGATGTCCTTCTCCAGCAGGCTGGTGACAGATTTCTCCTTCCTGTCACTCTG
Organism: Geospiza fortis; assembly: GCF_000277835.1. NCBI lineage: Eukaryota > Metazoa > Chordata > Aves > Passeriformes > Thraupidae > Geospiza > Geospiza fortis. The sequence goes on along the minus strand of NW_005054337.1, from coordinate 1,279,647 downwards.
GAGAGGAGACAGTGGTCCCAAACCACCCTGAAGCTGCCCCACATTTTGGGGATGCTGGGTGCTGACTCCAGCCCTGCACTGGGCAGGACTGTCTGCTCAGGAGGAGGACAGTGTCTTCTCCAATGTTCCAAGCAGAATTGGCATCTTTAATGTAAAAATCATTAGATGGGACCTAATTAATGTTCCCTATTGCAAACTAACATTTCCCAGAGTCAGGCTGCAGACGTAATTTACTTTCATTAGATATGTAGCTTTAAAAATTAGATTCATCCCAACTGCTACACTATTTATTGGCTTGTTTCCCTTTCCTTAGCTATCCATTATTATCTGAAGCCCTTTCCTGATCTGTCTGGGTAGATTAGGCGGAATTAAAGCAGAGTGCAGCTTCCTGTTCCCCAGTGCCCTCCCTCTGTGACAGCTCAGAGGATGCATGCCCCGATGTGCACGTACCTCTGAGCTTCCCTCTCCCACCCCTCTGCAGATCCCTCAAGGCCTCCCAGGAGCCAGACAGACCTCAACCCCCCACATGCAGCTTCCTTGCAGAAAGGTGCCATTCTCTGAGTCTCCTTTTGCAGCCCCCCAGAGGCTGGTGGGGGGGATTGAGTATCAGAACAGCTCAGAAGGGGCTCTTTACATCCTGGTAAGTGGGGGCTGACAGTGAGGTATTAAAATAAGGTCAAAACCACAAAAATCCCTGAGACTGGAGGTGTTTGAGGCAAGAATTTAAAGTGTCCCTTGTGGGCCTGCAGGTCAGAAATAGGAAAAAAAAAATTTAAAATCCTGGGTTGCTGGATTTACCTGTCTCCTCTCCTTTTGTCGGTTTTCCTCTTCCCCATTTCTGCCCTACGTCAAGCCAAAAGGTGATCCGGACTAATTAGGGCTTCACTGGTTTGACACATGAGAAAGGTGAGACAAGATCTCAGAGGGAAGGCAGCCTGCACAGGATATCCACACGCTCAGGCAGAGGAGCTGCATCACCGTGCAGCTATTTTGGGATGTGTGTGCTGCTCATCCTGAGCTGATCCAGAGCCTGCACCCCTTGCTGGCAGCACTCCTGGGACAGGGAGATCCCTTACCTGTTGGGGCTGAGCCAGGGCAGGTTTTGTCCCTGTGGGGTTTGGCCATGGATCTCCCATGCTCTGCTGGAGGAGCTGGTGCATTCCCTGCTGCCTCCTGTGCTCGGCAGAGCTGTAATTAATGCTGGCCCTGCCAGCCTGATCTGCATCAGGTCTCCCTGGCAATGGAAGCCCTGGGGAGCCCAGAGTGGAAATTGCAGCAGCTCTGAGCTGGCCCTGGGGAGCTGAGGAGCACGGGGAGGATGCAGGGATGTGCTGCAAGGGGGAGAAGCAGCACCCAGGTGTTCAAGTGCTCCAGTAGCACCTGGAGCTGCCCCAGCTCTCCCCATAACCACGGCTTGCACAATCCATCCTCGGGATTTGAAGTGGTAAAGCAATTTCTATTCCTTTTTTTTCCCCTCTCCCATCAATATCTGTCAGCTTAACATACAGGAATCCTTTTTTTTTTTTTGTGGTGTGTGTCCCTGCCAGGACTCATGAATTGATACTGGCTTCACTCTGATCCATCCAAGGTGATCAACTGAGCAAACACAATGTGCAAGCCTGCTCTGATATTGACATTTTGCTTTCAGCCCTTCGTCAGGCACTTTACAGTGATGTTTGGTCACAAAAATAAATACAGCTCACATTCTACTTCTTTAATCAGAAAATGTAGAATCCTCTTTTCCCTTGATCCCTTTCCATTACAGTTTTGTTTGTTTGTTTGTTTGTTTGTTTTCCCTCTTTCTTCTCTCATTGATTATTCATTTGTTTCTCACTTCAGCACAGAAGTTTGCAGCAAAATCTGGGCCATTCCAGGAGTGCAGCAACCTAGTTGCAGCTCCTTTCCTCTTGGAGTGTGGGATTCTGCTCCCCTTGCCATGGTGTGGGCAGCAATGGGGCCCCTTCTCCAGCTCCCAGAGCATGGCCCCAGCAACCTGGAGGATATTGGGATGGATGGATGGATGGATGGATGGATGGATGGATGGATGGATGGATGGATGGATGGAGCCCATCTGGCTGCAGGGCAGGTTGTGCTGGGATTGTTTATGGCAAGGGTTTTAAGAGACCAGCCTGGGGAGAAAAGATATTGAAGTGGGACTTAGACAAGACATTGAGTGACATCATGAGTGGGATTGCAAGTGAGGTTTTCTTACTCTCTTGAGATTGTTTCAAGTGTCTGCACAACAAATCTGGTGTGAGAAGGAGAAATTTGCAGTGGGAAATCAGGCAATTACCTGCTTGGTGCTGGATTCATCTTGTGGCTGATAAAGCTCAGCCTTGGCTGAGATGGCTCTGAAGTCCCTCACCTCCAGCAGTCTCTTCCTCACCACCACGTTTCAGCCTGTGGTTCAAATAAGTACTGCAAGTCTCCCTATTTTTACTTGTTACTGTGACATTAATGGTCACTGCAAAGCCACAAGCACGACCTGGTGGTGTGAAACTCCTTTTCTTTATTCACCAAAAAGCAGTAGCCCCCACCTGCAGAACCAACCCTTATAAATATTCACAATGCAGTTGGTAGGAATGTGAAACAAAGTCAGACAGATGAATTATTTAATGCTCTTAAAGAATGCAGCTTTTAGTTTCTCCTTGCACTGGCCTACTTTATTGTATTAGTAAATCGATCCCGAGTAAATTAATTTCCCTGCTTTTGTTGGAGCCAGCAGTGGTCAGGGGTGGCAGCCTCCATCCTTGAGCAGATGCCAGGACACCTCAGCAGCTGCAGATTCAGGCGCTGAGTGTCAGGAGAGAGCCGAGCTCCTGTCACTCATCCTGTGCCCTTTGATTTGCACCAGCACATCCAGCACTGGGCAGCCTTGGTGGGGGCAGGCAGTGAGTGACAGCCCGGGGTGGCGCTGCCCAGGCTGCTCTTGGGAGGCTGCCCGTGGATGGGGATGTCAGAGCTGGGGTTTGAGCATCTCCTTGATTCTGTGGTAAGTTAAAGACTGAGAGAGCTGATATCAAGGTTGTATCCCTGCAGCTTTTGGGGACAGAGATCAAGCCAGCTCCATCCCCAGTGCCAACAGCACCAAAATCATATTCCCTTGAGCTGGATCAAACCCCTTTTCTGTCCCAATGGCCACGGAAGAGCAGAGTAACAACCACCCACCTCGCAGTGATGCTCCAGCAAACCCAAAAAGTCACCAGTCTTTCCAGGCAGTGGGGAGTTAATGTGGAGTACCTGCCTGAGAAAGGAACATTAAATCCACCCAAAAATGTCCCACTCTGGCAAGAATTATAACACCACTTCTATGTGAGTTTTTGTGGGTGTAAATGCATAAGTAGAGCCCATGCTTTCAGGCCATGCTCCTGCTCCTCAGCCAGTCTGCTCCCCTCTTATCCCTGTTAGAAATGTCCCTGCTCGTTTGGGTGCTTTTGGATGTGTGTTGATGAAAGAGCTGACGCTTCCTTGGGGAAAAAAATGTCAGAAGTGATCAGAGCAGCCAGCTGGAAGGGGAACTGGACGGGCACTGGCCAAACTGGGGATAGTCCAGTGGGTCCATTCACACATAACCCTTCCAGTTAGCAAAACTGGGCTTGACTTACCCTTTTTACATGGTGGTGTGGCAGCTGTGCAGTAAATATTCAGAGAGAAATATATCCAAAATTGCTCTCTGAGTTTGTTGGATGAGTGTGAAAATTTACTGCCATTAAGACTGACTTTCTGTCTCCCTTTTTGTGTTCTTTAGTTTTCTACTAGTGTTCTCCTGCCTGGTGCTGTCTGTCTTTTCCACCATTGATGAGTATCAGAACAGCTCAGAAGGGGCCCTTTACATCCTGGTGAGTGGGGGCTGACAGTGAGGTATTAAAATAAGGTCAAAACCACAAAAACCCCTGAGACTGGGGATGTTTGTGGCAAGAATTTAAACTGTCCCTTGTGGGAAGAGGACCACTTAGGCCTGTGGATCAGAAATGGGAAAAAAAAATTTAAAATCCGGGGTTGCTGGATTCACCTGTCTCCTCTCCTTTTGTCTGTTTTCCTCTTCCCCATTTCTGCCCTACATCAAATCAAAAGGTGCTCCAAAATAATTAGGGCTTCACTGGGTTTGACACATGAGAAAGGTGAGACAAGATCTCAGAGGGAAGGGAGCATGCACAGGATATTCAGGTGGAGATGGAAAGAAGTGGAAAGAGCTCGTCTGGCATCAAGGGATGGAGGACCTACACCATGCCTGCACCACATCTCCCATCACACACAAGCAACCAGCCAGTTTTCTAGGGAAAAAGCTGAAATCCCCTTTTGTCATCCTCTAGGATTAGGTTCGGTGATTCCCATCTCTGCTCTTCCCTCTGCATTAACTGAGTCCTGGAGACTGGTGGTAGGGAGACAGCGAGGTGTTCATCAGTCCTGTGATGGGGGAACAAGCACAATATGAGGAGGTGTAAAACTCCAGTTCATGACTACAACGTGCAGCACCTCTCACCACGCTGGGGAGGGGGAGGGAAGACACAGAAGCAGAGATCTGATGATCTCTCCAGCCTGGGCTCTCTGTCGAGCAGTGCAGATTGCTCAGCTCTGTATTTTCTGAGATACATTTTTTCTGAGGCCGTGGGTTTATCCTGAATTCTAGAGCGTGCTCTGCACCATCCTTTTTCCCCCACTAATGTCACTGTCCTCCTTGCAGGAAATTGTCACCATCGTGGTGTTTGGGGTGGAGTACTTTGTGCGGATCTGGGCCGCCGGCTGCTGCTGCCGCTACCGGGGCTGGAGGGGACGCTTGAAATTTGCCCGCAAGCCTTTCTGTGTCATTGGTAAGAGCTGAGCCCCTGCATGAGATTCCCTAATCCAGGATGGCCATTCCAAGCACTGGCTTGCATGGTGCTCCAGTCTCTTGCATGTGTTTTGGGGGTTAAATTTCAGCTGCTTCATGGTCACCTTGAGAAAGGGAAAAAACCCCAAAGGCAGAAGTCTTAATCCATGGCCATGCTTTTTGTTATTTGTCACAAACAGGGCTCTCCCTGTTTTCTGCTGGCCTGGGAGCCATCCCAGTGCCCTGCGTACCTCAGGTGTCACTGACAGCTGTCCACAGCCACAGAAACAGGGTTTAGCCAGGAGAAGCTGAGCACAGGAACTGGAATCCTGCAATCCTGTGTCCAACCTCCATACCAAATTGTTCCCAAGTCACTGAGACTCCGTGTCTCACTCTGCCTTCCCTGGTGCTGATGAGCTGCCTCACAAGGGAGCTGTGAGACTTAATTAATTATTGTTTGTAAAGCACTCAGCAAGTCTCCTGTGAGAGGGGCCATCTGGGCACAGCAGTGATATTTTCTGGGATTAGAAATGGACACAGTGGCCATGCCCTTCGCTATGGAGGCTGCCTTTGGGAGCTGGCAATGGTCGTCTGCAGGATTTCAGTTTATTCCACAGAAAAACACTCCTATAAAATTTGTGTACCAAATCAGAGAAGAGGGAAGTTTATGGGATCTTTGATATGTATTGAGCAAGACTTTTTTTTCTTGGCCAATTTCTTGGACTTTCTTTGTCCTTAAGCACCTTAGGATTACTATGGAGGATGTATGGATTTTCATTCCCAATTTAGATGGGGGAATTCCCTGCTCTGTGTAACAGGCAGCTATGACTAATAAAAGAAGGAGCCTTTGGCAAGGATTTAATCCAATGGTAACACTGAATCAGATCAAAATCCATTTGCAGCATTTGACCCATTTTCTATGGGAATGATGACCATGGAGAAGGAAACCAGGATGTTCCCACAAGGTGTGCAGTGGCTGCTTTTCTCCAGTTTCAGATCAGTGCTGTGTCCTTCCAGCAGGGGACACAAGTGTAGGGGACCCCTGTCACGCACAGCCTGAGGCAGTGGCAACACCATTCCCTTTGGTATTGATCTGGCAGTGTGGGACTCACATTCTCTGTACCTGAGAGAAGCAGAGAAGAGAATGATCCAAACAATTCTCATCTCATTTGCTGCTCCTGTGTTGTGCCAAAGCAGAATGCAATATGGAGATTGTTTACCCAAAGTGATGGTGTTTTGTTTCCTTGGCCTATCAGGACCAAGCGCATGTCCAGACTGTTGGTCAGGAGACAGTCACGATATTTTGTTCAGCTGAGTGCTTGTGCAGTTTAGATGTAGTGTAATATAGTATAGAATAATATACTATAATAAAGTAATTAATGAGCCTTCTGATGTAATGGAGTCCTCCTCATCATTGTTGCCTGCTCCTGTGTTGTGCCAAAGCAGAATGCAATATGGAGATTGTTTACCCAAAGTGATGGTGTTTTGTTTCCTTGGCCTATCAGTGTCCCGACTATTGGTCAGGAGACAGTCACGATATTTTGTTCAGCTGAGTGCTTGTGCAGTTTCAGTTTAGATGCAGTGTAATATAGTATAGAATAAAATAGTACAATAAAGTAATTAATGAGCCTTCTGATACCATGGAGTCCTCCTCATCATTCCTCCCTTCCTCGCGGGGTTGCCTGTCTGCTGATCTGGCAGCGCTTCCTCAGCTTTCCCTGGCCTGTGTTCCCACAGACATCATGGTGCTGATCGCATCCATCGCCGTGCTGGCAGCGGGCTCCCAGGGGAATGTCTTTGCCACCTCGGCCCTCAGGAGTTTGAGGTTCCTGCAGATCCTGCGCATGATCCGCATGGACCGGCGCGGCGGCACCTGGAAGCTCCTGGGCTCCGTGGTCTACGCGCACAGCAAGGTGAGCAAGGCCCAGGCAGGGACGTGGAGCTGCTCTTTGTGTTCTCCCCACCATGGACACTGCTTTGGTTCAGCTCTCCATCCCAAAGCTCTTCCAGGCCTGCGGAGATTGGAAGGACACTGTAGGTAACACAGGGAAGCAACACGGGCAGAAGCACAAGGTCTGATGGAGTGCTCCACCGGTCAAGGAGGGAAGGGAGAGGGACATTCCGGTCATGGAACCAATCATCAGTGTAAGGGCATCAGTTTGGGAAGAGGTTGTTGTTAGTTTTTTGCTCCCTGATGCTGTATTTATGATTTTAACATTTTTCCTGCTTCCTTCACTTTCTTTTCCCCAGAGAAGCTTAGCCAGCTTCTCCAGTACTGTGTAAAAATCACAGGAAATTTGTGTGTCTCCTTTGTCCACCCTTGCACTAACCTAATCCAAAATCCTGTGAATTCTGAATTAAAATTTGGGGGATAGTCCATCCAGACCCCAACTTCACAGCTCGTCCTTTTGTGGATTGGACCTGCCCTAAGTAGAACCTTCAGAGATCTGGGGGTTCCTATTTCAGTTTCAACTACACTTCCCTGTGTGAACTGGGGAATTTTCAGAGTTTTTAAAGTCTCAGTTCCAGTTCTTGTAATAATGGAGCTTTTAGCACTCCCTTCTCCATTTGCTGTGTGTGTTTGGATGATTTGATCTTCAGACAAGGCAGAGCCATGGTTCCATCACAGAAAGTGCCATCACTGATCTCCAGCCAAAGCCCCAAACCCTAAACAAGTGCAGGGCAAGTTCAGATCCAGCAGCAAGCAAGAAACTCAGCGTTTGAAGATGCGCACCAGGACTGCAATTATTCTCTTCTTTCTTTTAATGATCTCACAGGAGCTGATTACTGCCTGGTATATTGGCTTCCTGTGCCTCATCCTGGCCTCTTTCCTGGTGTACTTGGCCGAGAAGGGAGAAAATGAGCACTTTGATACATACGCAGATGCACTCTGGTGGGGTCTGGTAAGTAATTTCCATAGAGCAGCTGCTGGTTATTAAAATAAAATGTCCATTAACCCTCCATCTTCTATCACTTACGTGAGGTATCAACTTAGAGAGTGCTTGGTTAACATTTTTATTAAATGGCCTCAGGCTGTTCCATTTAGCTCTTTTTCTTACATAAACCTCATAGAAATTGTTGGGGGATCACATTTCTGAACTGGCTGGAGCTGCAGGGGAGCTGAGAACTGGTGTGCTCCCAGTCGTGGGATTGAGCTCTGTCGTGACAGAGGCAGGTCAGAGAGAGATCCCACACCACGGGGTGCTTTGATCATTGTTTTGACAACTATTGCTGCCCTTTAATTATTTAAATTGCACTTGGGCAAGGCGCTGTTGAATATGCTGGAATAAATTTCATAAAATTAATAGGGCCTAAGTAGCAGAAAGGCTCCAGTGGGGCAAGCACTCCCCATCACAGTTCTGCTGAAAGAGCAGTATTTGTGGTTTGCTGTGCCTGTGTGTGTGCATGTGAATTATTGGATTACCCGATTAACAAAGAGAGAATTAGTGACATTCTAATCTTCTTGTGTTATTGTTCTTCTGCTCCATCACTAGTTTGGCCTTGATTACAAAGCATGTAATGAAAATCCCTGATCTGATCAAATCCCAATAACAGGCTTGGGGAGGAATCAGCTGATCAAGCAGCTCCTCCATTCCTACAAAGAGAAAGAGGCAGTAAATTGCTTTTCAAGCCCCTTAGTTACTACAGAAAAATAAAAACAAAGCCCAATTTGACATAACGAGAAAATAAACAATGAAGGAAAAGTGACAGCCCAGATTAGAGCTCAGTCTGGGGAGAACCATGGACAGATTTATCCCTTCTGCTTCTGAGACTCTTTTGCCATTGAGAAGTTCAGAAAAAAAATTGAGCTTCATTAAAATAAACAGTTTTTGTCAGAGTCCAGCTCATGGATCCAATATGGGCAAATGTTGAGAGATGGGACAAACCAAATTTCAGGTTCAGAAGCTCATTCCTTGGTTGATCTTAGTGAATCCAACACTTCTTGTTGTCTATATAAATTACAAAAATACTGTAAACCAGCTGTGCAGTGATTATGAAGAGAGCCTTGCTCCGACTCTGCATTTCAGTAAGGATTAGCCACATCGATGCATTTTTTAACCACTTGGTCAAAACAGCATCTAATTGATAAGGCTTTTAGTGGGCCCAATTAAAAGACACTTTGGGATCCTACTTCCATTTGTGTAAAAGTGATTTTTTGTTCTAAATGGAATGCATGTTTCCAGTGCCACATCAGCATGGTGTCAGATCCCATCCCTGGGGCCAGTGCTGTCCGTGGAGGCTGTGTGACAGGGACAGCCTTTGGGATCAGAAGTCTCAAAGATCTTTCTAATCAGACCATCCTTCTCTGCCTTGTCCTGCCAGTCCCAGGCTCTCCAAATCCTCTTGGAAGCCTTGGGGGAATAGCCAGCATTTCCCACTAGTGATGTCCATGGACTGAAGTGGGAAAAAGTGTCTTCCTCTGCAGTTTGGAATTCAGGGGGCTCTGTCTCCAACAAATCTCTCAGGTCCTTCCCTAAAATGCAGACAGCAGCTTGCCAGCTCTCTCCTGGTGCATTGCAATAACACAAAACCCATCTCTAAATGAGGTGGTGCGAAGGAGCCGTAATTCATCCTCTAACAGGCTAACAGGTTGTTGTTAAATAGGGGAGTGGAGACCAGCTGATGGGCACTTCTGAGAAGGTTGGGAATAAACAGCAGCAGATCTCTGTGCATGCCAATAGCTTTCCTGAGCTGCTGAGAGGGAGTTTGGGGGAACAGAGCCGTTTCGCTTCCCCTGCCGAAGGCACAACCCCTCCTGGGGGAGGTTCCGAGCTGCCGCCAGCCTCTGCACCAGATGGCAGCTCTCTCTGTGACAGCAAAAGGCACCAAAACGCTCCCAACTGGTGTGAAACCAGCACGTGAGCGGGGGGGGTGTCGGGGTTTTTCTGCATCCCATGGAGCTGCCCATCCCTGCTGGTGCCCCAGCTCCCCGAGTTGCACCATGCCTCACACGGCTCAGGGCATGCGGTGACCCGGCTCCTCCGTGTGCCACTCAGCTGTTGTGGGAGTTTTGGCTGAGTTTTTTTCAGTTTTAAGGCTGTCTGACCAAGGGTCGGGCACTGATCTCCTCCCTGCAGATCACTCTCACCACCATTGGCTACGGGGACAAGTATCCACAGACCTGGAATGGGCGGCTGCTGGCGGCGACCTTCACGCTCATCGGTGTCTCCTTCTTCGCCCTTCCTGCTGTAAGTGGGTGCTGAGCTCACCTGGGCCTTGTCCCCAGCCCCTGGAGCTGGTGGCACTGTAACAGCTACAATGTGATGCACTAAGAGAGCTCCTGACTGTAATGCTCTGTGGCTTTTGAGTCAGAAAATGAGGGAGAAAAATGGAAAACCTGTTTGAATGTCCACAACTTAGGAATCGTGTGCAGGAGCAAATGGGATGGGAGCTCTAGATTTGGCTCTGCACAAATATTTATGGAAGCAATAAAAAGCATTTCTTTTCCCCAGAAGGCTGTTCCTTGGGGTAATTAATGTCTTTAAGATGAAAGAGGGTAGATTTAGATTGGATGTTAGGAAGAAATACTTTCCTGTGAGAGTGGTGAGACACTGGCACAGGTTGCCCAGAGAAGCTGTGGCTGCCCCATCAAGGGGTTCTTTTGTATTTTATCAGCTGGCTGGAGGTAGTTTGGGAAAACTTGCAATTCCAGTGAGTGCCGGCAAAGTCTGCTGCCCCTTGGAGAGTGTATGCCATGATTACCAGGATGGAGGCTCTTTCCTTCCTCTATGTTTGAATCAAAAAATGAGCCAGGAAGAAACCTTTAGAGGGAAAGCTGGCCACAATTTTTAAGTGGAAGCTTAACTAAACCCCTGCTAGTGGCAAATTGTTGTTCTCTTTCCCAGGGCATCTTGGGTTCGGGATTTGCTCTGAAGGTTCAAGAGCAGCATCGACAAAAACACTTTGAGAAGAGGCGAAACCCAGCAGCGGGCCTGATCCAGGTGAGGGTCACATCCAAGGAGCCTTGTGGTGACACCATCCTGGGTTTAGGGGGCTTCATAGACTTTTAGAAGTTGGGGAGGAGACAAATGGGGCCGTGTGTGTAAGGTGTGAGACAGCAGCTGGTGGCTGGTTTTGTCTGGGAATAAATGCCAGGAAATCAGCTATGGGAAAACAGCATATGTGGTAGGGAATCTAGAGAGAAAAGGGATGGAATTCAGCAAGCAGCCAGCTCAGCAAGACAAACGCATTAGGACAGTCTGTTTTCACCCTTTTTTCTCCCCAAAGAGAATATTTATCCTGATATAAAGGTACAGTTGGGAGCATTTTCTTCGCAAGAACAGATGTCCATGCAGAAGGCTTGCCTTGTTGTATGTCTTGGAGAATTGAAATTAGTCATTTTACATTCCCCTGCTCCTCTCTCTCTATATTTTTTGCTTCTTAATGGGCAACAACACCCATCCTTACCTCAGCCTGGCAGTGAATGCCTGGGACCTGCAGCATTTTTAACTGGGCACACATGGTCAGGAGTGTCATGGCAGCACCCCACGTTTGTCACTTACCAAATCAAGGGGAAGGCAGAATGCTGAATCCATCCCATAGGACTTGGTGTGGTTGAGGTTTATAAACCCAGGAGTGGTTCTGGCCATGCCTGGGTGCACAGTCCCACTGGGTTTTCTCCTGCACAGGCGGCTTGGAGATTTTATGCCACCAACCTGTCCCGGACAGACCTGCACTCCACCTGGCAGTACTACGAGCGCACCGTCACCGTCCCCATGTACAGGTACCTCCTCCTCCAGCTTCCTCCTCCACTGCCTTCCTCGTGATGCCACTGTCTCCATAGTTATTTTTGTTATCTGAATATATAATTTTGCTTATTTATTTAATTTTTTTTTGGTTGAAAAGTTGATTTTGAGCTCCTAAGGGCTGGTATATGCTTTTGCTTTTGGAAGTTTTTTTTGCTTTGTATTTTTTCATTGTTTTTCTTTTTTGACTTGATTTTAATTTCCGTGTTGCTTTGTGTTTTCTTTTTTTCTTCCCATGTCTTTGTGTGTGTACATGCTCTTCTTTTCACCTTTATTTCTCCACGCCTGCTGGTAGTTGCATTGTGTTGTGACAGTTGCCGTGCCCAGGTGTGAAGACTTCCCTCCAAGCTGCCCTGGATCATAGGTAAACACCACCCTCACCCTACCTGCAGCTCCTTGTGCGCCCTCAGGCTCTCCTTGCTGGTCCAACTGGTCTCTAATGGTCCTTCTGCCTTTCAGCAAACTTCTCTCCCACCCTTGACCAGCCTGGCCCTCTCCCAGGTGCATTTTCCCTGGGTCCTCCTTTCCTTTCTTTTCCTTTTTTGCCTCTAAGAGGAGGAAAACTAACTCGGGATTCAGGGAGCATTTTTCCATTTCTTGTATCTCATTTATCCATCCCAGGGAGTTGACACAAGCAGGGAATGACGTTGGAGCCATGATGGATGAGGCTGCTGAGCACCAGAGTGTTTTAGCAGTACCCACCTCCCTTGCTCTACCTGCAGTAAAACCAGGCAGGTTTTTATGGTGAAACCATTCAGGTTAGAGCAGTGCTGTGGAAATTCACAGCCTCCTGGGATTTGGAGCTTCATGGAGCTGGGGACAGAGTCCCCTGCCATGCCTCCCAGCCCTCCAGGACATGGGGAAGCACTGCATCCTTCATGTTCCCTTTGGGCCTGGTGGGTTCCTCAGAAGCTAAAATAGAAAATGTTCCACTCATTTTCACCCCACACCTCCCTGTATCCTGGGCAGGGCCGTGTGCCCCTTCCTGGTGTATTTTTAGAGCCTATCCATGACTCTCTGTGTTTGTAGAATGGTTGGATATGTTTGTTAGATGTTCCTGTAGCTCTGTGGGGTTTTGTTGGGTGTGCCCTGTGCCCCATCTCCCTGCTCCCACACAGGGCTGTGGCCCAGCACTGGGCTGTGCCACTGCAGGAATAATCCCTTCCTGATTTCCCATGTTACTGGTGCCTTCTAGCCCTCAGGCAGACAGCCTGGATGTATTTCCTGGGGTAAGCTTTAGCCTGTAATTCATACACAGCAGCCAGCCTCTTAACCCATCATAAAAACCTGTTGGAAGTCCCATTGTTGTGGTCAGTAAGTTCTCATTGGATTCATTCCCAGTGTGTGTCTGATTGGTTGCTTTTTCCCTAGAAATTTATGAACCAACTTGAAGATTTTATCTAAAAAACCCAAAACAACAACAACAACCCAACAGAACAGAACAAAGCTGTTTTCCAATAGCATTAAACCCACCCATTGAAGCTCTCCCTCCCAGTACCTGACCTCCTGGCTGTAGCTTTGCAGCACTGCCTGGGATCAGCTACTGGAGAGGATGAGGATGGAGCTTGGCCCAAAATCCACTGCAAAATGCAGGCACTCAGGGCTTGTTTTCAGTGGACTTTGCCAGATTTTACTGCTCTTTGAAATACTGAACTTACCATGCAGCCAGACATGCAGTGACACCCTTTTGATTACCTGTTACACAACCCCCTTGTTAGAACCTGTGTTTCCACAGAGCTAATATGCAGGAAGAAATCTGAGCTAAAGATCTCCAGAAAAGGCTAAATAGAAACTCTGGGGAGGAGAAAGAGGAAAAAAAAAAAAGTAGTTTGGAGAGCCTGCTTATCTTGAGTAAAAAGCCAGGACAGATTTGTAGCAGGGTTGTAGCAGTTCTGCTGGCTGCTGCTGTGGGTGCTGCTCAGCCCCACACAGCAGTGTCACCCTGGGCTTCCTTAGAAATGGATTTCTCTGGACTCTCAGCTTCTCCCTTAAATCCCAGCTCCTCTTTGTGCATAGACCAAGTGAATATCACCTGGGTGAGTGAGCTGTGGGTGCACCAAAGGATTCAGCCCTCAATGAAATTGTTTTACCAAAAACCAGTGAACTCCTTCTGACTGTATTTTGAATGCTGTCATAAATTAAGTGGACTTTTTTTTTTTTTCAAAAAAGGGAGTAACTGTATGTTCTGGCTGCAGCTTGCATCACTCACACTGACCATCTCTCCTTGCCTCCCCACTTCCCCAAGCCAGCTGGCAGGCACTGGCAGCCCTGTGCTGCTGCTGGTGCTGCTGCAGCCACAGCAGCACGTCAAACCCAGCAGCCCCTTAAGGCTGTGGCTGCTGATATGTGGCTGCAATGCACAGTGTGGTGTGGAAGTGGGCTAGAGGAGCACAAAATCCCCCCTCTGGTGCCCGGGGATGATCTGCAGTCACCACTACCTTGGCATCCTTTCTGCTCAGCGCTGAGCTGCTCATTCCTCATAGCAGGAGGCTGTGCCTTTAGCTCATCTCTCTTCCCAAGGCATCTCTGGAAAGGCTTGGCTGCTTGATGTGAGAAAATTGTTACAAGTGCCTTGGAGGAGCTCATATGGCTCCAGAGCATCACTCCAATCACTGCAGTAGAGCTACTCTGATTTGTTTTGGGGGAAAATATGGCGGCCTCTGAGAGAATCCCAGATTTCATCTTTAAATCCAAAATGTGGCAGGACCAAATTATGAAATATGCACTGAAAAAGGCTTCTGTGTGTGCAGGTGTGGTTTGGGTTGGTGCACCCAGACATCATAAATAACCTGTTCTGCATCAGCCACTGGATTTATTGGGGGAAAAAAAATCTGCTCTTATTGTCACTCATGAGAGCAGGGCCTTGCTCTGAGCTGCTATCATGTATTGGACTTCACTAAAAAAATCAAATCCATGGGAACCTGGCCATCAGCACCCCAGCCCAGGGTGTCCCTGGCTGGTGGGGGTGAGGGCTGTGGATGTCCCATGGAAGGTCTCTGGGAGGCCCCCACACTTTCCCTGCCCCGTGGTGCCCATTTGCTCTCAGAGCAAGGTGCCAGCTGCCTGTCCCCGAGGGTGACACGGGCGTGCCATGGCTCCTGAGCCAGCCACAGCAGGAGCCAGCTCAGCCCATGCTCCTGTGCCCACCTGTGAGCCTCGCCACAGCATCTGCTCCTGGGGACACACTTGGTTCATATGCTAATTTTCTTTATTCTGTTTCTTTCCCCCTCTCCTCCACCCCAACTTCCCCCCCTGTTTTTCTTTCTCTTACCCCTTTGGTTTTCTTTGGTGAAAACACTTGAAAAGCACGCAAACGCAAACGTATGGTGCCTCCAGGTATGAAGTGCATGTGACTCTGAAAGTGTGTGTCATGTCACTCCTTGTTCTTCATTTGGGACTGTAACATGCAAAACCTTGAATTTAAAAAAGAACACAACAAAACAAACAAACAAACAAAAAAAAAGACAGAAACCTTTGAGGATGAGTTTTTTCCCAAGGAATGAGTGAAAGCCCAAAGCAGACACGCCCTGCTGCTGCTACAGACTAAGCCTGCACCTCCATGTACATTTTAGCTATTGGTACACACAAGTGTTGGGAAACTGCCAAAATGATGATGTCAGGAAGGAGAAGGGGAGCGTGCTTGATAAGCTTGCTTTGTTAAGGATGATTTCTTGATGGTCTTTCCAACCTTCCCCAATTCATGCAACGCTTAACAAGAAAACATCCCCATTCATCTTCCATTGCCCTCTGCCCTCGCTCCCCCGTGTTCCCTCTCTCCAGCCCTCTTCTCCCATCCTTCATTCTGTCATTTATCTGGCTCTGAGCTGCAGGAGTGGTGCCCACCTGGTGATGCTGGCTTTGAGTTTGCTGGTGTGGTGGCACCACAGGGCACATCAGTGGTAGCACAGAATAAAACCTCCAGAGCAGCTGTGCCTGCTTTTGAGGGTAAAACCTGGAGAAGAGAAAGATCTGGGATGCTAAACTGATATGATCATTCATTTCTTTGAGTAATCCAATCTGATTTTTTGGTGAAAGAATGCTTCATCTCAGTAGGACTTTTCCATTTCACTTTTTAGTTCCAAGACCCACCTAGAGCTAAGCAGTTATTAGCCACAGTTATTCAATCTGGGACTTAACCTTTTGGGATCAATCCAAATGCAAAGTCCTGGATATGGCTGTGTAAGATTTATGATAAATAATATTATCTCAGGTTCTGCAGAAAGGAGTAGATTTGCAAATCACAGGAGTATTTTATATGAGATGGGTATCTGAAGGTGTAGTCAAGTTAATATTTTAAGATGGGGAATAAATGACTTTCATTTCAAGACTGCAGGACAAGCTCTGTTCTTAGAGCAGTTTAAATCCTCCCTAGATGCAGTAATGCCACTAGAGCTGATGTGATTTAGTGTCTGATTTCGAAACCCAGTTCCACTTTTCACAGATGCAAGTTTTACAGCCTTAGTAAATCACACTTACTGCTCTGTGTGCTTAATTTATAGCAAATTGCATCAATGAACTGCAAGTATAATATTAAGAATATATTTTCCTGTTGTGCTGAACAACAGCCTGTTTTGAGAATCAGACATTTTTCTACTACTGGCAGAGGAATAAGAATGTGCCACTTCTGTTCCATTTGTCGTAATGAAGTATTTTATAAGCTTCACAAATGTTCTCAGTCATGAAAAATAGCTTCAGTTGGAGACATAAAGTCATGGTTAGGGCACAAATTGGCTGCTCATAGAAACTCCAGCACTGCATGGAGGCTCATTTAGGTTCCCATCCCATTCCAGCACCATTCTCCTTGTCACCATCTCCTTAACTGTTCGTCCTGGGACTGTTCCAAAAAATCATCGTGGCGTCCGCGAGCGTGTCGTCGTGTGTCCGTGTGGCTCCCACCGTGTCGTGTGCTGCTGCCCTCCTCGTCTTGTGGGGTTCTGGTGGTGTCCTGGCCCAAGGCATGACCTCCCTCCTGTCCCCTAATGCTTGAACAGTTCTCTGTGCTCCCAGGAACAGCGGATCCTCCTTTCCTTTCCCCGCGGATACGGGAGCCGGCAGCTGGAGTTAGCGTGGCCTTTCCCTGTGCTGTACTGGGAGGGGTGGTGGAGGCAGCTGGGGGGACCCGCAGCAGCTCACAGGTGTTGCTGTGGTGGGTGGCATGAGCTGTGTGTGTCCCGTGGTGTGCAGACTCCTCAGCCAGCTCCCCCCTAACCGGAACGTGCTTCCCTTGCTAACCAGTGACACACGGACCAGGGGGAGAGAGAGAAAACGTGAGGAGCCCCAGCCAGAGGTTCCTCCTGCACCTGGCACCTGTGTCCCCTGTGCACCCAGCATTCCACAGCAAAACTCAGTTCAAGAGCTGTGCAGAGTTTTGCCTTTTTTTGTTTTGTTTTGTTTTGGTTTTTTTTTTAAGGTTCTGGAGAAATGGGGTGGTGCAGTAGCTGTTCCTCAAGCTGCTCTTGCAGTGACAGGTTAGGCTGAGCACTTAGTTGAGATTAAATTTCAGGTCAAGTATATGTTTTCACTCATTTTTAGTAATAATTATTCCATTAAAATACTGGTTGTTTCCACCTCCATGTGTGCCAGGCCCGTGAATCAACCACAGAAATGGTGAATTTCTGTGTTTGTTGTGTGTCTGTGCTTCCTCATGGAAGCATCTGTGGTGGGCCAAGAGGTGGGTGCCTTCAGCACACTGCAGACCATGGGTTGATGCAAATGAAATAGTTCCTTTTGGAACCCTGAATCCTCCAGTCTTTTGAGCTAATGAGCTCCTTAGCTGAGACTTCCACCAGTGAGAGCCTGGGATTTGCAATCCCAGCTGGAGAAAATGGGGTGATTTTCCTGTGTTCTGCTGGGGTGTGGACCTCTTCGAGGAATTAATTCACCAAAGAAGAGCTATGCACCCTTCATTACCTGCTGAGTACACCCTGTGCTGGATTTATGCACCACCTCTGACAACCTGGAACGCATCTCCAAACCCAACTGAAGGGAGGTGACAGCCCAGCACTCGTGCACAGCTCCACTGCAGCAAGGTCAGCTTCTTCCTGATGTCTGGAATGAAGAGGATCATTAATTCAGCAGATCAGGATGTGCTTTTCTCTGGATGGAAGCGACTGAGGAGCTGAGCCAAAATTTTTCAGGCCTATTTTTATTCTTTTCTCCATACTTAGAATTGGAAAATTTTCTGATTGCCTCAATCTTGTGAACACAAAATCTCTGCTGAAC